>NW_023270515.1:1773224-2002173 GCF_011800145.1 Mirounga leonina
TTTCTTTCTTTCTTTCTTTCTTTCTTTCTTTCTTTCTTTCTTTCTTTCTTTCTTTTCTTTCTTTCATCTCAGTACTCAGTGTAGACATGAGTAATATATGATGTCTGTATAAAAATCCCGTTTAACATATTGAGTTTTTACTTGGGTTCTATGTAGGAGGCATTTTAGATGGGCACTATGGATTATTTCTAGAAGCTATGAGACACCAGTAGTTTGTTGACTTGGAGATGGAGGGGAGGAGAAGGTAGGACAGAACTGGTTAAAGAAGACACAGAAGTATGGGTTCCTTCTCTTGAACATAAGCTGAGATAAAGCAGGCTCCTGGATGAGGGGGATAAGGAGGCCAGCTCCAGGAATGATTCAGGGTTTCTCCCCTGAAAGGATAACTCCTGGGTCCCTACCTTCCAGTTTTTGTTCTCTAGTGGCACCTTAGGGCCTTCACCTGGTCATTAATGGTCATTCCAACTGGCAGCTAAGGGAGAGCAATGTTATAAGACAAAGTCTCCTTAGCAAACTTTGACACTGTAGGCACCCAGAACCCAGCCTTCAACAAAATAGCACAGTGCTCTTCCTTTTCCATTTTCTTTCCAGAATCTACTTTTAGGCAGATGTAGGTGGAGGGGACAGAGGGAAGCAACTCATGTTTCTTACATTTCCATCCAATAAACCTCCAATCCTTTCTTCCTGCAACTCAGCATGCGTGGGCTGGGGAGGGTTTGGACACCGGGTTTGCTTTTGAATTTAGTCTGATTTTTTTGGCCCTGCAGCTGCTTTGCCCTACGGGCCTGGCTACAATGTTCATCTGAGTCCTGATGCGGGACTCACCCTCCTCTTACTTTCCCCATGATTAGCCCTAATGTGCAGGGCAGTCCCTCCACGAACATCCTCTTCCTCTCTCTCTGCAGCTTCCTTTGAGACAGGATTGCAGATATGCAGATTTCACATGCACCAAAAAGACACTCTTGTCTTGATTAATCCACTATTGATTTAGATTGTTTTTAATTGCTAACAAACCTGTGTTCTAATTTTTGTGCCACTACCGGTCTTTGTCTTGGTTTTGCCCCATTTTCCAGGGTAGGAGCAGGGAAGTTTCTCCTCTGAAGACCTCACCCCTGCCTTTGGGGTCTCATGCCTCTCTGCATGTGTCTTTCCCTTATAGTGTGCCAGAGCTCTGACTCTTCTCTGCCCACTGCCCCTGTCCACATTCTGGTTTTCTGACTTTGGTTTGGGTTCAAATGCTTCTGTGGGCAATTGCTTGGCCTCCGCCAGCAGGCATGCGCTGGTGTGCAAGGGCTTCTAGGCATGCACTCCCTCCTTTTTAGCTAGTTAACTCAACCATCTAGTTCTTCATTCACTCACTCATTCATTCCTTCAATTTTACAAATATTTATCAAGTGCCCACTGTGCCCACGAGGTGCTGGTGCCTGGGCAGTGGTCAAGGTCATTAGAGTCACGATCCCTCTGCAGCTTCCCTCCCTAGACAGAAAATGAAATAACCAACACACACAGGATGAGGTGTTGGGCAGTCAGGGATACCTGGGTTTGCAAAACCAAGCCTCCCTTCCGCTTCGGCTCATAATGCTTTTCAGGTAATTTGCTGCCCAGCCCACTCTGCCTGGACAAATGCTGCCTTCTGCCCAGCCACTCACAATTGTCAGCCAGCCTGGCCACCTCAGAGCCATCCTCCTGCAGGGACTCCTAACTTAAATATTTTTAGCACAATCTTTCACTACAGATTTTCAAATACACCAGACTCTATATTTCATCTTTTATCTTATCTACACATTCACCCTTTGAGTCTTGCCTACATACTTTTGGAGCAAGAGTGTCCTCAGAGCAGAGGCTCCCTATTTCCATGAGGACTTCCAATTTTTTTTTCTTACTGAGCCATCTTTCTTGAGTCTCAGCGTCCCACTTCCAGAGCCTCTAATGCTCTGGTCCTTCATGATTCTGTCCCCCATCCACATCCATATCACTTTCTTAAGAAACTGGCACTGTTGTTTCTCGTCCATGGTTTTAGAGAGTAAAGGAGGCTCAGCTATGTGCAATCCATCATCCCAGACCCCAACATCACTGTGACCTTTGCCGAGGGGCTGTTTTCAGCCTCAGAGGACAGAGTGCCTGTGGCTCAAAGACAGCACCCATGGAACACAGCAATTCTGAGGGAGACAACTCAGGGTAACTCACACCCCATAAACTGGTCGTAAGTGTCCACCCCATTGGACATTGGATGAGGATGAGTGGCTCCCCGTCTCCTCTACCATGGCCCAGCATCTAGAACAGAGCCTGAGCTCACTGCTCATGAATGAATGCATGGGTGAGGCATGAATCTCTGGAGGCTAAGACACACAGATTGATGTAAGGAGATGCTAATTAACTCGAGTCCAGGAGGATGTTATGGCAAAAGCACAGAACTGGCTTCAGGGTCCAGAGATCTGGTCTCTCTGCTGGGGCTGCCTCTCTGGCTGTGGCAAGAACTTACAGGAAGTCCCCCTTTGCCTCTCTCTGGTCACCTGTATGATCTGGGGCTTAACTGTAGGGTGTTAAGGCCCTTCCAGCTATGAGATGCTCTGACTACACTTGACACTTAGAGCCTTCTGCCAGTAAGGGCTCTGGAGGGAGTTGTTCCATATCTGGGATAAGTAAGGCAACCATATTAGCAAAGGGAAGGGTAACTGCCCAGCCTCACATGGGCACAGAGATGGCTCACACCTGGAGAAGAGGGAGGCACTAGAGGTCAGCACCCAGTTCACTGAAGGTGACCTGGCCTCATGGGACAGTCTCTGTAGAGCACAAGCTCAGTTTAATATTGCTTCTTTTATTCTCAGAAGAAAGAGTCCACAGCTCTTTATGAGACATTAGATGGGGTTCCTCTCCTCTCTTATTTGGTCAACAGCAGTCTATTAACAACTCAGACGTATCCTTGAACACTGTATCAAAAACTAATGATGTACTACATGCTGGCCAACAGAACATAATAAAAAAAAACTCAGATGCTTTAAACCTGAGCAAAAAGACCAAGTCAATGATAAATTATAACCGTTTGTTCATATGCTTTACCAAAAGGGTAAAGCTACCCATTTTCTTTTTTTTAAACTTAAATGTTCATATTTAAGACTTTCTAGAGAAGGAACCAGACATTAAAATGTATTTCATTCCAATATTCCTTCTATGGAATAAGTGATAAGCAGAAGAACATCAAGGTGTGCCATGATTTCTTCTGGCCTCCCATCAAACCCATGATCCATTTTTTATGAAATTTATATGAAACCAGTTGCTCCCTGAAAAGCTCTTAAAAACGTCCAGAGGCAAGGTTAGCTAACTTTAGAATGTTGCTTGAAATCACAGAGATTTCTATATGTGGATATCTATAATCCAGACTTTCTATCAATTTATAGTGAGTTGCACCACCAGAGTGAGCGCTGCTGGGGAGGAGGTTAGGAAAATGCCAAATACACCGTTTAGAGCTAGGTTTATGTAGCCATGAGTAAACTCATTTAAGTAGTTCATCAGAGGGTCGCAGAACTTTGCTACTGGCGGACAGGACTTGGCTTATAGAGCAACATGGGTGATGCCCACCTGTACAGATGACCAGAGCAGCCTGTGGATGAGAAGGTGGCATGATGCCTCCGCTGCCCTGCTCCAGGGTGACGGCAGAGATGAGACACCTCGGCAGGGCTAAATGACAAATGTCTCTTCCTGGCTGAGAATTTAATGTATTTGCCTTATTTTTCAAAGTCAGTTTCCATAAGTGGAAAACAAAGATCACCGGATCTGAACTAATTGAACAGAACTGATTGAACAGAACTAATGACCCCCCTTCGTGCGCAGAAAGGCCCAGTGCACAGATTTCTCTCATCTAACTGTAAAACACCCTGACTTTTTTTTTTAAAGATTTTATTTATTTATTTGAGAGAGAGAATGAGACAGAGAGAGAGAGCACGAGATGGGGGAGGGTCAGAGGGAGAAGCAGGTTCCCCGCCGAGCAGGGAGCCCGATGCGGGACTCGATCCCGGGACTCCAGGATCATGACCTGAGCTGAAGGCAGTCGCTTAACCAACTGAGCCACCCAGGTGCCCCAAACACCCTGACTTTATACAAGAGAATGTTTCTTGTCCTTTTCTCAAAAATGTTATGACAAAGATTTTTATCATTTCAAAATTATTTCATTTCCAATGACTCAGAGGACAATGCATATTTCATAATATTTTATTAGATTTCTTGATTAATTGTCTCTGATGGCAAACTAGAAGCTTGATTTAGAAAATTTGGAAAATGCAGAAAAATATAAAGAAGTATGTCCTAGTTTGGGCTGCCATAAAAAAAACCACCAAAGACTGGGTGTTTTAAACAACAGAAATGTATTTCTTATAGTTCTGGAGGCTGGGAGTTCTGAGATCAGGGTACCAGCAGGGTTGAGTTCTGCTGAGACTCCCTTCCTAACTTGCCGAGGGCCCCCTTCTTGCCACACCCCTCATGGCGAACAGGGGGCGCTCCGGTCTCTTCCTCATCCTATAGACACAAATTCCATCTTGGGGACCCCACCCTCCTGACCTCCTCTAAACCTAATTACCTCCCACAGGCCCCGCCTCTACATACTATCAGAATGGGGGGGCAGGGCTTTAACATATGAATTTGGCGGGGACACATTCAGTCCACAACGAAGCACAAAAATACATCATCCATAATCATAATCCATACAAGTGACCATTTTTAACACTGGCATTTCCTGCTCATCTTTTTCATGTGCTCTTCCTCACACTGTCAAGATTATTCTGTTTATACATTCCAGATCCTGCTTTTTAATAATTTAGCTGTATCATATGACTTTGCCCTGCATTAAAGAAACTTTTTAAAAGCATCATTTAAAATTGTCACATACTATTCACTTAGGTTGAGTCACCATAAAATTCACACGTGCATTCACTTAATTGGCTACGTATGCAAAGAGAAATTTTTTATTATTATAAAAGGTCATGTTGACTCTTTTTACATAAATCTTTGTCTACACACTTCATTTGGTATGGATAATTAAGGATGGAATTAGTGGATCCAAAGAGATGAACATTTTTAGGCTTTTGATATATGTTAGAGAAAGTTTCCTACCAAATGGTATATCAGAATGCACATCTTTGTGCATCTCTGTCAGCATTCCATTGTATCAATTTTTTGTTTCCCTCCATGTTTATTAATAAAGCCAATGCTTAATAAATTGTAAAATTAAGTAAAAATTTTAAAAAATAGTATTCAACTTCATAAACAATATACCTTTTGTGAATTAATACAAGCGTCAATATACTGAAATTGGCCATTTGTTTTATATACCAAATAACCTTATTTGGATATGCTGGATGCAGATCAGACATAAATTGTCTTTCTCTCCATAAAAGATACTGAATAGTTCTGGGGAAATTAGCTTTAAGCATCTATGGGACAAAATCTCTTATAAGGTCATTATAGTGTTAAATCATTATGATCTCAGCATCTATAAACTGTTTACAATGTTTGGCGGGTTGATTCTGTCTTCTTTGTTTTTTCTTTTTACTCTGGCATGAAAGACTGAGTGACATTAATTTGCCTTTCAGCTTTGCCTCATTATTTTACTCCCCCCCCACTGGACTCCTGGGGGCAGGTGTTGGAAGATGTGGACACCGTGTGCTCAAGCAAGAGTGGACTGATGTCTATGCATGTGCAGCCAGCTACCTTCTTTCTCCATAACTGACCTCAGGTGGCTATTTTCCAAACATAGCCAAGCCAAGAATCAGAAAATTTTAGAGTGAATTTAACTTAATTTAATTTTTTTTAAGATTTTATTTATTTACTTGACAGAGAGAGAGACAGCGAGAGAGGGAACACAAGCAGGGGGAGTGGGAGAGAGAGAGAAGCAGGCTTCCCGCAGAGCAAGGAGCCCGATGCGGGGCTCGATTCCAGGACCCTGGGATCCTGACCTGAGCTGAAGGCAGACGCTTAACAGCTGAGCCACCCAGGTGCCCCTAAATTAATTTAATTTTAAAAATGTAAAATAAAGATGCTGAATTGAGTGCAAAATAAAATATGAACTGAATTCACTATTTTCTCTTGTCTAAAAACACTGTGTACTTGTAAGCACAGTTTGAGCCTGAGTTTTGAGATTAAGGTGTTTGGTATTCAAGAGAGAATTTAGCTAATTCTACCTTTTAATTAAGATTATTTTTCCCCATGATATATACATTGATTATAAAGGAACTTGATGCCTTGCAAACTCTGCTGCGATAAACTTATACCTCAGAATCCTATTTATGAAAATTCTCCATAATCTTGGTGCCATGCAGTGATGAGAAGATGACATGAGAGTTCTCCCCTTGAGACTTCACTGTTGTCACCAAGGAAACAGGCAGAGCACCCAATTCTTCCCTCACACACCAAAGTGGACAGGGGTGTTTGCACCCAGAGCAAAAGCTGGAGGAAATGGAGCAGCCCTCACTCATGGGGCGTGCCCCACCACCCAGCCAAAAGGGGAGCATCCTGCCTGTGTTCCTTTCTGTGGTCACCGGACCATGAGGCCGGAGAAGACTATTTTTATAATGCGTCTTCTGAAGCCTCTCCGTCAGACGATTTTCTATCTCATTAATCTTCAAACAATCCTAGGAGTTAACTTTGTATTATCTCTATTCCACAGATGCAGAAACTGAGAGGTTCAGACACATGTGACATACAAATCACACAGCTGGTGAGAAGCAAAGTCAGGATTTCAATGCGCTTTTGTCTGACTCCAGGGCCTCTGTTCATTATTATGCAAAAGGATGCAGCCTCATTAGGGTCACGAGAATAATAGGTAGATCCCCCAGCACTACACTACCTGCCTATGGAAGCCCCACCCTACACCCTGCAGGGAACCCTGAAATTCAATCTGGTTGGAACACTCAGATTTGAGATTTGTATAACCTGAAAAAAATATTTAAATATATCTCTATAAACACACACACACATAGAGTCATCATCGGGTTATTCTCTATCAACTGTTCTCGGACGACCTTGGGTATGGTCAACACATACCTGACATCCCCAAGAATCTTTCAGGGCATCTGTGAGATGAAAAGCTGTTTTCAGAATAATGCTAAGAAAGTATATGCCTTTTGGGGCACCTGGGTGGCTCAGTCATTAAGCGTCTGCCTTCGGCTCAGGTCATGATCCCAGGGTCCTGGGATCGAGCCCCGCATCGGGCTCCCTGCTCTGCAGGAAGCCTGCTTCTCCCTCTTCCGCTCCCCCTGCTTGTGTTCTGTCTCTCACTGTCTCTCTCTCTCTCTGTCAAAAAAATAAATAAAATCTTTAAATAATAAATAAATAAATAAAAGGATTTTTTTCAGGGTGCCCGGCTGGCTCAGTCAGAGGAGCGTGCGACTCTTCATCTTGGGGCCATGAGTTCAAGCCCCATGTTAAATGTAGAGATGACTTAAATAAGTGAATAAACTTAATTTTAAAAAATATAAAAGGATTTTTTAATAATCACCCATTAAAGAATATCATGTGATCGAAATAATTTAAGAAAGATTTCCTATGGCATATGGAGCAAGGAGATAGTAAATCTGAAAGTCGAACAGATAATGTCACAATGGCTCTGTCCACACGATATGGACAAGATAGGGTATATCACAATGAACAATTGCAATAACCTCATAGCTGGCCTGCTCAGTAATGCATATGTTTTGATCATTTGGGCCATTTTATTTTTTGGCAAATTACCACCATTTCGAGATGGTGAATTGCAATATTGTATCATTAATTCACATATTGGAAAAAAAGCCAAAAAATGCAACAGAAGGGGCACCTGGGTGGCTCAGTCATTAAGCGTCTGCCTTCGGCTCAGGTTGTGGTCCCAGGGTCCTGGGATCGAGCCCCGCATCGGGCTCCCTGCTCCGCGGGAAGCCTGCTCCTCCCTCTCCCACTCCCCCTGCTTGTGTTCCCTCTCTCGCTGTGTCTCTCTCTGTCATATAAATAAATAAAATCTTTATAAATAAATAAAAATAAATAAATAAATAAATAAATAAATAAATAAAATCTTAAAAAAAAAAAAGAAAGTATATGCCTTTTAAAATGGATGGTGACCACGCTGCTGGGGTGTTGGTGTGATTCAGGTGGTGGTGGCCCATGTCCTCACCATCACACACTCAGAGCAAAAACAAACAATTCAGTTGCCGGCTCCACTTAATTATGTCCTTGACAAAGCAGTAAAAACCATTGCGTGTCTTTCCATTTTGACCCTGGAGGACACGTCCCTTTCATCTTTCATGTGACAGGGAGGCAAGCACCATGAAGTGCATACATGTGGGCGCTCTAATACAAAGTCACCATGGTGTGACTCATCAGCTGCTTTCTTCATGCAACACCATTTTTACTGAAAGAAAACTGATAAACCATTTTTGTTGGGGTATTTGACAAACATTTTCTCGAAATGAATGAAGTGAGCTGTCATGTCAAGGCAAACCGGGGAACGTGTTTGCTGCCAATGAGAAAAATCTAAGCTCTCAAGTCAAAATTCGATTCCGAGAAACTTGCAGTCTCCATCATGCACATAATACAACTTCCTAATATTTAAAGACTTCTGGATGATTTTAGTGGTCCTATTAAAAACTGTGCTTTTAAAAAATATTGTGTAATGAAATATAACAACATTTTGGAATCCCCACACAACTAAATCAATGTTTTTAAAAAACTCAGTGCTGGGTGTTACAAAACCACGCATGTGCAAAAGATCCATTCAAAGCGCAAAGTAAACCAAGAGATTTTAATGGAACAGTACAAATCCGGCCATTGATATGGTTCCTGAGTCTGTGCAAATAACTGTTAAAGACTGCCACCTATCAAATTTTGGTGGAGTATTATGAGGTGCAGCCACAATGATCTCACGAGGCTATTATTGCCCCTTCCTTTTCCAGCTTCATCTTGCGTGGCTGTATTCTCTTCACATACTCCAACCAAAATCACATGTCACAGCAGACTGAATGCAGAAGCAGCTTTGCTGTCCAGCTGTAAGCCAGACATTTAAAGAGACTTTCAAAAGTATAAAATATTGCCTCCTTTCTCACAGAATTTTGTTTTGTTTTGGACAATACAGTTTTTTCTTTCTTTTTTTAGTGATTTTATTTATTTTTTATTTTTTTACAGAGAGAGAGAGAGAGTGTGTGCATGAGCAGGGCAGGGAGGGGCAGATGAAGAGGGAGAGGGAGAAAGAATCCTAAGCAGGCTCCATGCCCAGTGCAAGGAGCCCATACTGGGCTAGATCTCATGATCGCAAGATCGTGACCTGAGATGGAACCGAGAGTCCAATGCTTAACAAATTGAGCCATCTGGGCATCCCGTTGGACAATATAGTTATATTTCATTAAAAAGTGGTATTTATGATAACATGTCTGTTTATTATTGTTATTTGGATTTTTTTTTAAAAATTCTCAGTTGAATTTCTAATACAATAAATACTGAGAGGTGTAAGCCACATAAATAAAAGCACTTAGGGGTCCTCAATAATTTTTAAAAGTCTAAAGCCATCCTAAGACCAAAAAGTTTAAGGAGTGCCTTTCTATATAATTGAGAGAGTTTAAAAATTCAAAAATCTGTTTGGACATGCTCCCAGGGCTTGAAGTCTGATGGATGTTTTTCCAACTCAACTTGAATCCCTGGGAATGTTCTTTGTTCTCTCCCTGCAGGCCACCCCCCTACCCCATCCCAACCCCCTGTAGCTTTGTTAGTCAGGATGTTCTCCTTGCTCTGCCTATTGGCTGCAGCCTTTCCACTAGGGCCTCCAAGTCTTCCCCACCCCTCCCCAGGGCCCCTAACTCTGGCTGAGATCCCAGGGCCACATGTCCTGTCCCTGTTCCCCAGGTAGCACCTGGGTACTGGCCTTTATCCTGAGACCCAGAGCCGCGCCTGCCCATCACTGGGGCCTGAGAGCCTGTTAAAGGCTACCCCTTCCACCTCTGTCTGAATCGACATCTTCAGATCTTAGAGACCTGTCCACCTTTCTGGCCTCCTGACATACGGGTTTCACAGAAACAGGTCAAATAACTCAAATAGGCAAGGACAGCCAAGCTCAGAGCAGAAGGACATTTTTTTAAATCCTCAACCACATCACCTTTATTGTCATCCCATCACGCTTCCATATTATAATCAGAAACATATGTGCAGACACGTCCATACATCTATCCACATGGATTATATTCCCATCTTCGATACCTTCAAGAGTGGTTGTCAGCATGACCTAACAAAGTGCCTAGGCAAACCTTTTTAATGGGAAATTTTAAAAAGTGACAACATTAGGAAAAGGTTACTCTCATGTGTGAAGATCAGAAGGGTTTCTGGCTATGAACATGACAACATCTATGTGAACACACTTAAAGACCTCTCTGCAACAGGTGAGACTCAGAAAAGCTGCACTTCCCACCTGTTCAGACAGGCTGTGGGCGTGAAGGATGGGAAGTTTCAAGAGGCACCTCCCCACCACACACTGGGGGTCCCTGTGCATTTCCTAGATTTCAGGTTAAAGAAGAAAGGATGAGGGGCACCTGGGTGGCTTAGTCGGTTAAGCATCTGACTCTTGGTTTAGAGCTAACATTGTTTCAAGTAAGATTTGGTTAAGTTACATATGAGAATACATCTGGGGACACACAGACACATACTTAAGTGTTTCTGGTAGTTTTGAGTTTAGTCAGCAGTTTAAGTAAACTTTAAAAGGAAAGGAAAGAAATAGATTTGATCCACTACAAAAACAACTACAGTTACTTTGAAGTATGTTTATCATTTACAATACTTTGTGAAAAATGCTAGGTGTCAGGACAGAGGCCATGACATCTACAGGAAGACTCTTATGATTGAGAAAAATGACCCAAGGAACCCAGCCTCCACTGTATACACCAAGATTATCCACAACATCGATGAATGTGAGTTTAACTCCATAAATAAATATTAATGCTTACATTTGCAAAGTGCCATATTTGGCAGTAAAGAAACACCTCAAATTCTTATTGGAAGTTTTTATATAGTCACAAATTAAAAAGTTAAAAACTGACTTTCGGGGCACCCAGGTGGCTCCGTCAGTTAAGTGTTTGCCTTCGGCTCAGGTCATAATCTCAGGGTCCTGGGACTGAGCCCTGCATTGGGCTCCCTGCTCAGCGAGGAGCCTGCTTCTCCCTCTCCCTCTGCCCCTCCCCCTGCTCATGCAATAATATCTCTCAAATAAATAAGTAAAATCTTAAAAAAGAACAAAAACTGACTTTCATATTTTCTAAAGTGTGTATCTGAGACTTCATATCACTTTGAGTGACATTAATTAGGACAGCTCTCTGAAAGGGCTAGACCCACACACACAAACTTGCACGAGAGAACTTCCAAACTAAAAACACCACCTGCTTCAAAAAGATACATAAGTAACGCTTCTGGTCTTCTCTATATTATATTATTTATATTGTGGGTCCCTTAAATATTTGCTCTCTAGTATTGTTGACCATGGGCTCTTGATAACATGAATTGGACTGGATTAAAGACCACCTTTTTAATACTGTGCAGTACGTGCTATCATGTGCTGGGCATGACATATATGCACCATACATACGTGACACACTCGGCTGGCTTGTTGATAAATGATGCAAATTCTCAGTCCAAGGCATTCTGGACAGGCCAATTGCATGAAAGACACTGCCCATTCTCTGACTCAGATCTTCCTTCCCACCATGCCCAGAAGAAATGGAAGTGCATGCATGTACATATATGTTTTTCTCTCCTGTTTACTGTCTTTGTTCCCGTTTGCAAAAACTGCCCTGACTGCCTGGCCTTCACCACCACTTGGGGGCCTTTCGGGTCAAGCCTGAGAAGTCCACCTTGGTTTGGAAGCTCATCTCCACCCAAACCCCTTCCCTCCAGTCACCTCAGGCACAGCCCCTCAACATCTCCCAGCCGCTCCCAGCGTTGCTCCCCGACACTCTACAAGTTCCTCATTTCCCCACCTTCCACTTTCTCACCTTCCACTGCCTTCTCATATCTTCAAAATGCCTGAGACCTACCATCTGTGAGAGAAGCCGTGGCACCTTCTTTCCTGCCCCTTTCTGTGTGTGAGCTTGACAGCCATCCCCTGGGTCCCTCAGTTAAGGGCCACCCATCAGCTCTGATAAAGTGCAGAATGTGGGGGTACAATTTCTGCCGCTAAGGAGGCAAGCTTCTTCTTCCTCCCCAATCCTTGCCCCTGGGGCCTTTGGGGTCCACCTCATCTTCCCTGGGACAATGGAGAGAGACAGAGATAGTGGCCTCCTTCATTGACCTCCTTAGGCTCTACCTATGCCAACCCCTTCTTGGAATCAGAGAGGAGTATGCTGATGCCCCTCCACCAGCCATGTATCCTCAGCCCAGTCACCACATCGATATGTTCCAACTTTAAATGATGCTGATTCCAACATGGAAACATATCCATTCTTGCCTGGGTGTGATAATAACCTCTTCTATGTCAGCAGAACCTACTATGAAGTGCTTAACATACATTTTCTCTTGTACATCCACACATCAATCTGGTGAGGTGTGTTCTCATCATCCCTGTAGTAGGGTAGAGGAAACTGAGGCAGGAAAATTTAATACGGGGTAGACATGGCATCCAAACCCAGGCAGTTTGGCTCCTAGAATCTATGCCCTTGATCGTAGCTCAAAATGCTGGCTACCCGTGAAATTAAGCATGCAGGTAAGATGGACAGGAAACTGGGGAACAGAATGTCTACATAAATGTGGGACACATCATTTCGTTTACTCTTTGGTAAATAGTTCTGTGTAATTCAGTGGGCTGTCAATGCTTTCTTGGGCTAAGACAGAAATTTCTGCCTTGAATTCTGACTTTATAATAGCTCAGTCCACTCTCTCACATTTCTTTAGGGAGACGTATTTCACTGCTGAGAGAGATAACAAGCAGTAGAAAAGATGTGATATTAAAATGATACTGATGATTCCGCTTGGCTATAAAATGAAAGAAAGACAGTTGCCTGCTGAGTGTAGGAAACATGCAGGCAACAAAATGTTCCAAACCCACACAGCCAGCCACCAAGACCCAACTGTGCGAAGTTGTAACACATGAACCCAAATAATACTCAGATGTCCCGAAGCCTCTGTGAAGTGTAGCAATATATTTTAAAAGGCGAATTTGGTATTTTTGTTTTTGATGATTACACAATCTCTCAGGCTTTTTGGAAGGTAAGAAATCACTTAGGGGTAAAGGACCTGGGCTCACATGAAGTCGGGGGTGATGAGTCATGGGCCATGCCGAGGCTTCATCCTTGAAAATGCAGCACTCAAGCGTGTGGGGGCTTCCAAGCTTTCAGAGAAGACTGACAACCACAGTGTAAGATCACAGTCCCTGACTCCTGCTTTCCAGAAGACAGCGAAAGGCAGCTCAGATCATTTTAACCAAGTGTTTGGAAAAGGGCCATCTTTGCGGCTTGTTGCAAACCTGAAAATTCTGGGAGGGGCTGCTTTACAATACTAGACAACACGTAGGACAAATTGTTCCCTAAATGCCCAACATGTGTGGCCAGGTCATTCTGTCATTCTCTCAGAATAGGAAATGCCCTAGCTCTATCCTGAGATCAGACAGGTATTTTAAAGACGGTAGCTAAAAGCACTTCTGCCCTCACCACTCCCACCTGACTCATCCATCTGGGGAGGATGCCTCTTCTTTGCTGGCTCTTTTTTTTTTTTTTTTTTTTCCAAGTAGGCTCTACCCCTAGTGTAGAACCCAATGTGGGGCTCGAACCCACAACTGTGAGATCAAGACCTGAGTCGAGCTCAAGAGTCAGACGTCCACAAACAACTGAACCACCCAGGTGCCCCTTTTGCTGGCTTTAAAAAAAATAAACTTTACATTTTAGAATGTACTTAAATTTACAGACCAGTTGTGAAGATAATATACACCACACCCAGATTCTCCAGTTATTTACATCTTACATTATACAATGATTAAATGGCTATTGAACCATGATTAACTAATGTCCTTATTTTATTCAGATTTCCTTAATTTTAATTCACCTTTTCTGTTCCAAGATCTCATCCAGGAACCACATTATATCCAGACCTCCCATGTCCTTGTGCTCCTCTTGGTTGTTAACAATTGCTCAGATTTTCCTTGTTTTTGATGACTGACAATTTTAAAGAGTACTGGTCAGGTATTTTGTAGAATGTCCCTCAGTTGGGGTTTGTCTAATTTTTCTTCCTTATCAGACTGGGATTCTGAGGTTTTTGGAGCAGGGGGCAGCAGAGACAGCAGACACATGGTGTCATGTGTCCATGCTGTCAACGCAACTCATCACTGTTGGTACTGACCTTGGTCACCTGGTTGAGGTCTTATGGGTTGGGTTTTCCCACTGTCCCCACTCCATTCTCCATCTCACGCATTTTGGAGGTGCTCACCACTCTAGCCCACACCTAGGGAGCGAGAGTCATGCAATGTTCTTGAGGCGGTGTGTCTACACAAATTATTGGGAATTCGTCTGCCGGGGAAATTTGCTGATTACCTTATTTATTCATTCAATCATTTATTTATATCAGTATGGACTCACGGATATTTATTTTGCACTTTGGATTATAATTCAACACTACTTTAATTTCTCGCTCAAATTGTTCCACATTTAGCCACTGAGCACTCTCTAGGTTGGCTCCTGTGTCCCTCTGACATACCAGCATTATTGTTTTCTCTTTTTCTTTTCTTTCTTCCTTTGATTGTCTGCAATAGCACAAGTTTACAGAATGGAATTTCCCCACTTTATTGATCAGCACACCTATACCCTTAATGGGAGTCAAACAAAGTCACGCATTATGTACTAAGACACGGAATTATATTTGTTGTTACGACCCTGAAGACAGAAGGGATATGAAAATAGGCCAAATAAAATAGAGCCCAAAATGGATTTGTTGAATCAGATCAAGTGGTTTAGCAACCTAAGGAGTGGAGACTTTCTGAGGAGCCATGGAGTCAGACAATGAGTAACATGACTTACGGAGCATGGAGTATGACAAACCCCATTTGAGGAGCTTTGATGCAACAACCATAGAACAGGGTGGGACTGAGTTTCAAAAACAGAACCAGCCACTGTCTCTACAAGGGGTTTCCCTGATTAAGAAAGGTTAGTCCACTGGGGTGCCTGGGTGGCACAGTCAGTTGAGCATCTGACTCTCGATTTTGGCTCAGGTCATAATCTCAGGGTCATGAGACTGAGCCATGCATCGGTCTCCATGCTCAGTGCAGAGTATGCTTGAGATTCTCTCTCCCTCTCCCTCTACCCCTCCCCCCATGCTCATGCTGTCTCTCTCTCTCTCTCTCTCAAATAAATAAATAAATCTTAAAAAAAAGGAAGTTTAGACCCCTGAAGATGCTGAGGAAGCTGCCCCCCTTCCCCCAATTGTTGACATGTTATGTTTCCTCAGCATATAAATATCTTCTAGAATACAGTACAGTAATGTTTTAGAGAAGAAAATTCAAATATTATTATTTTTATAAGAAGTACAGTTTAAATGTTTATGAGACATATTAGTGTTCCATATCAGAATTGTAATTCTAATTTTCATGTATAATGGAGTAATTGATTTAGAAAGGTAATAGTAGGTAGCACTCTTACTGAGGTTGGATACAATAATATAACATTTAAACAACTATGAGAATAACTAAATTTACTTATAAGTTTAATTTATTTGATTTATAAAACTTATTTGGATGCTCAGAAAGCTTTAGTTAGTCAGATAATTAGAATACTTAAAAAGGAAATCAAATGGGGGCGCCTGGGTGGCTCAGTCATTAAGCGCCTGCCTTTGGCTCAGGTCATGATCCCAGGGTCCTGGGATCGAGCCCCGCATCGGCCTCCCTGCTCCGCAGGAAGCCTGCTTCTCCCTCTCCCACTCCCCCTGCTTGTGTTCCCTCTCTCACTGTGTCTCTCTCTGTCAAATAAAAAAAAAAAAATCTTAAAAAAAAAGGTAGTAATACTTAAAAAAAAAAGGAAATCAAATGTATTTAATTTATAAATATAGTTTAGTCCACAAAGATGAAAAATGAACTAAGTTTATACATGGAACAAAACATTAATCAAAGGTCCCTTAAAAGTACTTGTTCAAATTTGCTAGATATATATACAGCAAGATTTTTTAGTTGAATTAAAATTAAAGGAAATTAGGGGGGTTTGCATTTATAACTTTAATAAATGACCATATTAATTTTTAAAGCAAAGTAATAATTTAAATAATTTTTTCTTCATTCAAAAGTAATTGAAGGTTGTCTATCATATGGTTTCACTCATATGTGGAATTTACGAAATGAAACAGAGGATCATAGGGAAGGGAGGGAAAAATTAAATAAGATGAAATCAGAGAGGGAGACAAACCATAAGAGACACTGAACTCTAGGAAACAAACTGAGGGTTGCTGGAGGGGAGGTGGGTAGGGGGATGGAGTAACTGGATGATGGACATTAAGGAGAGCACGTGATGTGATGAGCATTGGGTGTTATATGCAACTGATGAATTACTGAACATTACATCTAAAACTAATGATACACTATATGTTAACTAATTGAATTTAAATAAAATAAGATATAAAAAAGTAGCTGAAGACTACAAGAAACTTAAACAAATACACTTAAATTTAAAGAAGAAAATAAAGACCACTTAAAATTCAGCCATCTCAAGTGTAAGAGTGTTCCCCCTTCTCCACATCCTCACCAACATCTGCTGTTTCCCATGTTGTTAATTTTAGCTGTTGGTGGGAATGCAAACAGGGGCAGCCACTCTGTAAAACAGTATGGAGTTTCCTCAAAAAGTTGAAAATAGAGCTACCCTACGATCCAGCAATTGCACTACTGGGTATTTACCCCAAAGATACAAATGTAGGGATCCGAAGGGGTATGTGCACCCCAGTGTTTATAGCAGCAATATCCACAATAGCTAAATTATGGAAAGAGCCCAGATGTCCATCGACAGATGAATGGATAAGGAAGATGGGGTATATATATACAATGGAATATTACTCAGCCATCAAAAAGAATGAAATCTTGCCATTTTCAATGATGTGGATGGAACTAGAGTGTATTATGCTAAGCAAAGTAAGTCAGTCAGAGAAAGACAAATACCACATGATTTCACTCATATGTGCAATTTAAGAGACAAAACAGATGAACATAGGGGAAAGAAAAAAAAGAGGTAAACCTTAAGAGACTCTTAACGATAGATAACAAACTGCTGATGGAGGGAGGAGAGCACGGGATGGGCTAGATGGGTGATGGGCATTAAGGAGGGCACTTGTGATGAGCACTGGCTGATGTATGTAAGTGATGGATCTCTGAATGTACACCCGAAGTTAATATTATGCTATATGTTAACTAACGAATTTAAATAAAAACTAACTAAAATAAAATAAAATTCAGCTACCTTGAAACAATTACTGTCAAAGTTTTGGGGACTGTATGTTTACAGCCCTCTTTATATATGCAGGCACGCACACGCACACACACGTTTATATATCTTTGCATAATTGGAGTCTCGCCTTGTATGCTGTTTATCTAATGGCGGGCATTTTGTTTCTCTCTCTCTCTTCCACAGGGACACACTCTCTCTCACCCCTGCCCTCAGGAGACTCAGAACCTCAAGTATGTCCTTCCATATTTTTCTCTGTATTCATACAACACCCCATCCCAAACACATGTACAACACACATGGGCACAGTGCATAGATTTTTGGTCATAGTTCATTTGATGAAAGGGTGTCTACTACACATATTTCTCTGGGTATTACTTTTCTCACACAGCAATAGCTCCTGGCAATTCCATGTACCCTGGTACAGTTCCGACTCCCTTTTATTCACTGCTGTGTAATGCTACTTACAGGTTTAGATGCCTCCAGGGGGCCAACATCTGACAGCTGGGGGAAGGACTGCACACTCATCTCTACCTCACTCTGGCTGCTGTATGACCCACTCTGCCCCAGGCACCTCTTTGCGCCTCCCGTCTCAGCTCCCAGGCGACACACACCCGCAGTCCATAACCAGAAAGCCCACGCTTAAATATCCAGAAGTGCCAAACAGCCCTTGCACAAAGTCTGCCTGTGGAGCTGGGGAGACCTACATGTGACTGAGCTCCTCATTCTTGTCTCACGATCCCAATCAAGTTGGTTTATTTTTCCCTTTTAGGCGTGAAGTAATTTTTTGGATGACTTTGTGTTAGATGTCAGGGCAAATTAAGCTATCCTGCTGATTGGAGTCCAGTCCAGTTAAGTTGTCCAGGTGACTGGTAAAGAGGGCGGGCTTTGGTGTCAAATCCTGTCTGTAGTACAGAACAGCTCTGTGGCTTTGGGCAGGTTGCTCAACATCTCTGAGCCACTGTTTCTTCATCTGTAAAATGGAGGTCATGGTCACATCCCACCCCAGAGGCTGATGAAAGGGTGCATGGGTTAGATGAGCAGAGCAGGTCCCACGGGGCCTGGGCTCTTAGTGGACAATTAGCAGTTATGTGCTTTTCCATTCTTGGTAATGTTGGTATAAGATATGGTTGATTTCTGAATTTTAATAAAATAAGGCAACAATTCTGTGACTATCTTAACTCCTCTCTGTTGTGGCCTTGTTGCCTCTGTTTCCTGCTTCCTCTCTTTGTTCCTTGCTATTCCATGATGTTTCTCTTGCTCTAGCTCACTGCCCCACTCTTCTCTCAATTTTCTGTGATGTCATGGTCCCTGTCATCCTCCCAGAGTTTTTAAAAGCATTCAACTGGCAACACTTCAGATGCATACGTGCTTCTATTTTTATGGGACACTACCTCTCATATCCTGAACCACACCCCTGAGCTGTTTCTCCTAAAGTGCAATGGAAATAAAATGTGTCCATAAAGCCTGGGACTGGAGGCAGGTCCTGAACCCGAAGTGAGGGTCTTCTCCTCCTGTCTCAGGCAAGAGGCTTCAATCTTCTCAACTTCTCAGTCCCCTTCCAGCTCCAAACCTTTATATGCACACCAGAGATACCATGACTTCATTGTCTGAAGTCTACAACAATGGTAAACTTTGTTAATAAGATCACGATCACCTGCCCATACCCGTATGAAACTAGCCTTTTCAGAAATGTGATGATGTCAGGGAAAACGTATGTGCCTATGGGGCTGAAGAACCCCCTACAGACTACACACAGCAGATTGGGTATATATTGCTCTGTGGCAGGGCATAATTACTATGGAATTATTCCCCTTCAGCCTACTGAGGAGCAGGCCTCATTTGGGGGCCAACAGTGTCCACAGAACCAAGACATACATGAAACCCCTAAACAGCAGGCTTATGTTCCACAGTAACCATCTGCAAGCGCCACCACAAAGAAACACATTTTACTTACGAAGCAGGAAGATGCAAGAGAGAAAAATGGCATATTTGCACAAATACATTTTCTCTCTTATTTAATTTGGACAATGTTACAGAAATGCCAATAATTATGACTAAAAGAGCTGCTACTTAAAACTATGTAAGGTTCCTTCTGATCTCCTTGTTCGCCTTGTCCCTTTCAGCAAGAGAGCTCAGTCGATGATATGGGAAATAGAATTGAGTCCATTTGGAGGGGAGAAAATTGGTACCACCTCCAAGAGGGTCCACCACTGCCTTCCATTCAAATCTCATCTTTTCTTCTCCTGCTTAGGGACACCCTTATCTGTCACTCCTTCAAATGTATTCATTTGCAAGTAAATTTAGTTTCACTCTGGAAAACAATGCAACCAAAAAGCTAATGATAATGCATCAGGCTTGCATTTCTCTTCAGGAAAAAAAAAATCAGATCTATTTACACCACACTAGATGCCATCACCATTATATATTAAGAGCTCTATCACTTTAGATAGGGTAAACCTATGTTTGTATCATGAATGGAACTAAAGAAAAAAGCTCACTATTGCATGGATAATTTTTCCATTACTCACAAGGAAGGTGTTCTGCTCAAAAATTACCAAAGCCCTGGGTGATGAGGTACTACTCCCAATATAGTGCTATTACCAAGCACTATATTGGGAACAGAAACAGTGCCCTTCCTCTGGATGTCTGCTCTGATCTGCACACCGAAGTAGAAAACAATTTGTTTCTCCCTACACAATGGCATATATAACAAAGGCATTCTAAGCCTTGAACTTGGCTGCCATGTTTCTTGCCCACATTATAGAAACAGCTCCCCCTTCTCTATGGTATTCCAAGCTCAGAGCCCAGGGGTTGGCCCAAAGTGGAGACTCAACCAATATCTGAGGAGTGGATAAATCAAAATGTGCTTCCCAAAGTGCCCACTCTGAAGAGCACCTGAGCTTCCAGCATCTTTCCACAATGTTAGAAGGTCACCTTAGCTAATGGCTTTCTGGCCCTTTTCTATTCCGATGATTGTCCATGCGTGCAGGATAATTTATCATTCCACACTTCTGCAGAACTTCCAGTTCTATAGGGTATTATTCCAGTGGGACAAACATGTGGAGCAAGAACCTAGACCTCTCAATCCCTGAAGCTAAAGGAAGGAAATGCCCAGCCCAGCAGAGATGCAGCAAGTGAGCGTTCAGATCAGGACCTCTGAGAACATGCTGCTCAGACATGCATCTTGCCTCTGCTTCATACAAGCCCAGTGGTCTTAGGTAAGTTCTCTGGGTCTCGGTTACCTCACTTTTAAAATGGGGTTGATAACTGTACCTACAGGAGCACCTGGGTGGCTCAGTCAGTTAAGCGTCTACCTTCAGCTCTGGCCATGATCCCAAGGTCCTGGGGTCAATCCCCACGTCTGGCTCTTTGCTCAGTGGGGAACCTGCTTCTCCCTCTCCCTGCCGCTCCCCCTGATTATGCTCTCTCTCTCTCCATCAAATAATAAATAAAATCTTTAAAAAATAACTATACCTACAACATCATGATGGAATAATGATTCAACAAGTTAATATTGTTAAAGAGCTTGGGGGAATGACTGGTACACAGTAGGCATTAAATAAGTGTCCAGTGAATTACTATCAGATCGGTGAGTCACAGATGCTCCATCTTAGCAATGCCTGAGAGGGAGCAAGGGCCATTTGTGTCACTGGGCTGGACATCTGGGAGAACTGGATGGGAAGCTATGGGGCAGCTTTGTTCTAGCGCTGTCATCAAACATCTCACAACAACTGGACACCTGTCCAACTCTCCTGTCAACGCCTGGAGCACCAGAGCCCCAGCGCCCATCACTTACCCTCAGAGCTTGCATGTTGTCTGTTGCATGAAGACTGTTCGTCATACTTTGCTAGAAACAGTGTTGAAAAAATGCTAGGGGGTTGTATTAGTTTTTACTGCTGCTGTGACAGGTTACCACAAACTTAGGGACTTAACCCAAATGTATTCTCTTATGGTTCTGGGGGTACAGAGTCTAAAATCAGGGTGTCAGCAGGGCTGTTTTCCTTCTAGAGGCTTTAAGGGAAAATCTGTGTCCTTGTCTCTTCCAGGTTCTAGAGGTACCTGCAATCCTTGGGTCACGGCCCCTCCTCCATCTTCAAAATCCCCCACTCCAAACTCTGCTTCCATTGTCACATCTCTTTCTTTGGCTTTGACCCTTCTACCTCTCTCATATAAAGACCCCTTCATTGGGACCCCCAGATAATACAGGAATTTCTCCATATTAAGACCCTTAACTTAATCACAGCCGTAGGTTCCATGGATTAGGGCACAGACATCTTTGGGCAGGCCATTATTCTGTCCACCACCAAGGTTTTGGAAGTTTGAGAGAAAAAAAATCAATTCAGATGTGGGTCTCTGTGGGAGTAAACAATGGAAAGATGAGGTTTGAGACAGGACTGATTCAGAGTTGAATGGCCATACAGAAAAAGCACCAATTATCGGTGTATCTGCGGGTAAAGGTCAATATGGGCACAAGGAGCACAGTTTAACCCAAAGCCAATATGATGACTGAGAGCCAGGGTCCAGGCTTCTTCTCTAGGAATAGAGGACTTGAAAAATTGGAGATAATGAAAGAACTAGGGTCAAATGAGCAAACACCAGCAGTGACCTCAAGGGTCAGGTTCAACAGAAAAACCAAATAATGAGAAGAAAGGAGAGATAAGGAGTACCCAGGAGACATTCATGATTGTTTAAGCAATATATATCTGTGCACCTGTCAATAACCCAATCCGTCATGTATGGTCTGCAGCCCCTTGAATATCTCCTCTTGCATGAAATAATGTGGTATCTTGAATGTATTTCATATGCTGTAAATGTGGCAGGCACACCCTAGAAGGGAGGTTACAGCTCCTCCCTGCAGCAAACCTGGAGATTAATGGGAAGGAAATGGAAGCGAGAGCCTGGCATAGTAGAGCATGGTGGGTGGGGAGCCTGTATGTCAAAGAGCAATTTTGCTCAGGAATAATTCATAAGAATTGCGGGCAAGACCTGGAAGAGGTACTAGATTGATTCAAATACAGAGCTTCTCCTCTAGGAATAAGAGGGCTTTGAGCAGTTGATACGATGGTCATCCATGCAACTGCCTTCAACAAACCTGGCCTGGAAACCGACTTTGCCTTACAGACTGAGTGACTGGGAAAATCACACACCTCTCTGACACGTGGTTTCAGGGGTACGGCACGCAAGATGAGGCTGATCATACAATTCTCGTGGATTATTTTTTTAATTATTAGGATAAAATGCCATCAGTTATAAAGCCTCATCTTAGAGATCTGTTGGGACCTGACAACTGCTTCTTACTTGTGTTTTGTGTTCATTTGGCCTTAGGGACACCTGACTCTCAGTGGTTTGGGGCGGTGGGTATCTTGCCACCACCATCTTCTAGAGCCTGACCCTCAGGAGATCCTCCTGCTTAACTGGTAAACCATAGTTTCGGGGGTTTGGAACCAGGTCGGTGGGAGAGCTGGATAGCTTTTGAGGACATTGGGTCTAACAGTGAGCAGGGGAGAGGGTAGAGGTGTTTGACCCCCAAACTCCACCTGGCAGCTGGAATAAACCTGAAACAGGTGGGCGTGGCCTGGCTGGCCTCTAGGAGGAAGAAGAATGAACAAAGTGCAAGTGGGGAAGCTTTAGTTGTCTCTCCTCCACTCCAGATGATGCTTTCATGGCATCAAGAAGAAAGGAAAATCAACTAATTTGTGTGTTGTCTAAATAAACAGTGGCATCGGGTAGCCTATCTTTCCTTTTCCGTGCCTTAATTAAATCTAACCATTGGCTTTGCATGGACGTAATGGAGAGTTGCTGTTCTTTTTTAGGACAGCCACCAGAGGTGACCGTGCAATGTCTGGGAAGAACTGGAAGCCCTTCCATGATTTTCTAGAACCTTACCCCTTTCTTTCTTTTCCTTTTTTCTTTTTCTTTTCCTTTTCTCTTCGAGTATAGTTGACACACAATGTTACATTAGTTTCAGGCGTACACCAGTGATGTGACAAGTCTATACGTCATGTTACACTCACCACAAGTGCAGCCACCATCTGTCACCGTACACACTACTACAATACCATAGACTATATTCCCTATGCTGGACCTGTCATCCCTGTGATTTCATCATTCCATAAGCCTGTATCTCCATCACTCATCATCAGGGAAATGCAAATCAAAGCCACAATGAGCTATCACCTCACACCTGTCAGAATGGCTAAACTAAAGAACACAAGAAAACAAGGGTTAGTGAGGATGTGGGGGGAGAAAGGAACATTTGTACACTGTGGGTGGGAATGCAAACAGGTGCAGCCACTCTGGAAAACAGTATGGAGGTTCCTCAAAAGATTAAAAACATAACTACCATATGATCCAGTAATTACACTACTGGGTATTTACCCAAAGAAATAGAACGTTACCCCTTTCAAGTAAGAATGACTGTGCCTTTCTCACCTGAGTCTCTGACAGTGATATGAGCCCCCATACTGGGTGACTTTCCCACCTCTCTTGATTTGGGAGGAGCAGCAGTACCTTTCCAAAAAAGAATGAGTTTTAATATGTTCATCACAAGTGCCATTCACTGTCTAATTTATAATCCTTTAAATTCTCCCCATGAATGACTTCAGATATGGAGAACAGTTATGTGTCCACAGGGGAATCAAGAAATTATGATGGGTTTTCACTGATTTCCCCATCTCTAGAAGGTCTGTTTCAAAGGTCTTTTCTTCGGAGAAGAATGTGCAACATTTCAGAGGTCAAAATCTTAAAAGCTACTAAGATAGTTAAGATACTGAAAGATCATTTTGGCTCTAGCAAAGGAGAGAGAAATTAGTCTTTTTCCCAAAGTGAGGAGAAATCACAACAGTATATATTGGAAACAGAATTTTTGATATCACAAATCTCTCTGGAAGAGAGCCTATAATGATTTTGCTTTAGATCACAGGATGAAGAAGGGGCCTGTTTCATATAAGTGTTTCAGAGACACACTTTCTGAAATATGAGTTAGTCAACTTTTGTGCAGGATGAAACCAGCAAAAAGCAATGCTGAACTAAGGGACACTATCTAAGTTTTTAAAGGAAATAAACTATGGAGAGAAGAAACAAAATGTAACACTTTTTTTCCCAGCCTCAGGTGGATTTTACTGTTTAGATTAGGTAGCTGTCCTACGCTGGTAAGAAGTTATTTAACTGAGAATAAGTGCCTAAAATCATACAGGAAACTTCCAAAGGCACTTGATGTAGGATAGGCGAGATTCAATATGGCTGCTTCCATCAGAAGTGGCATAGCCAATGGGGGTGGTTATGTAATCCAGCTCTGAAAGGGTCCACAAAGCATCCAAAGTCGGTAATTGCAAATGGAGAAAGACTTAGATATTTGAGACATTTTAATAGTGACCTTAAGTGCTCTTATACTGGCCACTTTTTAATGTGTTCTGTACTTGCCTAATCCCTGTCAATTTCAGGGGTCTGTCTGCAGAGTCCTGGTTGTACTTCCCCCAGGGTGACTGTATTAGGGCTCAGGTAAGTAAGGTTAAATGCAGTCATAAAGGTGGGTCTCCAAACTGATAGCATGGTGGCATTATAGGCAGAGGAAGAGGAAGAGGAAGAGATTTCTCTCTTTCTCTATGCATGCATGCATGAAGAAGAAGGAGGAGGAGGAGGAGGAGAAGGAGAAGAGGAAGAAGAAGCCCCTGCCACCATGTGAGGACAAAACAAGATGGCTATGTGCAAACCAGGAAGAAGGCCCTTACCAGGAACTGAATTGGAGCACCTTGATCTTAGACTTCTAGCCTCCAGAACTAAGAGAAATAAATGACTGTAGTTTAAGCCCCAGTCTACGGTATTTTGTTCTGGTGTCCTCATCACACTAACACACCATAGCTTTCCAGACTTCAGTTCGCACAAAAATTGCCCAGGGATCTTGACAGAGCATAAACTACTGAGCCCCACTCCAGGAGAATCTGCCAAGCCCATTGATGCTGATGCTGTGGGTCCCCAGACCCCACTTTACATGATTATAAGAGGGAGCCATCAGCATTAAGGCTCAACCTGAGGAGCGGAAAGTTTATCCTGTGGGATATGCCTATCCCACAGGGACCTCCATTGCCCAAGGTCTGTATCTCCACGGACACCCCCGCCCCCAGGGAGCCATTCATTTCCTGTGATGGTTAGTCAACTTGGCCAATGTTAAACGTCACCCAGATTAAACATTATTTTTAAGTATACCAGTGAGGCTGTTTCCTAATGAGATCAGCATTTGACTCAGTGAACTCAGGAAACTAGATCGCCCTCCCTAGTATAGGAAATCATCCAATCCAAAGATGGCCTAAAGAGAACAAAAAGGTAGAGGAAGAAGGAATCTTCCCCTTTGGCCCCTCAGGCTGGAACTGGTTTTCTTGGGTCTCCAGCTGGCAGATGTCAGAGAGTGCGACTTCTCAGTCTCCATTATGTGAGCCAATGTTGCATTATCTGTCTGTGTACCTATCAATACAGATACCCTATTGGATATAGATATCCCATATATCTACATCTACATCTGTATCTCTATTTCCTTTTTTTATTATAATTTTTTTATTATGTTATGTTAGTCACCATGCAAACATCATTAGTTTTTGATGTAGTGATCCACGATCCATTGTTTTCATATAACCCCCAGTGCTCCATGCAGTACGTGCCCTCCTTAACACCCATCACCGGGCTAACCCATCCCCCCACCTCCCTCCTCTCTAAAACCCTCAGTTTGTTTCCCAGAGTCCATAGTCTCTCATGGTTCGTCTCCCTCTCTGATTTCTCCCCCTTCATTTTCCCCTTCCTTCTCCTAATGTCCTCCATGCAATTCCTTATGTTCCACAAATAAGTGAAACCATATGATAACTGACTTTCTCTGCTTGACTTATTTCACTTAGCAAAATCTCATCCAGTCCCATCCATGTTGATGTAAAAGTTGGGTGTTCATCCTTTCTGATGGCCGAGTAATATTCCACTGTACGTATGGACCACACCTTCTTTATCCATTCATCTGTTGAAGGGCATCTCAGTTCCTTCCACAGTTTGGCTATTATGGATATTGCTGCTATGAACATTGAGGTGTATATGGCCCTTCTTTTCACTGCATCTGTATCTTTGGGGTAAATACCTAGTAGCGCAATTGCTGGGTCATAGGGTAGTTCTATTTTTAACTTTTTGAGGAACCTCCAGACTGTTTTCCAAAGGGGCTGTACCAGCTTGCATTCCCACCAACAGTGTAAGAGGGTTCCCCTTTCTCCACATCCTCTCCAACATTTGTTGTATCTTGTCTCTATTTCCTATTGGATTGGTTTCTTGGGAACTTGGACTCACCTTGCAGGTGATCATCTTTCTAGTGATTGCTGTGTTTTGAAGATTCCATATGACTTGTAACTGCTCCCTCTTTATAAAATGAAGAGGCCAGGGGGTGCTCAGAGTCTGCCCCAGGCTGGACCTAGAGCTGCCCTCCACAGGTGCTACCTGCTCTCCTTCCCCCTTCTTGTCTGGTCACTGTCATTCCTGTTGACCTCCCCTCCTGACACTCTTATCCTGCCCTGCCCTCCCTATTCCCACTTTACCTGTGGGGAGCAGACCTGTGTTTAGATTATTGCAACAGCCTCCTTACTGGCTCTCCCTCCACTTCTATTCCACTCACGCCATCTCTTCCAAACCATCTTGCATACAGACAGCTGTTAACTACTTTTCCATCAGAACTGATCTGATATCTTCTCTGTTTTCACTAGTACTCAGCCTCTTCCAAAGGTTAACAGATGATGTGTGCTCCTTTTCCAGCTAAAATAGTTTATTTTCTATCCTCTAGGCTTTTGTTCAGGCTATACCCAACGTCAGAAATGCCTTTCCCATCCTCCTCATCTCTGCTTATTGCAACTGCCTGTGTTCTTAATATGTAGCTCTGATGCCACCTCCTCTATGATGCATTCACGGATGTTCCCATGAAAAGAACCTTGGCTTCCTCCTCTAAACCCCCGTAGCAAGTTGCCTGCACGATAGACATGACATTTGTGACACATGTCAAGGCTCTCTTCCTCACGAAGTATGTGTAGCTCCCCCCAAAAACATGAACTCTTTGGGTGCAGAGATCCTGATAACTCCAGCAAGGTTTAGCATGACCTCCTGCACACAGAAAATAACTATTTGTTAGAGGGATTCCTGGAGTTGGAGGATGGATGGAGGGATGGGAGAACAGAAGAAGGGTTGGAAGGATGGATGGAGTGATGGATGGATGGACAGATGGTCCAAACACTCAAGTACAAACAACCATATTTTAGGCTTTGCAGGGGTCATGAATGCTGTTCCCCACAGGCCTCAGGTCTTCTACCTTCTGAGCATAAACTCTCTATCCTCACTGGTATGGGCCTTTGGGCCTCTCGTCCTCCCTGCTCATTTTTTTCTCCCGGTCAACCCTTCCAACCATAACCACGTCACTCTCTCCTCCACCTCTGATCTTGGTGGTGACCCTTCATCACCACTGTAGTTTGGTAACCTGACAGTGCACCCCTGTGTCTGAGGCTTTGCATCTTATTTTCTGTTTATAGCTAATGACTTAGCCCCATCTGTGGGCCCAAGCTCTGGGATCACCCCTAATTTGAATGTGCTGAATACAGCTAATATTCTTGAATGTCCATGCCCACTCTGAAACACTGAAGCTCAGGAGGAAAGGTCTTCCTGCAGGAGTCTTGTTACATCTTACAGTTTAGAATTAAAGCAATGAACAAATCATAGAGAAAGAGAAAAATGTAACAGTGTTTTTTCAGAAAGAAAATAAATCTTTGAGGGAGGAGATTTTGAGGGGTGGTGGGCACTGGGTTGGTTGGTTCGTTTTGCTCTGGTAAAGAGACCTGGGACTATTTTTCTTTTTTAACTAGTGAAAGGTAGTGAAGAAATAAAGAAACGAAAAATTTTAAAAAGGCTAGTTTCATATCTACTACCGATAAATGTGAGATATAATTTGCAGGGCTCAGTGCAAAATGAAAATGTGGTGCCCTTTTTCAAACATTGCTAAGAATTTCTAAAGTCTTTTTGATGGCTGAGTAATATTCCATCATATATATCTTGCATCTTTTTTATCCATTCATCTGTCGATGGATATCTGGGCTCTTTCCATATTTTGTTTATGGTGGACTTACCATTTGCAACAACATGGATGGAACTAGAAGGTATTATGCTAAGTGAAATTAAGTCAGCCAGAGAAAAACACATACCATATGATTTCACTCATATGTGGAATTTAAGAAACAAAACAGATGAGCATAGGAGAAGGGAAGGAAAAATAAAACAAGATGAAATCAGAGAGGGACAAAAACCATAAGAGACTCTTAATCATAGAAAATAAACTGAGGGTTGCTGGAGGTGAGGGGTGTAGGGGGATGGGGTAACTGGGTGATGGGCATTAAGGAGGACGTGTGATGTAATACGCACGTGATTATATAAGACTGATGAATCACTGAACTCTACCTCTGAAACTAATACACCATGTTAACTAAATTGAATAACAATAAATAAATAATAAAATAAAAAAGATAAAAGCCTTAGACCTATACTGTCCAATATGGTAGCCACTAGCCACATGAGGCTATTAAGCAATTGATATACTGCTAGTTCAAATGAGGATGTTCCATAAGTATAAAACACACATCAAATTTGAAGAATTAGTACCCCCAAAATGTAAAATATTTCTGAAATAATGTTATTTCTGATTACATATTGAAAGGACAGTATTTGGAATATATTGAGTTAAATGATACATATTACTAAAATTAATTTTACCTATTTACTTTTTTTTAATGTTGCTACTAGAAATGTTTAAAATACATATGTGATTCACATTATGTTTCTACTGGATAGCACTGCCCTAGAACACGAACAACGTCATGGAGTCATTGTATAACTCTGGCTTGTGAGAAAAAAATAAATCCTTATTAAGTTGTTATTAGTCAGATTATCAGTTTCTTGCAGCCAAAAGCATTCCTGGCATATACAAGAATCCTTAAAGTGGAGTTTCAGGATGGGTGGAAATGTAAGAACTCCTTTAAACTTTGGGGAGCCATGAGTGGAGATCTTTAAGTCGAGTGTAAGCTGAGGAGGAATAGAAGCTCCGAAAGCCTCACGGAGCAGCAATCACAGAGGAGAGGAACATCTACATAGTAGAAGAGCCTACTGACCCCTGGATCTCCATGGTTTCCAAATTGCCAGGAGCGAGTATCCAAAAGCTTCCCAGCGCCCAAATGGTGCTCAGAAGGAAGCTGAGCGAGGAAAGGAACTGCCTGGTCTATGAGATCATCCTCCAGCGCACCCAAGAAATCACTACAGTGAGAGATATGACGCCAACTCGCTGCACTTGGGGAGTGTTGAGGATGAGGCCCCATTTCCAATGAGTGGGAATGAGTTGGAGCCAAGCCCTGGCTTAAGACTGACACGTGGGCAGGGAGACATCCGATGCAGAATGTCACGCACAAGATGAAACAGTGGGCACCCCCTTTGCCCTGCCGCCAAAGTCGCGTTTACACAAGCTTCTGGTAAATTCATTAAACAAGGAGGCCATTAGACCGATGTGGCTTTAAAGATGTGATGTGCCTCCAGAAGCAAACTAGAATCTGAGCCTGGAAATGTCCCAAGGTTACAAAATCAAAATGCTAAGGACAATCAAACACAAATAGCCACCTAGACTTTAAGCTGTAGATAATCCGGTAACTTCCTTTCTTTGCTTCTGCACTTTCTCTGTATGTGTTTCCCCTGATTCCTGTCCACAGAGCACTCCTAACCTCTTCTGATTTGGCACTTCCCCCATTGGAATCAATTTTCACTCAAATAAACTCTTACAATTTTTCTTTTAAAAATGAAATGAAATTAAATTAAAAAAAAAATTCCAGACAGTGACAGCAGAGTTTTGACCCAAGCATGAGACCTTTCTGGGCACGGGGCCCTTCCCCTGTGAAGCCAGCCCCGCCTGTAACACAGAAGACTTGCAAGACTCTAGGATCCATGTCGCTCTTGCACACTTTGTTCCTGCGTTATAGTCCATGACCATGGAGAACGTGGGGCTGTGGCAGCTGAGTTAGACCAGCATCTCTGGAGGAGAAAGGGATGATGCAAAAAAAGTGAGGAACCCCTGTCCAGCAGCCACCATTCCTTGTCATCCCATTCATGCCCTGCGGTGTCCCAGAAAAGGCCTGCCATGACAGGGGTCCACACGGGCAGCAGAGGGAGGGCCCTCTCAGGGGTCCACCCTGCAGTTCCCGGCTGGGATGTGCGTTTCAGCCCTGTCGACCCCAGAACACACAGCTAAAGGGAAGCAGGAAATAAATGCACCTTTGTGTCCAAATGGATTCTCCTTTCCACATTTAGACAGCACGTGGGGGAGGCCATTTCTCAGCTGGTATGCTGCCATCTGGGAAAGGACGACTCTCACAGTGGTCTAATATCCCACCTCTTTTATCATCCGGGCTGCAGCTGAACTGCTGTTACAATTCACAACCATGCTGCCATTGGCTGTTCTCTGCTTAGTCAGTTTCTTAAGACCCCAGGCCTGTTTTGCATCTCATGTTTCATGATGCAGACCCAAGAGGTCTCAGAGATAAATTGCAAAGGAATGGGGGCTGCAGCAAAGCTGTTGGAGGCGCACTCTGTCAAAGTGCGATAAGCAGGAGCTGGGCTACGAAGGAGCAGCACCAGGAGGTGGGATCCTCGCTCAGAAGCAGGTGCAGGAGGTGGGATGTGCCAGGCAGGAAAGCCCTGTTGTCACCAGACATGCAGTTTGTAACAGACCTAGCTTTCCTCCAGCAGCCAGCAGTGGGGTGGATGAAGGCAGTGTCTTAAAAAGCAAGAAAGCTCAGCCCCGTCATGATTTACATGCAGAAGTGCTTGAATTTCTGTTCTGACAATTATTTCACAAAACAGAGCTCATTCTGCTGACTGCCAGCTTGACCTCACAAGAGTCCAGCCCACGGCCAGGAAACCAAGAGAGAGGAAGACGGATGCTCCTGCTCTCCACCAGCTCCCTTGAGCCCACTCCCTTCCCCCCCACCGCAAAAGGCACTGTGAGGTCCTGACAATGGCCAAGCTTTGCAGAACAGCTGAGAGAAAATCAACAAAGGGTTGCTCCAGCGACTTTCGGTGCAATTCACTGGCACCTGTGTCTTACAGGGGCTGCCGCCTGTCGGGCTAATGACACATGATGGGTGATTAAAATGCACGTCCTTAAATCGAAGCTGTGCCGATGGTCAGAAAAGGCAACAAACAGCCCTGGGAGCTTGCTCACTCCCTCTGAGCGGGAGGACCTCATTAGGAAAAAAAAAAAAAAAAGAGAAAGCTCTGCTCCTGGGAACCTTCTGGAGTTTGCAGATTTATTTGAGCTCCTCCCCAGTACCTGGGAGAAAGGGAGAGCTGGGGGCAGGCCCAATCAGCCACAGCTTGCTGGGCATTCGCATGGCTTGGTGGACCCCCACCTTCACCTCTCCTGCAGGGAGGCCCTGGGGGACAAGGGGCACAGGACAGGAGCAGGCAGGGAGATTTCCCAGAGGAAAAACAGCTGCCTTGCTCTGTTTCCCTCCCTTGAGTTGGTGTTGGCAGGGAGGGTGGCTTGAACAAGTGGAGCTCATCATTCCCCCTTTCCCTTCATCCCAGGGGGCCATAAGTGAGGAAGTCATATTCCGTAGGGCTCTCTTGGCTGGGTAAGAGCATGTCTGATGTGCTGCAGGCTCTATGCTTTGCAGTGTTCTAAAGCTGGACAGACCACAGGCTTTCAGCTGCCATGCTGGTGCAGCCAGGGGAGGGACGGGGGTGGCCCTGTGAAGAACAGTCTTCAAGGTCTGGTAAGATCCAGGTTTCTGTTCCTTAAGGTCTCATCAAGAAGCCTGTCCAGGGAGCTTGCGTGAGCATGAGCAAGAATGCCTGGCCACTTCCCAAATGCCCAGCAAGGAGAGGGATGGCCAAAAAGGAGGTCCCAGCAGAACAGTACTCTGCAGTGGGTGATGTGTCATACTCAGGACTGAAGGGCAATGAGAGCCAAGATGGAGTAAGTAACAGTGAGTAAGACAGTAAAGAGCAGAATTAGAAGAACAGGCAGACACTGAGAGTGTGTAGCCTGAAAGAGCAAAGGTTCACATCTCAGCTCCTTAATCCTCCTGCGTGAGGAATCCCCAAGATGCTGAATATTTCATGCTCAAATTGAGAGTCCCAGGCAAACTGGGATGGTTGATTACCCTGTATGTGACCTTGAGTCCAACTTAAACGTTGATGAACGCCAGTTTCACCATCTGAAACATGGCAAATGCGGTGACCCAAATTGCAGCATCACTCTGTATTGGCATATAAGTGTACCAAAAGTGTCTGGTATGTTCCCTAGAACAACCTAGGGATTAAGTAATAGTATTATAAAAATAGTATTCATGATATTTCAATTAGAATAAGATGCCTCGAGCTCTCTGTCAACAGATGCATACAAGCTGCAGCCAGATCAGACCCTTCCTGGGTGGCTGAAGGGAGTTGAAGACTCATGCAGGACCACAGGACCAGTTGAGGTCCCATCCCACTGGGGAGTCCAGGACTTCTAGGAGGTAGGGTCTGCAGTGCTGTGAACAGGATATACATGAACATTCCGAAAGGTTCGAGGAGGTTGTCTGTGAAGGATGAGCCAGGTTTCCAGACATAGGGGTGAGATGAGAACTCTCTTTATAGGCTGGATACTGGGATTTAAGTTTGGGGAGCCCAGACTTGAGGTGGTCATGACCTCATGGGGAAACACCGTGGTTCTGTGCAGCCAGGAAAGAGGAGAACGACCCCCTGCCATGCTGCATGAAGGAGAGGGGAGGCGTGCAGCTCCAGGAGAGGGAGAGGCCTTGAGGCATATTGTCTGCCATGGTGAGTGAGCCCAGAGATGGCTCTGGCTGGTGAGCAAGAGATTCCTCCCCCTCTGGAGGCTACATCGAGGGACCATCCTCTAGGAGACAGACTGTGCGGGGCCAGGCCACTTGGGTGAGAGGCCCCATACTGACCTGGGTCTCAGGCCTGGGTGGAAATGTTTTGAACAAATGGGGCGACCTCCTTATTGACTTTTAAGCCCCAGCACACCATCACCTTGTGCTGTTTTTGAAGAGGTTCTGCTCACAGTGACCTTGACTTCACAACATTTGAATTTCAATTCAAGAGTGCTCTTGTCCTCAGCTGGATCCTGCAGTTCCAGAGCTCAGGCAGGCAGAACACCCTCTAGAAGGCTGGGGATTCATGGACTCTGTGGTGAGCTTAATCCATGCAGCATCTTGGAATATCTACACAATAGTCCTATAAGGGTAAGGAGTTTTAAGGAAAAGTCAGGGGCATGGGTCAGGAACATGGAAAAAGGGGGACAAAGGCCGTTGCATTTGAAGATGTCAGGGGGAGGGATGGACAATCTAGAGTGAGGGGAGGAATATGGTGCTATGTGGTGAGCTGGGAATGAAAATTTTAGGTTAGCTTGATGCATCTGCCGTAGTTGGTTTGAAATTGTTCTAATATCCCGTGTTCACAGTGGACATACATGATGGTTGGACTGCTAATGCAGCCCAAACCATGGTTATTTTACATTTTCTCCGAAAGGATCAACCCAGAATTTCTTAATCCCCATACAGCCTTGCCATGGCCTCCTTTTATCTCTGTGGCTAATCAGCAAAAGGGCAACATGCACATTAAGGCACCGCTGAAGTGCCAGTGCCGTCTCGGTGATGGCTGCTGTCTGTGCTGGGTGCGGCCGATGTGCCCAGCCTCGCTGCTAATGAGAGCATTTGAAAGAGTCCTGACATGCCATGTCCATGGAGGCTGCCAGAAGCAATTAGGCGCAGCTTCAGTGAAGGGCTCTGACCTCCACACATCCAAGACTTGAATGGTGGAAGAGTGAGGGTGCGGCTGTGAGCATTGTTACCTGCCTCGGGTCTCGAGATCTTCTCCTTCCTGGTGCCCTTCCCGCCCATCATGCCAGTTCCGGGGCTGCTGAGGCCACCGAGCACCAGCTCGCTCTCTATCTCATGACGTCCTGAAAGGCAGTGAGGGCCTTTCTGCACATTTCTGGGCTCCCACATCCTGGTTTGTTGCCTATACTCTATTATCAGTGGCATATGTGCAGGACGCCAGGTTACTGACACAGCTTGGAAATGATAAGAAAGCACAACTGGCTGCCAAAGACAGGGCCAAACAGACACAGGGGTAGTGTGTGATGGCGGCCCCTACAAAGCACATATCAGAAGATTACTGAATGGCAGAAAAATGTTGACAGTATGTAGGCAGAACTGGGTAGGTTATTCAAGAGTTAACTGTCTTTTCCTTTGCCTTTTCTTGGGAGCTGGCAGCCCCTAGGAAACATGTACCAGTGATGGACAGATTCTGTGATGGCCCCCAGTGACCCTGCCTCTGGGGCTCATACCCCCACGGAATCCCTCCCTCTTGGGTGTGGGCAGGACCTGAGACTCTAACCAACAGAGCATGGCAAATGTCATGGGATGTTGCTTCTGTGCGTAGGTTACATCCCCATCTTGTAACTCTCCTGCATGTTTTGGGAAAGCAAGCAGCCAAAGTGGAGACATCTTCATTGCAAGGAATTGAGGGCAGACTCTGGCCAATAGCCAAGAAGGAACTGATGTCCTCAGTCCAATAGCTGGGGAGCAATGAATCCTGACACCAGCTACATGAACTTGGAAGCAGGGCCTTCCCTAGGTGAGCCTTCGGATGAGACCTCAGCTGTGTCTCACACATTCATTGCAGCCTTGACAGACACTGAAGAAGGCTCAGGTTAGCTGTGATTGGCTTCCTGACCATGGACACTGGGAGATGATAAATGTGCACTGTTTCAAGTTGCTGAGTCTGGGGTAATTTGTTACCAAGCCACAGAAATGAATATACACCTCCATGCAGTTAAGGTATGCATGACGGGTCTATGCTTTGGTAAAGCACAAAAGCTATCAGGAGTCTACTCAAGCTTAGGACTGCCTGGGTGAGTTTGTTGAACTCTGGGCTAGAGTTAGGAAGGTCATTTGCCCATAGATATAAACAGCCCCATCTCATCAGTTTTATCAGCAACAGATGAGATGTTTGACTACTTGTTTCTTTCACATTTTTCAGATCTTGGGCAGGACAAAGAGAAATACTTCTATGGGGTCTCCTTTAAAACACCCGATTTGAATGCTGGGATCAGGGAAGATTTTTCTTTCACTTATCACTCCATTTTAAAAAGATCTGGGAATATGTGCAATTATTATAATTGGAAAAAAATATTTTTACTTAAAAGGGCCAGCTAGGTGGCCAAGAACATACCAGTGGGTGCTGAGAAGGACTTTTGCTATTATCTCAGATTTCATTTCTATGACTCAAGGTTGAGGATCAAGGTGTCCTGTCCTTCAATTTTCAAAAGAATACCAAGACCAGATTCCCACTAAGGACTTACTAAGCTTTGCTACTTACAACCATTACGCTGGGCCCCATTCCTTCCTAATGCAGAAAACAAAATTGGGGGACATAGAGAAGGAAGAGGAAATTGTCCCAAGTTATGAGCAAGTGTTAAGGCTTGTATCACTTGCCCCCCACCCAAATCCAAGCAAAGGAGGCTACTAGAGAAACTCATAGAGGTTGGGAGTGCCGAACCAGTGGGAGAATGAAATTCATACTCCCCAGTTGCTACTTTCTGCCCCTTTCTGCCATACCTGAGTTTATACTAATGAGGTGACCCCTGGTGGGCTCTCAGGTAGCTTGAAGTAGGGTCTGGCCATGCCACAAGGACAGAGCATTTGATTAGAGGGTTGGAACTTTCAGTGCCACCCCCTGACCTCAACAGAAGGGAGGGGACTGGAGACTGAGATCCATCATGATATAATCAATCATGCCTCAGCAATGAAACTTCTATAATAACCCTGCACAGCAAGGCTTGGACAGCTTCCTGGTTTGGGACATATCAGTATCCTGGGGTGGCAGTACACCTCAATTCTACAGGGACAGAGACTCCCGCACTTAGGACTACTCCTGATTTTGCCTATGTACCCATTCACCTAACTGTTCATTCCTATCCTTTCTAATAAAACATTAATTTTTAAGCATAGTGCTTTCATGAGTTCTGTGAGTCATTCCAAAGAACTCTCAAAACTGAGTGAGTCGGTCATGGGAAACCCCTAATTCATGGCTGGCCATGCAGAAGGAGATGGCTTAGGAACTCCACTTAGTGCTGGTATCTGAAGTTAGGACTGTCCTGAGGGACTGAGTCCTTTAATTTCTGGGGTTAGACGCTAACTGTGGGTAGATAGCATTAGAATTGAATTGAATTGAATTGAATTGAATTGAATTGAATTGAATTGAACTGAATTGAATTGAATTGTAGGGACACCCAGCTGGTGTCAGAGAAAGGTGTTGGAATGCAGGCTACAGGCGTTGATGGTCATCAGGTAGTAGAGAAATGACCATAGCTAAGATAATAAAGGCTCCTTTGTCCCTCACTATCTCCTCCTATAACCCCCGGAACAAAAGACCAGACCCTCCAGCCAGGGGGAGGGTAGAATGTCATAGGTTAAGCCTGACTGGCCATTACTGCACAAAGGAATCAGTAGAAAGCTCTGGGACCTGTCCAAGAAGTTGTCACAGGAGCTTCAACAGAACCCAGTTGAAGACCGTGATGGGAGAAAATGACTGGTTCACTCTACTTCCCCCATGTTCCCCCCTCCCCCACATCAAGACCAGACTTTTCAGTGTGCTCATGACTATAATATGTACAGCCAGCAATATTAAATGCATTTGATTATTATAGTCACAAAGTTTTCTAATGACTGGGGGCATACATCGTAACTACTTCCAAGGGATTTGAGGCACCCTGCAACTTAACACAAGGATCAAGTTGACAGGTGTAAGTCCCAGGCCTCCAGCCCCAGCTCAAGACAACTCTGGAGGACCACCAGCTCAGCTTCAGAGCACTGTGTGCCACCAGCTGGGACCCTGCTTACACCCACACTCCAACTTCTCCCTCTGCTCTTGCTCCTTCCTGCCCTCCCTCCTAGATGACTGCTAATCGGTGCTGATCCCAAGCACTCCTCCACTAGCTTCCTGCCCCCAAATCCCCACCTCAGCTTCTGTTTCCCCTGGAAGTCACCCTATGACACACACCCTTTGTTTTTTCACTTTCCATTGAAAAGCCAGTTTTCTCAGAGTCTCCTCGTTTATGAAGCACATGCCACGTATGGAGTGTCGTTAGCCCATTTAGTGCATTTCCCTCACGTCACTATCCTTGCTTTAAACGACACGTGTATTCATCTGGTTGTATTATCAGTGCCAAGCTGTAACCCACATGAGGGGGAGGGCTCCCTGGCTTATTCACCATCACATCTGTAGGGCCCTGCCCAGAATGGAGTACAGAGGGCGTTTTCAACATATGATTAAGGAACGGACATGTCGATAATAGATGTTAAATCACGTTAAGCAGATGATTCCAACAGATTTAGTTTTTTGGCCCATATTCCTTTCTATCCACCCATTCATTCAACCACTGAGCACCTACTGCGTACAATGCGGTGTGCTGGGCATTATGGGTCACGTGACAATAACCAGGCTTCTGCTCCATTTCTGCTGTGTGATTTATGAAGCCAGTGGCCACTCTGCACCTCGCTGATTTGGTCTGCAATGGTGTTATGACACATCTGTCATTAGCATATGGTTCTTTTCTCCGTGGGTCTGTCAGGGCCCTGAGGGTGGGGGCATTCAAAGTCCTAGCTCACAGCAGGTGCAAGAGGCAGAATACTCGTGCCCCAAAGATGTCCACACCCTAATCTCTGGAGCCTGTATGTTACATTTCATGGCCAAAGATACTCTGAAGTGTAATTAAGGTTGCTAATCAGCTGACCTTAAAACAGAGAGATTATTCTGAATTATCCAGGTGGTTCCAATGTAATCACATGGGCCCTGGGGCCCTGGGCCTTAAAAGTGGGAGAGGAAAGAGGAAGAGTCAGTTATTTAGATGCGGCTGCAGAAGAGGCAGGAGGAATGAGGTAAGAGAGTCAGAGAGTTTTGAAGTGTGAGAAGGACTCAAACTGCCCTTGCCAGTTCTGAGACACAAGTGATTCTATGCAAGGAACAGAAAGAAGCTTCTAGGGGCTAAGGGCAAACCCAAGTGACAGCCAACATGGAAACAAGGACATGAGTTCCACAGCCACATGGAGTGGAAGTCTGCCAAGAGCCTGAATGAGCAGCAAAGCAGCTTCTGCCCCAGAGCCTCCAGGAAGCAGTGCACCCTGACACCTTCATTTTGGCTCTGTGAGATGTAAAGCAGAGCAATAGCTGAGCCCACCAGATTTCTAAACCTGCAAACCCTGAGATAATCAATAGGTATTTTTTTCTTTTGAGTTGCTAAGTTTTTGATAATTTTCATGGCAGCTGGAGAGAACAAAGACAGTAGGCATCCAATAGATATTTCTGACTTGAGCTTTTAAACCTGGGTATTCCCAAATTAAAAGGCAGCAGACCCTGAGTATTTATAAAGAGAACATTCTCAGTTCCAACTCTTAGTAAACAATGTGGAATTTCCATGGCACGTTAAAATGTATGATTTTGTGGAGGGAGATGTTTAGGTTGTAGCGCTAAAAGGCATGTGTGTGGAAATATGATCTTTCCTGAGCAGCCAGACCACCTGCTCCAAAGTCTGTATCAGTCAGGGTCCTCCAGAGAAACAGAACCAATGGGATAGATACGTGGATAGATAGATTTATGTTAGGAACAGGCTCATGCAATCGTGGGGACTGGAAGTCCAGAATCTACAGGGTAGGCTGGAGGTCCAGGGGAGAGTCAATGTTGTAGCTCAAGTCTAAAGGCAGCCTGGAGGCAGAATCCCTTCTTCCTGCAGAAAACTCAGTCTTTTCCTCTAAAGGTTTTCAACGGATTGGGTGAGGTCTACTCAAACTATGGAGGGAAATCTACTTTACTCAAAGACTGGATTTCAATGTCAATCACATCTGAGGAATACCTTCACAGCCACATCTCGACTGGTGTTTGACCACACAATGGGGCACCATGGCCCAGCCAAACTGACATGTAACATTAATCATCAAAGTCTACCCCCTGTCAGTGGCACCCACCGGTGATAGCAAGGTCATACTTTAGCCTAACATGATGCAACTATCCTGTATAGGACCCAAAACACTAATCCCTCCCCTCAAAGAGGATGCAAAGACCCTGGGGGATGTTCACTCTTCTCTTTGTTATCCTGTAAATGACACACTATGATGTTAACTCAATATATCTTGGTCATATGATGAGGGGATAAGAGAGGGAAGAAAACAAAGGCAATAGCTGTGTGTATGTATCTATAGATGTATATGTATGTGTATATATTTGCTGTGTGCACGCGCAGGTGCACACACACACACGTGCCAAAACCACTGCCCAGCCCCTGCCTCTCCTGGGGGGACAGGACTGCATGAGAAGAAGAGACTCACTTAGGTAACACTAACACACGAACACCGACACCCTGTGAAGTAATTATTACACCAGCTTTTACAGCTGCAAGAATGAGCTTCCAATGGCACATGAGAAAGGCAGGTTCATAGGAAGTGTTGGGAAATAATTCAGGGGACAAATCAGGAAGCATTCATTTTCTTAATGATCATGCACGTCCCCGACATGGCCAAGGCAAGGTGTAACTGGAAGCACAGTGTGATGACAGGGAACTGTGTACTCACTAATGCAATTTAAGGTCAGAGAATGCCCTGTTCTCCTTGTTCTCTTCACAGAGGGATGCGCCCTCCTCTTGGTGCTGATTGATTAGTAGGCTTTATCTAAAAGTGCCTTTCTCTCCTCTCTCCCAACCAGAATGAATGGCTACAGACTCAGGACATGAGGAACTTTCCGACTTGACTCTGTTTCCATTTCCCAACAAGGGCCTGTTCTGTGTCAAATCTATAAACGAGCCACAGAAGACAGGACATTTGTGTGGCATCTCTGGGGGAAAATACTGTTCTCTAGTAGCACTCAACAGTATACAAAATGTGCAGAAGGGACGAAAACCTAAAAACATATATTCTGAAACTCCCCTGTTAGGGTCTTCCATGGCCTGGCCTCAGCTCTCCTGCTCCCTCTGTCCTGCAGGCTTCGCAATGTAAGCAGTGGTGAGAGCCTATGATCCAGGGCCCGGAGTAGGTTATTCTCACAGGACCCAGGAAATTGTTTCCACACTGAATGTCCATTAAGAGATAAGCCAATCCACACAGTGACATGATGCACCATTAGAAAGAATGAGCAGGAGCTATGTGTATTTATCTAGAAAGACATCTAGGATATGTTACCAACTAAAAAAAGCAAATCAACCAACATATGTTGTGTACTTTCATTTTTTTTTTTTTTTAAAGATTTTATTTATTTATTTGACAGAGAGAGAGATAGCAAGAGCAGGAACACAAGCAGGGGGAGTGGGTGAGGGAGAAGCAGGCTTCCCGCTGAGCAGGGAGCCCGATGTAGGGCTCCATCCCAGGACCCCGGGATCATGACCTGAGCCGAAGGCAGACGCTTAACGACTGAGCCACCCAGGCGCCCTGTACTTTCATTTTTTAAAAGGAGAAGCTGACATATACAGATGCACCCACTAGGAGAAAAAAACAGATGAAGCTGTGCCACTAACCCAGACTGCAGTGCCCCATCCTTGCTGCTCTGTAAGGACTTTGTCCCTTCTTCCTTGAACTCTGCTCTTTCTCCCAGCAGCATCACTGAAGGGATACACCACGTTTTCTCCTGCCTCAGGGCCTTTGCACTGGCTGTGCCTTCTTCCTGGAATGCACACAACTTCTTCCCTATTCAGTAAATACTCCATGCTGGGCAAACACAGAAGCTAAGTAATAAGCAGGAAGCAAGATGGGGACTTCCCAGTACAGACCAGATCCCAGAGTAACACCCAGCGATGAGAATCAGGTCACGCCAGCAGGAAGTGGTGCCTCTGGCCCTTCCATTTCAATCAATCAATCAACCAATCAATCTAATTGATTCCAATTAGAATCAGATGAATACCATTTATCTTATAGTTCTCTTTAGGGAGAACAAGAGTATGAAGACAGCCATTCTCAACCAATGCATCTGCCATGTGTATAAAATCATGTACGGTCCTTTGGTGTATAATATACAATGCTGACAATTACAGTCATGCTCTGGGGCCCAGAATGAGCTAAAAACCAGGTGACCTCTTCTGATGAGGACGTTCTTTTTGGCCTGTGTGTATATGGGCTGTCCTCCTCCGTAATGGGCCTTAAAGTCAGCAGCTAAGTGGGCAGGTACACACATGTGAATACCTAGCTTGAGGTGCTAGAATCAATTGGCAAAGTGTGTGGGGATTTAAATGAATAGGTGGGGAAATAGTACATCCGAAGACCCACTGCCAACCTGGCTCCTTGTTTCTGCTGCGGCTACAGCTGGAGCTGCAAAGAGCAGACGGCTGTTCACTGCCCTGCTGGCCAGGGGCATCCCGCCATGATCTACCACTGCATCACAAACATTCATCAGCAAGCTCTTCTCTGGGGCTGTTGCCTTTGGATGTGTCCTAACACGAATAGTTCAGATTGTCCCTGCAGAGGGTCAAACCTGGAGTCCCCAAGAGAAAAGTGAGCATCACAGCCCAGACGCCATATTCTACATAGAATAAATTATCAGAGGGAAATCTCTAAGCGTCACCTTTCTGCAAGCTTATTTCCATGCACCTGTTCACAAGGTCCATGGCAGATCAGATGATTCCCGAGCTTGCCGCAGCTGAGCTTGCAAAAAAAACTGGCCTGTGGCCTTGAGGACATTTATCTGTAGCTGCTTTTCTTTACGTGTGCCTAAACAAAACTATCCATTATCCTCTGCGTCCTTTTTGAGATGAATTGCATTCAAACCAATGAAGTGATAGCAGTGATTAAGAGAAATGAGCAAGAGAGAAATAGCCCCTGGTGTCCAGGAGCAGGCTGGGAACTCCCAGGTGGACCTTGGTGTTCTCTTGTTGAAAGTAAACAAGTTCACAAAATACTGACATCAGACCAGACAACTCTGTGGCTGAGATGGATCAAGATAAAATACACCCACTCCATCATGTCTGAACACAGGCAATAGCATGAATGTTGTCCAAATAAACCACAACATGACTAAACATCCACTATCCTGACTAATATGAGTGGCTGCGCATCTTTGCTAAGCTTTGGCCTGGCCCCATCCCTCCCTCCCTTATGGAAAAGATTCATTAAAAAGCCTGATCAAGGAACTGCCCCCATTTCCGATAGCATCCAATCTAGAACAAGCTCTGCTTCCCTGAACCTTCGCCCAAATCACCAGACACAGACCCAGCCATATAATATATCCTTTCCGGCACCTTCTTATGGAGACACCCCACTGGCACCCCATGGTGTGCGTTCTCCCCTTTTTTTTTTAAAGATTTTATTTATTTATTTGAGAGAGAGAGAGAATGAGAGACAGAGAGCACGAGAGGGAAGAGGGCAGAGGGGGAAGCAGACCCCCCGCTGAGCAGGGAGCCCAATGCAGGACTTGATCCTGGGACTCCAGGATCATGACCCGAGCCAAAGGCAGTCGCTTAACCAACTGAGCCACCCAGGTGCCCCTGCGTTCTCCCTTATGTCACGAATAGACCCAACACGTTCCACTACCAGTGTGGCTGGCTGGCTATGGCTGCAGGGCATCCACAGAAAGGAGGGGGGAGTGCAGACGCTTGGGAATCCAGCTCGGACCCTTGACTGCTCCCTGGCACATGGCAGGAACTCAGCAAATGTTTGTTAAATGAATGAAAAACCTAAGCAATGGCTTTGACTATACAAGTAATAGGGGAAGACAAAATATATATATATAAATAAAATAGCATATGGACTTCAAAATTCTGTGGGGAAAAAATAATAAAATATGTCTGGGTCCCAAATGGAAAAAAACTGTGCATCTCCAGTAAGGGACCTACACCTAGAGAGAAAGGAGGGCGGTTTCATGTTTCTGCTTGTGAGGCCTCCACATTTTACAGATGTGGGTTCCGCACCCCATGGAAGAATAAACACAAGAGCTGAACAAAGATGATTTCAAGTAATGGCGAAGCGAAAGGGCTGGAGGGGTCAGAGAGAGCCAGACTGTGTGGTATTACACCTTTAACATGTTATTAAGATACAATTATTTATCTGATTGACTTATTTTGCTTAGCATAATACCCTCTAGTTCCATCCACATCATTGCAAATGGCAAGAGTTCATTTTTTTTGATGGCTGCATAATATTCCATTGTATATATGAACCACATCTTCGTTATCCATTCATCTGTTGATGGACATCTAGGCTCTTTCCATAGTTTGGCTACTGTGGACAAGTATCATTTGATCTCACTGATATGAAGAATTTGAGAAACAAGACAGAGGATCATAAGGAAAGGGAAGGAAAAATGAAACAAGATGAAACCAGAGAGGGAGACAAACCATAAGAGACTCTTAATCTCAGGAAACAAACTGAGGGTTGCTGGAGTGGAGGGGGGTGGGAGGGATGGGGTGGCTGGGGGATGGACATTGTATGGTGAGCACTGTGAATTGTGTAAGACTGATGAATCACAGACCTGTACCCCTGAAACAAATAATACATTATATGTTAATAAAAATTTTAAAAAAAGATACAATTATTTAACCAATGGATATGGGTGTGGACATAAAAAAAAAAACAACAAAGCTCTGGGTGCCTGGGTGGCTCAGTCAGTTAAGCGTCTGACTCTTGGTTTTGGCTCAGGTCATGATCTCAGGGTCCTGTGATCGAGCCCCGGGTCAGGCTCTGGGCTCAGTGCAGAGTCTGCTTGAGATTCTCTCTTTCCCTCTGCCCCCTACCCCGCTTACTCTCTCTCTCTAAAATAAAGAAAGAAATCTTTATTTAAAAAACCCCCCACAAAACTCTATGCAGAAGTATCCATGAGCATTTAGGATATAAGGACAATAGCTTCCACTAATTAAGAGCCCATTCTCACTCTTTTGTAGGCACTCTACCGTGAAAATATTCTATCAGTTATATCTAGATAGAAAATCTAGATATCTAGATAGAAAATATTCTATCAAGCATACACAAGTATCTCCATTTTATAGATAAGGAACACAGGCCTTGGAATGCTTAGGGAACTTGCCCAAGTTTACATAACTAAGAAGTAGTAGAACTGGGATTTGCAACCAGATTGTCTGATTTCAAAACCCAGACTCTTAACAACTGTTACACAGGATATTTAAAAAAAAAAATACCTTAATTGAGGTATAATTCACATACCAACTGTACACTTTAAAACGTGAATTTCATGATATGTGAATTATACCTTAATAAAGGTATACTTTTTAAAAAAATCCCAGAATACCTAGCAACTTCTCATGGGCCTGCATAACAGAAGAGTATGGGTTTTGAAGTTAGACAAACTAGAAATTCAGCAAAGAAACAAAATATATATCTTAAAAAGGAACTAAATAAAATCCTAGAACTAGAGAATACACTAAAATTAGAACTTCAGTGCATGGGCTTAATACACACTAGAGACAGCTGGAGAAAGCGTCAGTAATGATGAAATAGGTTTAAAAATAGGCAATCTGGGGGTTCCTGGGTGGTACAGTCAGTTAAGCACGCAACTTTTGGTTTCAGCTCAGGTCGTGATATCAGGGTCGTGAGACTGAGTCCTGCATTAGGCTCAGCACGGAGTCTAAGATTCTCTCTCTCCCTCTGCCACTCCTCCACTCCCTCAAGTAAACAAATAAATCTTTTTAAAAAAAAATAAGCAATGTAATGACAGGGAAAAGACTGAAGAAAAATGATCTAAGTATCAGAAACCTTAGTCCTGGGCCAATACCAAGTAGAATAACATGTGCATCCTAGAAGGGCAGCCAAGAGAGAATAAAACAACAAAAAATCATGTGAAGAAATAATGGTTGAAACCTTTTCAGGTTTAAAGATCCAAGCAACTCCTCAATCCAAATCAACATAAATACAAAGGAAATAAGATACAGGTACATCACAGTCAAACTGTGAAATCCCAAGAGAAAGAAAATCTTAAAAGCGGTCAGAGAAAAAGGACCCATCAAGCGTAGGGGTGGTAACCCTGAATTGGCCCTAATTCTTAGAGAACCAAAACACTACTCTCCAATCAGGGGCTTCTATAGGTCAGGGGGCAATGCATATTGGCTTAGGTCCTGTTTACAGTAGACCTAGTGAGTCCTCAAATCCATCCTGTGGTTATTTCCCCAACTCTAGAATATGGCACTCGGTAACAACAGAATGCCAACATGGTTCTCAAACTGTTGAGTGAAGGCTATTATGCTAGGAAAGCCCAAGTGGAAGCCAGGAGAGCATAGTAAGCCGAAAACAAAATGACATTCCTGAAAGGACTGCAGAGATTAGCACACTGGGGGAGAAATGGGTGGAGGTGGAGGTAGAGTTGGAGCATAGGAGGGGTCCCATCAAGGAGCCCTGGACTCCACCAGCTCAGCGTGGGGGCTGGAGGGATCCTTCTGGGTTTTTTTTTTTTTTTTTTTAAGATCTTATTTATTTATTCATGAGAGACAGAGAGAGAGAGAGAGGCAGAGGGAGAAGCAGGCTCCCAAGGAGCAGAGAGCCTGATGCGGGACTTGATCCCAGGACTCTGGGATCATGACCTGAGCTGAAGGCAGACGCTTAACCATCTGAGCCACCCAGGCACCCTCCTTCTGGGTTTCTAACAGGCAGTCTTTCTAACCACAGGCCTCGAACAGAATCTAAGCAAATCCCAGAGCCCCAAGGGCAGACGCAATCCGCCCCCCCGCCAGTCTCCTAGGACTGCCACAAGCCCGCCACCCACTCTGCTGGCTGGCTCTCCTGCCTCCCTGTGTGCCTCCCATTAAGTCAGACATAATAGAGAGTTTTGAGTGTGTCAGAATCAGACAATACTCATGTTTATAATAAACTGCAGCTATCGTTGTTATAATACTTTTCTTCTGCTCAAAATCCTCCATTGGTGTCTCATCATCACTGAAATAAAGTTCAAAGTCTGACCATGGATCTAGCCCCTGCCTAGCTTTCCTGGCCTCATTTTATGCCCTGCACTCCAAGCCCATGCCCTCCTTGGGTCCCTCAAGCGTAACCAGTTCTACCTCGAGCCTTTGCACTTGCTATTCCATTTGCCTGCAATGCTCTCTCCAAGCATAGGCACACCTTATTTCCTCCCTTCATTCTGTTCTCTGCCGAGCATTATATTGTATATCTATGTGCCTGTCGTTCTCTCCATGGAAATGTATGCTCCATGACAGTAAACTAGTTCTGTCTTGTTCACTCAATACGCAGTGTCTAGAATAGTCCTGGATGCTACTGGGAGCTCAGTGGGTACTGCTGACTGGACGAGTAGACAGATATGACAAGGGATAGCCAGAGGACCAAAGGGACCAAAGCGACCCCATGGCCAGGGACCAGATGGGGATGCAAGGATCTCGGTGGGTATCAGTGTGGAGGGTGACAGCTAACTGAAGACTCAGAACACTGATGCCAACACCCATAGAAGGCCGTGGAGGAGGAAGGCCCTTAAATCAACCGAGAAACCCTGAAATAGCTGAGATTACCCCCAAGAGGCAAAAATAACTTTTCAGCTGCTGGGTAGAAGGGAGCCTCCAAACAGAAGGAGGAGGAAGAAGCAGCAAGTAAAAGAGAAAAATACACTCTCTTTTCCTCAGAGGAGTAACAACCGTCCCAAGAAACATTTTTAAAAATGCTGTTTGTATTTGTCATTTTCTCTCCACCTGGCCCTGGCCTCCCAGCTCTGGGGCACCAGGTGTTCCCCAGGCCTGCATGTTGTCATTGACCCTCAAGCGCCACTCCTCCCCCAGACATGTCCTACCCCAACCTAAAGCATCATGATTTATGAATCCCTATAAAAGTCCCTCAACCCAAGAATGCTCCTCAGTCCCTCAGAGGTGTTCATTTCAGGCCGAATTAATTCCCATGAATTGCTGATGATACTGTCTCTTACCTATTTCGCTGGGATGTCTCCAGCTGCAAATAACAAAACCCTGACCCACACTGTTTAGACGAAAGGCAACCAAGTAATTGGTCTTCTCATTCAACTATGAATTCGGAGGTGGGGATTCCAGATACAGTACCCTAGCGGTAAAAGTCCGCTTTTCCAGTTTCCTTGACTCTACCTTCCCCTATGTATTGGTTTTATCCTCAGGATGATGCCAAAATGGTTGCCACGGATCAAGGTGCCACCTCCAGATAGGGTTAAGAATGAAAAGAAATGAGCATCTCTTGCAGAGTCACCTCTTAAGAATAAGGAAATCTTTTCTGGAAGATCTCTTCTCACCTTTCATTGGCCAAAACTGGCTCTCATGCCCATCCTGAAGCCCATTACCTTCAAAGGGAATAGACTGCTCCCGGGTTCTTCAGGCTAGAGTTCACATCCACTGGTTTTGACAGATTAGGATTTACCTGCTGCAGCAGGTGTGGTGAGCATGAGCTCCCCTCAAGTACAAGACTCCCCAAAAGATCTCTGTTACCGCTGAGTGCATTAGTGTTCTAGGCCTGCCCTAACAAAGCACCACTAACTGGGTGGCTTAAAACGACAGAAATTTATTCTATCAGAGATTGGGAGGCCCAAAGTCTGAAATCAAGGTGTTAGTAGGGTTGTTCTCTCTCTGAAGACTCTAAGGGAGGAATCTTCCTTGCCTCTTCCAGCTTTCCTTCACCTGTGGTAGCACTCCTGTCTCTGCCTGTCTTCACATGATCATGTTCCCTCTCTGTCTGTGTCCAAATTTCCCCTTTTTATAAGGACATCAGTACACTAAAGGCCACTTTACTCCAGTAAAATCTCATCCAAACTAATTTCATCCGCAAGGACCCTATTTCTGAATAAGGTCACACTCGAAGACACTGGGGGACAGGATTTCAATATATGAATTTTGCGGGCATACAATGCAACACTTAACACTGAGAGACGAGACGAGGGAGACTGAAACTGGAGTTGGCAACAAATTACAGCTGCTCAATTCATCTTCCCATCTTACAAATTCCTTATTAACCCCAAAGAATCTTCAGCTGGCAGAATATCAGGCTCATTTCAGAAGTGAAATGCAAACGTTAGGTGGAATAGAAGATGCTCTACCTGGAAGGAGCCACCATCCGCCATCAGCATCATAGCCATAGAGGGTCTTCTACTGGCTGACAGTTGCCCACCCCACCTCCGTTTCCATTCTTACTTTCCTATGCTTCTTCCCAATTTCTGGTTCTGCACCCAGACATTTCCATGGAAACTACAGATATGTTTGACTTCAGAGGGGGAAGGGCAAGGGATATATGAGTGTGGGCATACGTGTGGGATAAATTGGAGTGGGGGCCGATGGCCGCCAAAGTCATGAAAATGTGTCAACTGGGTGTTTTTGAATCAGGGACACCTCATATCCTACCACAGCACTAATTTATCTTGTTTGGGGGGGGAGTCATAGACTGGAATTCAGAAATGAGGATGATAACTGTAACAACAGCTCTAACATCAACCACAACAGTGGCCACCATTGTTCTTCATCAACTGGACATCAGGAATTTTGCCGAGTGCTTCAGTGAAGGCTCATGTCAGCCTTACAACGACCCCACGAGGGAGGTATTTTTGCTGTCTCTCGTCTATGGAGTCTTGATGACAGGGTGAGTCGCTTGCCCAAGGTAACGCAGCTGGGAAGGGGTGGAGCCCGGGCAGTGTGAGTCTGGAGCCTGACTGGCAACCAGAGTTAACATCACTCTGATTCATTTACATCACGTACGGCGTAAGGCCACAGTAAGTGTGGTCATGAAGCGAAGGTAGTGCAATATCAAAACCTATGTTTCAGTGGAACCCAGTCTGCTGCCTGACTCGTGGTTGCCAACTCCTCCTTAGCCCCTTATAATCTCTCGTCGTGAGCCTGGTTGCTTCCGGTCCAGTGCTGAGAGAGGGGCTGCCAGGAGAACACACGAGGCCATCCAGGGTGCGATTTTCCAGAACAGTAGTTCTTGACCTTCTTTGCAGTATGGATCCCTCTGAGGATATCAGGAAGGCCACAGTGTTTCCTCTCAGAAAAAAGGCATATATTCTTGCGCATGATATCATGGGATCCCCCACAGCCTACAGGAGCCCGTGAGTCAAGGCTTGATGTAGAAGCTCCTGAATTAAAATATTGGGGAAAACAGCATTGGACTAAGACTCATTCAGCTATCTTGTCAGTTTAGGAAACAAAAGAAATGTAAATTAGTAATGCTACATATTCAAACTCTCCTTCCCCTTCCTCTGTTAAGCACAAAACAGACAAAACAAGCCTTCATCTTGTTCTTAGAGGAAAGCGCGTCCTGTCAGAGTGACCGTGAGGAGACCAGAAAGCATTCTGTGGGACTGATTAAGGCCATCACAACTTCACGGAGGGGCAGCATGGGGCCGTACTCCCTCCCTCTAGGCATCTCACAGAGCAATCACCGGGACTAGAGGAGATTTTTATGTAGTTAACTAGGTGTAGGGTAAAGATCTGTGGGTCTCAGGGACAGAGTGTGAAGGCAGGAAGTCATGGAGGCTGAATGAAATACTGAGGGGTAGATATGGATTCTCAGAGCCTAAATTAATGAATGCCATCTCCAACATCTCCATCTGCAATGGCAGAACTGAGTGGCCTGAGGTCCCACCACATCACCAAGGTCTGTCCAGAAATGGCCAAGCTCCTGGAGACTGACCAGAGCTGACTTGAGCTGCTGGGTGCACACGCAGTGCAAGGCCCGTGTGCCTGAATCCTGGCAGCAAAGAGAGGTGGGACCAACACCCAGGGACCTGCCCGGGATGAGCCTGACAGAGGGAGGCCTGGGGACCAAAGCCCCACTGGAGCCTGCGGGTTGGCTCTGGGAGGCAGGGGCATTCACTGGATTCTGAGAGTAACCAGCTCTCCAGGGAAGTTCCTGCTCCTGTTTGATAAGGGATGCTCTTTTTATACTGCATGTGGAGACAGAAGAGGAGCTGCTTACACATCAGGGCCTCAGATCCATACGGAAATCAGTGCTCCTGGGAGCATGCAGGCCTAGAGGTAGAAGCTGTAGGGGAGGGTGCAATTTTGGCACCTGGGAGAAACAGGGACTCAGTGGTCTGGAGCAGCTCTTTTCTTACCACAAAGATGAGATGCCCCAGAGCTCACATGGTCTGGGGATGGAGGGAAGAGGCTCTACAGCCCCCGGTGGGCCTGGGGCGAGGGCTGCGGCGTTGTCATCCAAGGTCCGATAGAAAGGAGAGCCTGATCCCTCTGTCTTTTCTGCCAAAGTCCTTAATAACAGCTGATGTTTTTTGATTTTATATCCTGCCACTTTACTGAATTCCTGAATGAGTTCTAGCAGTTTTGGGGTGGAGTCTTTTGGGTTTTCCACATAAAGTATCCTATCATCTGCAAAGAGTGAGAGTTTGACTTCTTTGCCGATTCGGATGCCTTTTATTTCTTTTTGTTGTCTGATTGCTGTGGCTAGGACTTCCAATACTATGTTGAATAGCAGTGGTGATAGTGGACATCCCTGCCATGTTCCTGACCTTCTTCCTACCTTACAACATTTTAATTTTCTTCTTCAGAGTGATTTTTGGAAATGTCCCAGTGCACAACACCATCAGCATCTATATTTTCTCTTTCTCTCCAAACAACAGGATCACCTACTATTTGCATGTGCTGGAATACACAGGCAGAGTGCTTTCTGTGTTATGCTGTATCTTCAGAGATGTTATCCCATTTAATTTTCCTCCCCTGAGGAAGATGTGATTCTTCCTATTTTACAGGCTCCGAGAAGTAAAGCAATTTGTCCAAGGTCACCAATGAGAAGTGGAGACTCAGAAGAAGAACCAGACTGCTTTGGGGTGCAACCCCAGGGGCCTGCCTCTTCACCTGACCCTGGGCTCCCTCTTGATTACACTGCTTCACCCTTCCATGTCCACCTCACACAGGCTTTAAGGACTTTAGTAATTTTGACCCAGAAGGTAGGGCTCCCTGTTTTTCCCCAACAGGGTTTTCATTTAGGAGCTACTGCTTGAAGGTAGTCTAAATAGTGATTACCACCCCAAAGTAGACTTGTTACCAGTTTTATGTAATAAATTCCAACAATATTGAGAAATTCTTTAGTGTCTGAAAGATTATAGTCAACAGTTTGGGGAAAGGGGGAAGAAAACTTTGTCCCTTCTTTAGTGATCTCAGGCAATGGTTTTCCCAGGGGTTGAATAGTGGTGTCCCTGTTAGGCTGTCATTCCTATCCTGCTACAGTTTGAATGGGTAGTTTTAGTTCATTTGGGATGATTTTTCGGTGTTTGTATGGAATGCAGTGTGTGTGTGTGTGTGTGTGTGTGTGTACATGAGTATGGACGCATGCCATTTTTAGGGCCATATTAAGAGACTTAAAATAAGGGATGCCTGGGTGGCTCAGTCATTTGAGCATCTGACTCTTGATTTCAGCTCAGGTCATGATCTCAGGGTCGTGAGATCTAGTCCTGCATCAGGCTCCACACTCAGCTGGGAGTCTTCTTAAGATTCTCTTTCTCTCCCTCTCCCTCTGCCCCTCCCCTCACTCATGCTCTCTCTCTCTCTCAAAAAAAAAAAGATATTAAAAGAAAAGATAATGGGATGATGGTTCTTTCTCTTCTTGCTTCTATCTGGAAGGCATCTGGGTTTGGTGTGCGCGCACTGTAAATGCACATGCGCATGTGGATGCATGTCTGCATTTTAGCACACCCCTTCTCCCATCTATAGAAGTAACAATAAAATATTAAAGAATGCACCCGATGAAAGCCTGGTTAATGTCAGATAAGAAGGGTCCAGAACCTGCCTTGCTGCCAGGTATAATCCTGTTCCCACTCATAGGGACATAAAATCAGCCGGCTGTGGTCCAACATCCTCCCTGTTTTCTTAGTAAACCAGCTGTACACCAAGAAGCATGCCTCCCATTGCTATGTGTGCTGCCTTCATGCATCCGTTTTAATCCACTTAATAGTCTGCTCAGACAAATACACACACAAAAAGCCTATTCATCCCCCTGTTTGTTGTTTTCATGGTATCATTTGAGAAACAGACCTATTTACTGTACATCTCCTGTCTTTGTGCTTCTATATCTTTCTTAAATCATTTTTTTTAACTTTTCAGAATTTAAATATTGTGATTTTATTTTTTTATTTTTTTAAAGATTTTTTATTTATTTATTTGACAGAGAGAGACATAGTGAGAGAGGGAACACAAGCAGGGGGAGTGAGAGAGGGAGAAGCAGGCTTCCCGCTGAGCAGGGAGCCCAATGCGGGGCTCGATCCCAGGACCCTGGGATCATGACCTGAGCCGAAGGCAGATGCTTAACGACTGAGCCACTCAGGTGCCCCAAATATTGTGATTTTAAAGGGTTAAAAATACCAGGCACTTGAAGCTGAACTAATTTACAAAAGCACCAAGGATTATTAAAAACTGGTAAAATTAACTGTTACATAAATGTACCTCTCTGCTAATAGATGGTATGGTCTGAGAGAATCTGAAATTGGCCGACTCTAAGAACAATTTCCCTTTGATAAGTGCTCACTTTAAACATTTTCCTGTCTAACCCCCTCCATGTATGAGGTACGACATCCAGACAGAGTTCCAATAGGTAAACAGCCTTGGGAGTTTCGTTTTTATGTACATATGAATGTATGTATTTTAAGTAGGCTTCATGCCCAGTGTGGAGCCCAACACGGGGCATGAACTCAAGACCCTGAAACCGAGACCTGAGCTGAGACCAAGAGTTGGATGCTTCACCAACTGTGCCACCTAGGTGTCCTGTCTTGGGAACTTTAATTTCTTCTATCTCCTCTCAGTTCCCTCTCCCTTATGCGCCTGTATCTACCCTCAGAGCCTGTAACTGTTGAAATCCACTGCATCCTCTAAGACTGAACTTAAATGCCATGTGTTTTCATTCTGCAGTCTCTGATCCTATACACAAATATAAATCACACCCTTGTCTGTGCGCCTTCATGTTCTGCACTTTTTTCTAGTGCGTTCTACTAGACAGGAGCTGTACACACCCATTCCTGATCATCCCATGAGAAAGAAAGTTCACTAAGGGCAGAGAGACATCTTTGTGGTCCTCTGCCATGCTCCACTACCAGCACCAAAGGTGTGGAGAGAGGAAATATGGGGAAAACCAGCTTCTGCATTTTAAAATGTCACTCACTTGTAAAGATACTTTTCCCCATGAAGCTCTCCTTAATCCCCTCAACATGACAGTTCTATCCTCTTCTGAAAGGCACACCTATAACACATATTATATTATTCTCCATCTTGCATTAGTATTAGTAAGCTCTACATTCTTCCTTGTAATCTTCTCTTCCAAAACCTAAGCTCTTTCATTCATGAGGGTAAAGCCGATAGATGATGTATTTACATCCTTTATAGGGCCTTGTATCTATTAGAGCACAAATATGTACTTGTGGAATGGAAAGATTTTTGTGATTTTAAAATATATCAAAGTTACAAAATATAATCAAATTTATAAATCAAACATATTTGATTAAATATAACCAAGTTACAAAATATATTTCTTTCACTGGGGAAAAATGGATCAATATTGGTTCACATTGGTGCTCAGCTCTTGTGTTTCCTTAATATTTCATCAATTTATTATTTTTTAATTACCATTTCAATTCTGGACTTAAATGATCTGACAATTTGTCTTCAGATTTTTGCCAATCAGTCCCTCCAGAGTATGAAATTTAGAAGTCAAATTTATGTATTGGACATTTACAAAACATATTTTAAAGCAGCCCTATTTCAGAACTGTAATTTTTTCATGATATAAAAGTATAGCAAATAAATAGTTTGATATTTTCATTGTTATGTTGGAAATAATGGACTAACTAGAATAAATTCTTAGTGAAATAAAACGGAGACCAGTCTTTGTGCAGCCAGCTTAAATATGTCTCTATCTCACACACACACACACACACACACACACACACACCCCACTGTGTTTCACTTTTAAATTCAATCCCCCTAATAAGTGATATGGTAGAGGTCCTTTCCAGCCTATCAATAGTACAACTAAAATAAAAAAGAGAAAGGCTGATCAAAGCCTTTTCGAAAGAAATCACACTTTATCCAACAGAAAATTATACACATGGACAAAGACGTGTCATTGGCTGTAAACTAGATGCACAGCCATTTGCTAAGAAGCAGCACTAAGTGAAAGTTGGCCCATTTCATGCCCTTTCTTTGGTGCTTCAGTTACCAAAGTACAAAATAATTTCATTATATGTTGCCCTCTCCTATGAAATGGGTCAACAACATGGACCCTAGGCATGGTGCTACATGTTTCCGTCTTGTTGTAGTTGTGTGTCTTTGGTAATGAGGTTTCTGCTTGATTTCATAAGGGTCTTTAAAAGGAAACCTATGGCCAAGCCAGTTTGCAAATAATAAAATGCATAGATTCAGACCTCTGAAAAGAGTGCATATGAGACCATGCGTTAGGCTCTTCTGCAATAAAATCCATAGAGGAGGAATGCGGGTGCTAAAGCCAGAGGCCCACTCACCTGATGGGTTGCCCAGAGCCTGTGCCCGTGGCCATGGGAACCAAAGCGGGGGGGAGCATGTGGCCCCAGACACCAGGGCACATGGTCAGGCTATTGCAACTGGTTGCATTTTTGCCCTCATTTTCAGTTGTGCTCCCAGGAGAGCAAAACCTTAAGCCTCAGCCGTAGCGAACCAATGTTTTGTTTTGTTTTCAAACAAGTCTGTATGGAGACAATGGCAAACTGAATCACAGAAAGACCTATTTAGGTAAAACAAAGCATTCTTCTTCCTTACTTTTGACCGTGAGGTACATGGACTTGCTGACGTCCGCGCCCACATCGTTGCTGACCTTGCACAGGTAGTAGCCGCTGTCTTCCTCCACGACGTGCTTGATCAACAAGGACCCGTTGCTCAGGACCTGAATTCGGCCATTGAGGGCAATGGGTTGGAACTGGGGAACCCCAGCACCTGGAGGAGAAGAGAAAGGAGGGAAAATGATGCAATGTGAGCAAATATGGGGAGACAGTGAGCTCAAGTTCACCCAGACTAGTAAAGAGAAGGGAAGGGTATTTCACGTACAGAGGGCAGTCATGGGGGCCACCATTTTTTTTCCCAATGTGGACATTCCTGTTTGGAGAGAAATACATTTACCTCAAATGGCACTATTTCCAACTATTGGAACTCTGGGATAAAGAGTAAGAGATCTTACAGGTTGTTTCTACACACACACACACACACACACACACACACACACAAAAAACAAATTTGAGGGGCGCCTGGGTGGCTCAGTTGGTTAAGCGACTGCCTTCGGCTCAGGTCATGATCCTGGAGTCCCGGGATCGAGTCCCGCATCGGGCTCCCTGCTCAGCGGGGAGTCTGCTTCTCCCTCTGACCCTCCCCCCTCTCATGTGCTCTCTCTCATTCTCTCTCTCTCAAATAAATAAATAAATCTTTAAAAAAAATAAAATAGGGCGCCTGGGTGGCTCAGTTGGTTAAGCGACTGCCTTCGGCTCAGGTCATGATCCTGGAGTCCCGGGATCGAGTCCCGCATCGGGCTCCCTGCTCGGCAGGGAGCCTGCTTCTCCCTCTGACCCTCCTCCCTCTCCTGCTCTCTGTCTCTCATTCTCTCTGTCTCAAATAAATAAATAAAATCTTTAAAAAAAACAAATTTGATGAGTGTTAAGTAGCTGACAAATTATTCAAAGACATCGCTGTGGAACAAGCACAGGAGAGGATGTCTATCCTGAGATGAAATAGAAGCCTTGTGTCCCCAGGGAATTCACACGAAGGTGAACAAGGAATGCCCTAGGGACAGGGCCCCGCAAGACTCTGCTTGCAGCATACACCTGAGTCTACAGAGAGGATACAAGTCTTGCAGGTTTCTCTTCCAAGCACGGTCATATCCCAGTCTAGAAACACATGCATGTCAATATCGTTTAATGTTATTTAAATAAATAAGTCAGATCTTGCCACTAAGATAGCACAGTATTCAAACACTACTCTCCTCAGAGTATTGCGTTCAAGGAGATAATGCCATGGACGAGATATGCTGTGGTCATAGATGTGCTAGGACTCCCACGGGAGATCCGTATGCAACTAATCTTTTAGAAATAATGAAAAGCAGGACTATGGTCTCTGGAGAGTTCTGGGAAGATGATGGTTTGGATTAACCTGCTACATTGCTTGCCCCTGTGTGAGGGGCTTTGGGTGGGACTAGGAGGGTATGATCAAGCCTCGAAGGGCTGAAAGAGCGTCTCTATTTTGTGACTGGAGTCTGAGGATTTAGGGAAAGGGCTCAGGGGTGAGGGCCAATTCCATCTTCCTGGAGGAAGCTCACAGCGTGAGCCAAGCGTGTGCTCTAGAGAGGGCCTGCTGGTCTCCATGGCCCCAGATCCTGCATGGGAGCTGAGCATGTGCACTGTCACCATCCTCCTCATGCAGGAAATGTCAGACTTTACATCCCAGGGCAGGAGAAGGGAGACTTCCTCCTGCTGTCTCTATGCCAAACTGATCACTTACGTGTTGGTCCCTCTCAGCTCACAGTGACAGAGACGGTGGCTGTGCCTTCCCTTCCTTCACTTCTATACCAGGTATCAGCCCCACCAAAGGGACAAGGGAAATGAATAGTATGTCAAGGGGACATTTCACACTGAATAAGAAGGACAAGCAGAATCCCTACAACAGGTGGTTTTTATCAAAACAGAACTGGTACAGAGGGAATATGAAAACTTGAATTAAAAAAAAATAGAGTTCCAGGGGAGGAGGTTGGGGGGTTGGGTTAGCCTGGTGATGGGTATTAAAGAGGGCACGTTCTGCATGGAGCACTGGGTGTTATGCACAAACAATGAATCATGGATCACTACATCAAAAACTAATGATGTAATGTATGGTGATTAACATAACATAATAAAATAAAATAAAAAAAAATAGAGTTCTGCTATGGCTAAGGATGGAGGAAGACACAAAAGAATGTCCCTCTCATTCTAACAACAAAAAAGAGAGGCTGTTAATCCACAACATCATTCTTCTCTTTGAGTAATTCAGAAAGCTGAAGTCATAGGTGACTAGGTAAACTCAGTTGCAGAGTTAAAAGCCCTGCAAGGAGATGTGGGTATATAAAGAGTTGCACCTTTGGCACAGGATGGGAGGCCAAGGACCTCGGCATAAAAGAGGACAAGAAGTGAAGAACTGGAAACAAGTTAGACCTACCACAATCTCTACTTCTCTTTTACACACCAGGGCCAGAATTCAACAAAATATTGAGACACACAAAAAAGCAAGAAAAATGGTCCAGAGAAAAAAGTATCAACAGAATTTGGCTTGGAGCTCTGTCAGACAGGGCCTTTATAATAATTGTGATTAATACCCATAGACAGGTGGGAGGTTCAGAAAGAATCCTAAAACTGTTAAACTATATATATAAGAGACAAAATGATAAAAAAAAAAAAGAGAGAACCACAATATTAGTATGAAGAAATCCTTAAATAAGCTAGTCACCAGGTTAGACACAGCAGAGGAAAAAAATGGTGAATTTGAAGCTAGGTCAATGGAGAATATCCAAATTTAAAGAAAAAGCATAAAAGAGTGAAAAATGCAAAATGGATTGTCCTGGAGTTCTGAAACTACATAAAATGTTCTAACATTGAGAATTAGAGTCTCAAAAGAAGAAAAAAAGGGGCAGGAGAAATAAGATTTGAAATGCAGAAGACTTGAATACCACTATTAATCAATTTGATTTAACTGACATTTACAGAACTCTGCACCCCACAATAGCCGAAGACATACTGGTTTTGAGGGCACATTTGACACTTGTCAAAAAAGATGATATTATTAGTCGTAATACAAATGTCAGTAGACGTTATGAAATAAAAATAATACACGTTATGTTCTATTTCCACAGCAAAACTAAAATTGAAACCAGTAACACAAATATGTCTGGAAAAACACCCAAATATTTGAAAATTAAACAACACATTTCTCAATAACTCATGAGTCAAAGAAGAAATGACCAGAGTAATTAGAAAAATATATATATATTGAGTTGAACAAGAATATAAAAACTCCATAACAATATTTGGGGGATGCAGCTAAAAGCCGTAATTAGATGGAAGTTTGTAGCATTTAATTATTGTATTAGAAAAGAAAGGAGATCACAAATCAGATATCTAAGCATCCACCTTAAGAAGCTATTCCAAGAAGGTTAAGGAAAACCCAGAGTAAGGAAAAGGAAGAAAATAATAAAGAGGAAAACTGAAATCAGTGAAATACAAAACAGAAAAACGATAGAGAAAATAAAACCCAAAAGCCAGTTCTTTGAAAAAAAAGAAAAAAACAATATAACAAGTGAGCCACTCACTGGATTGATGAAAAAGAGAGAAGATACAAGTTACAAATAACCATAATGAAAGTGGCCGTCACTACAGCCCCTACTTGGACTGAAAGGATGATAGCATCATATCAGGAATAACTTCGGGCCAATGAATTTGACAACTTAGATTGAATAGATACATTTCTTGAAAAACAAAACTATCAAAGATCACTCAAGAAAAAGTGGATGAAGTTAATAGTCCTATATCTACAAATTAATTTATAGTTAAAAACCTTCACCACATCACACACATCAAAAAACTAATGAGGTATTGTATGGTGACTACATAACATAATAAAATTAAATAAAAAAAAACAACAAAGAAACCTTCCATGAATAACACAGACTCACTAGTAAATATTACCTAATACTTAAAGAAGAATAAAATCAATTTTACACAAACTCTTACAGAAAATACAAAATCACTTTACAATTGATTTTATGAGGCCAGCATTATCTTGATATTAAAGTCAGATGAAAACCTTATGAGAAAAGAGAACTACAGACCAATATTCATAATGAACACAGACATAAATCCTTAACTTAACATTACCAAATCGGGTGTATCAACATGCACACAACGATGCATCACGGCCAAATGAGATTTACTCCAGGAATGCAAGGTTGGTTTAAATTCAGAAACTAGTCAATGAAACTCACTATATCAACAGACCAAAAAAGAAATACAATATGACAATTGAATAGATACAATTTTTTTTTTTTTACAGAATTCAACATCCTGGTAAAATCTCATAGCAAACTAGGAAGAGAATGAACTTACCTGATAAAAGGTTTCTACAGAATACTCATAACTAAATCATACATAATCAAAAAGAACCTCCAAAATATTGCTAGAATCATAGTGAGCTTAGCAAAGTCATGGGATATATCAATATAAACAATTCAAAATTAATTTTATTTATACATATATTAGTTACAAACAATTGGAAATTGAATTTTTTTTTAAAGATTTTATTTATTTATTTGACAGAGAAAGACACAGCAAGAGCGGGGACACAAGCAGGGGGAGTGGGAGAGGGAGAAGCAGGCTTCTCGCTGAACAGGGAGCCCGATGTGGGGCTCAATCCCAGGACCCTGGGACCATGACCTGAGCCGAAGGCAGATGCTTAACGACTGAGCCACCCAGGCGCCCCTGGAAATTGAAATTAAAAACCAATATATTTGCATCAAAACATGAAATGTTTAGGAATTCATTTGAAAAGATATGTGCATGACTGGCCCACTGAGGGCTACAAAAGTTCTTGCCAACAATTAATGAAGACCAAAATAAATGGAGCATGACACCATGCTCACGGATAAAAATTCTCAATATTTTCAGATAGTAGGGGGAAATCTTTTTCCATAAAAGGCCAAATAGTAAATATTTTAGGCTTTGCAGGCCACACTGTTACCACTATGTACTTCTGTCACTGGGGCACAAGAGTGGCCATAGAAAATGTACAAACAAAGCAGCATGATTGGGCTCCAGTAACATCTATTTAGAAAGACTGCTTGTGGGCAGGATTTGACTCGTGCCCCACATCTGGCTGACATCTGGTTTAAAGGAATGGAAGAAAGTACACCGCTATAAGATAATTGTAAAGCTGGAAGGTGGAGCATATACAAATAATACACATTTGGATTAGTTTTGTGTCACATATCTGATGTATTAAATATCATAACATTTTAAGTAGAAAAAAATTTAAATTTATCTTATTCATAAAAATTTCAAAATCAGGGGTGAAAAGTTTTAAAGACATAACAGTGTTTTGCTTTTATAATTGCAACACATTGGGGTGCCTGGGTGGCTCAGTCGGTTAAGCGTCTGTCTTCGGCTCAGGTCATGATCTCAGGGTCTTGGAATCAAGCCCCATGTCAGGCCCCCTGCTCTCCCTCTCCCTCTACCCCCCTCTCTCCGCTCATGCTTTCTCTCTCTCTCAAATAAATAAAAGCTTTTGCAACACATTGCTTTCCACATATCAGCTACTGACTATTTTCTAAAGGGAGACAGAATGAACGAAACCAAACTTATCCCTAAATCTGTTCACTCTTTGGGAATAGAGCAGTTGTCAAAATGTAGAAAATGCAAACTCAGAAATATGGGTAATATGGATCCTTTAAAACTTAATTCACATGAAATTCCCAGAAAACTTTAACAAATGTTTGATGAATTATGAACATGCCAGTAAATGAGTGATTCGTTTTGAAAAATATTTAATGAAAGCTGTCAGCTTACCTATTATGATGCAAAACTTGAGAATGCCAGATTAGGGATCTGAGAATTTTTGGTCAAAAATTCAAACAGTAAAAAAGTAAATGTCCTCTTTTTCTTAAGACCCCAATCCCATAATTTCTCTTCCTAATATTTTATAAGCCCATATAAAAGTGTGCTCTGTTTTTACCTCAATGGGATTTATTATTCAAGTATTGAGCACCCACTGGGGTGGCAGATCCTGCACATAGCTATGGTCAGAAAAGACTGTGGCCTCTCCTTCAACCCTTCTCTGAGGCTAGTGGCCTCACTGTGGGGAATGTGAGCTGCCCTATGGAGAGGCTCCCGTGAGGGTGTCCTCCAACCAGTAGTCTGTGAGGACCTGAATCCTGCCACACAACAGTGGGCTTGGAAGAGGAGACTCTTCCCAGGTTGAACCTTGACATGACTGCATCCCTGACCAACACCTTAATTGCAGTGCTGGGAGAGACCTTGAAACAGAGGACTCAGCTAAGCCATACCTGGATTCCAGACCCATGGACACAAAGAGAGAATAAGTATGCATTATTTCAAGCCACTAATTTTGGGGATAATTTGTTACAGAGCAACAGATCACCCATACACTGAGAAACTAGGTAATGAGGTAAACTTTTGCTTCCTCAGTGTTCTCACCTGTAAAAGTGGAAATAATAACAGAATCTCCTTCATAAGGTGGTGCAGGCATTGAAGTTCTTAAACTATGGTATAGCATACAGTGAGCCCACAATATTGCTTTTTAAAAGATTTCTGCTTATAATTATTTTATGATTAGTTGACTTTCTATCTTTTTTACTCCAAAAGAATGAGGACCATGTTGCAAGGAGCCTCTCCATTTATCAATCAGTCCAATAACAGAGTGGAAGGTGATCTCTCAGGTTAATGCTTGGAGTGGAAATCTGCACATTTAGTGTTGAAATACATGGCTAACATGCTTACTGAAGGACACATCAATTTCATTTCCACCAGTGCTGGCTGAGGGTTCATTTCTTCCTCACACATGTACATGATTGATCTTTTTGATCTTCATCAATAAAATATAGATCTCATTATTTTAATTTGCACATTTTGACTATTTTTTGTATTTTTATTTGTTTTTGAGCATCTTTTCATGAATGTATTGGCAATTTGCAAATATTTTTTTGGTGAACAGTCCATCCATAACTTTGGCCTATGTATCTATTGGACTTTCTGTCTTTATCTTCTTCATTTGCCAAAGCACTTGGGGTCTTAAGCATTTCTATATCCCTATTTTGCACAAATTTATTTTTGTTCTTTTTCTTTTTGAAAATCAGGACTGGATGTCAAATATTAGCAACTACTTTTCATTATCTATTGAAATGATCATATGCCTTTTCTCCTATAAAAGTTGGCTGTATGTTTTAAAAATTTGGTTTTATAAATAGTAAAATTCCTTTTTATGGATCACATGTTCTTTAGGATAAGGATAAGGGGATATTATTAGGACTTAAAATCAAAGCAAAAGCCTTTAATTTTTATTTAATTTGGTCCACATTTTGAAAACCTGTAAAGGCTACTGATGCCCTTCTCAAAGTTAACTGCAAGAAAGGAGCCAGATCTAGTCCAAAGCACACAACCTAAAAATTCAGCCAAATGTAGGATTTAAAGAGTATATCCACACAGCAGAAAACCAGGAAATCTGAAGATGCAATGGGATTTGTAAATTATGTAAAACTGTGTACAAAACACTAAAAAATCTAATGAAATGTTGATACAGTATGAGCCAGTTATAGGATCATTCATGTCAAAAACATGTATGTCTTCCTTTTCTTAAAGACTTTTCACCAGAAAAATACTTGTAATATTTGACACATGTATACCAAAGAATTACAACAGAGAATTTAACTATGTTGCTAAGCTGTCTCAATTAAATAGCAGAAAAGGATTATCTATTAATTCCTATCTAGATTGAGAGAAGCCTCTTCATTACTAAAAGGTCTAAACAAAGACAGAAATAAAGCATAAATGCATTTGAAAAAACATTAAATGTTTTTTTCATGAGGAAATGAACCTAACTTGAAGGGTCACACAATTTATAAATCTGATCATAGTTGCTAAACAGAATAATAGTGAACCAATTCATCTACCATAAGAACAGCAGTCCCAAGGATTAGTATTTGTTTAATTTAAGGGAAGTAGACTTTGTCACAGTTTGATACAATTATCAGTCATCCACTTAAGGTTCATCATTATTGTAAAGAGCAAACTTTAACACAGTGGCTACAGTATTCAAAATTCTGTAATCTTGTTGCCATGAGGTGAGCACTCTGGGTAATTAGCTAGAGGATAAACTATAGCAGCCAGAAGTCATTAATTAAAAAGCTGTCGATTTTCTGTGGCTAGCTGGGGTCAAGTGGGGACAACTTTAATGCTCTATTACACGAAAAGAAAATGTTAAAGCATTATGTAAGGCACATACTGAATTACTGGGTGTGTTAATGCTGTGTGACCTTTCTTATTTATGGAAAGATATGTTTGGCAGTGTTTCCAAAGACTGAGGGAGTGGGCACAGGGGGAAGAGAACAGCCAAGGGTCACCAAGAGAATCCACTTGGAAGGCAGCAGTGAAGATGGTGATTGATTCATCTTTTCTTCCACTCTTGAGTCCTTACTGGTCTGTAGTGAGAGCGCTTGGCTGAGTCAGAAGAATTGGAAACTTACGAACTGTGCCCCTGAGCAAAGAGCTTATTTTCTCTGCACTTAATTTCATTGGACATGCAACAGGAAGAACAACGCATTTCTTCTATGCTTGGCAGATTGTTGTTCACCAAAGGCAGCAAGACTGTGTGGATGTAAGCGTAAATGCCTACATAAGAACTGAAAAAGTGGGCCAATGACCACATGCAGAGTCTCCCTAGCAGGCTGGAATAACGTTGGTTTGAAGTCAAACAGAACAGTGGAAAGGAGATCTCTCTCTATGCTCCCTGGGCTGCACCCAAATGGTAAGGCTGAGAGCACATCCCTCTCCCCACCAAGGAATCGAAAACACAATCCCTTTTATCCTTAAGGGGCAGGTGCTTCCCTGAGGAATGAGTTTGTTTTGCTTGCTCAGGGAGGTGGTTTTCCTTGTCCTGGAAGAGTTGGTGGGTTGCAGGGAGTGAGTAGCTAGAAAAACAGAAGCAGATAAGGGAGGGGGAGAGCAAGTAGCAACAGGAGCGGCAGCGAGGCACCTGCTCCAGGGTGAGCAGCTGCAAAAGGAACCACTGCTCAGTGACCAAGTGCTGAGTTCTGGAGTCTCGTTCTGGAGAAGAGCCCAGAAGTGGACAGAGGCAGGGTCTGGAGGCACTGGTCCAGGTCCAGGTCCAAAGGGAGAAGCTTCCAGGCTGTACAGCACGTGCATTTGACATTTGTCCATATGCTTGCATCGGATATTCTGTGTCCATCCTCAGCCTCCTGGGACTCTTCTGGTCTCTTCCCTCAATTACAGGGATTGGAAGCTTGAGAAAACCCATCTCCTTCTGAATTGTCACCAGGCCCTGGTTTATGCATATATTTTTTAAGATTTTATTTATTTATTTGAGAGAGAGAATGAGAGAGAGAGCACATGAGAGGGGGGAGGGTCAGAGGGAGAAGCAGACTGCCTGCTGAGCAAGGAGCCCAATATGGGACTCGATCCAGGGACTCCAGGATCATGACCTGAGCCGAAGGCAGTCGCTTAACCAACTGAGCCACCAAGGCGCCCCAGCCCTGGTTTATATTTTACCAGTGAGAGGCACTTGAATACAGTTTGGAGGGTTCAGGGAAGGAAAAACCACTATTCTCCTTCAGAAGCAACAAGCTGGGGAAGAGGCAGATGATGAATGTCACTTCCAGGAGAACGTCACTTCCGGGAGAACGTCACTTCCGTGAGAACACATCACTGCTCTTGAGCCAGGGGCGGCTGTAGCCACAGATGGGAGTAGCTTCTTACAATTCCCATGTTTCTCGAGCTCCTGAGAGGTAGCTGGGTTTCTCCCACCCTTCCCCAAATTTTGCATGCATCTAATTCCCGGTATTAAGTCTTTTTTTCACAAAACACCACACCTTAACTGGGACAAAGTTACTTATTTTGTAGATCTGCATATAATTATGCTCACTGTGCAATTCCGTTTCCTTCCCTTCATTCCTTTAGGTCTGTACTGAAGACCCCACTCCAGGGAAAACCACCTCACTTAGGTCGACTAGCTTCATGCCTGCCCAGTACTAGCTACCATTTGGTAGTTCACTAGCTCAGCACGCCAACTGCATGACTTTATACCTAATTGGCAAGGATTCCTTTTTATCATTAAGGCGGAACACTGGCCCCTCACTCACTCATCAGAAAATAGAACCATGAACTGACGCAAGTCATCAGGGAGTTTAAGTGACTCCATTACACTGACGCCACCATCACTTTGCGTTGGGATTGTGGGCTGTCAGGATCCCCTGCAGCTGCATCCACCACACAAGGCCTTCAGCCACCTCTTCCCTGGAGCAAGAGATCCCCAAACATTTGCCCACAGGGTGGCTGCCTCTGTCTATAAGAACAACGAGGAAAAGGGCAGATGGAGGAGTGGAGAAAAAGAAGGGAAGGGAGGGAAAGATGGGCCTGGGGCCTATGGTCCTGGTGACCCTATCAAGGCTCAGGGAAATTGCAGCTTCTTTGGGTAGGGGTGGGGGAGTATCTTGGTGCACCTCCCGGGGCCACTAAACTCCACTTATTTCAGCCCAGAGGAAGGCAGAAGATTTTCACCCATGCTGAGTTTTATTCTACCATCAAAGGAAGAAAATAAAACAATATGTTGAGTATCCATCCTCTACTGTTCTGCTCACAATCCTTTTCCAAGAACTCATGATGTTTGTGAGACCCATTGTCCCCATGTGGGGACCACATAAGTGGAGCTGTTTTTGTTGTACACAGGGAGCCACATTCCACTTTGAAGTTGGGTTTATTTTCACCACTATGTCACAGAGAGGTGTTGTCTTCTCCCTTTTTAGATTCTTTGAGCTCTTTACCTGTATTAATTCCAGATTCTTGTGCTAGTGGGGACGGGGACACTGGATAACAATTGGGCCCAATAGCCTCGATGAGCCCGGTGTATGAGCGTGAAGCAAGTGTTGCTAGAAAGACCTAGGAGGTTCGCTGTAGGTCCAGCAAACTGATGGCTCAGAAGAGGTTGAACCATGGGGTTAGAGACTCAGGGAACTCTGCCCACACAGAGAACAGGGTAAGTGGTGAGCCCAGGAGTACCTGAGGGCTTGTCCCATGCTGCGTGTTCTTCCTGTCATTCCAAAATACAGGTCTTGGGGACTGTGGATGGCCCTGGGATGTCACCTTGACCTTGGGAGAGAAGGGGTGAACAGGACCAAGGTGAGGCATTCTAGGGCAAGCCCCTGAAGTAGGAGAAGGCTCCCAAGGGGTTACCTGAGCAGTTGGACCAGGTACGGAGCATAGCGTTTGTGTCTCAGTTTGACATTGAGCATGATGCATGGAAACATCCAGGGAACTGTTGCAAGTGTCTGCTTTTATTTCTATAGATTTCTAAACAAGAGTCAAGTCCCTGTTGTCCCCTTTAACAAGGCTCTGCTGAGGAGGGAAGGATACAGTCAGAGGCTGGGAGGAAGGCAATCTGAGAGAAACAGGCAGGACAAGGAGGGCCCCACACCAACTGCAGGCCACTATGTGTCCTAGAGAGTGGAAGAACACAGGAACTCTCCCAAATTAAGGGCACCCTCTCTCCCTCACTGGGAGGAGAGACACAGGTGGCCTCAGAGGGCCAACAAAGCCTGGTTATCGATGGGCTGCCTTTCCACCCAGAAAACTGAAGAGGACCAAACACACTTGCAGGCAGAAGTACTGCCTGAGGCACACAGAAAGAAAGCAATTAAATTATAATGGACATTTTAAAAAGATTTAAATAGGGCACCTGGGTGGCTCAGTTGATGAAGCATCTGCCTTCAGCTCAGGTCATGATCCCAGGGTCCTGGGATTGAGCCCTGCATCAGGCTCCCTGCTCTGCAGGGAGCCTGCTTCTCTCTCTACCCCCCCACCCCCGCTTTTGCTCCCTTTTACTATCTCTCTCTCTCTCTCAAATAAATAAATTAAATCTTAAAAAAAAGATTTGAATAAATAGAGTGTCCATGATATTGGCTGGGAAAGCTCAATATTTTAATGAGGTCCCTGTTCTCCACATTAACCTTTAAATTTATTACAATCTCCCAAAGTTTTCAGAATAAATTTTTCTAGAATTTGATAAAATTATTCTGACATTCATCTAGAAGAAATAAACAAACAAAACTCCACGTGAGAAAGACAGGACATTTTTAGGTGGGGGGGGGGATGGGGTAACTGGGGGATGGGTATTGAGGAGGGCACAGGATGTGACGAGCACTGGGTGTTATAAGCAACTGATGAATCACTGACCTCTACATCAAAAACCAATGACATACTATATGTTGGCTAACTGAATTTAAATAAAAAAGAGGAAAAAAAGAAAAAAGAAATACAGGACATTTTTAGAAAACAAGTAAAGAGTATCATTGTACTAGATACTAAAATACATTTGGAAGAGAGAACCCTCTAATATGCATGGTCCCAATGCCAGATCGGAGTAAAAGAAAGGATCTAAAACAGACTTCAGTGGACACATTTTCTTTTTTGTAGATTATAAAGTCGTTCATGTTAGTGGGGGAAAAGTTGGGCTATCCAATACCCTGGTACCCACGTGAGCTGTTGATGATGACTGCTGGTGTTCTTGACTAATTGCTATGTGCCAGGCACCAGGATAAATGCTTTTTATGAATCATCTTACTAAATCATTACACGCATCCCCTCATTTTATCCGCCAGACACATGAGGAAGCTGTGGTTCACACAGGTTAAGTAATTTTCCCATAGTAACATAGTCAGACAGTGTTGTGTCTAGTGTCCGAACTCAGCTAACTCTCTTAACAGAGGAGTTCTTAACTACTTCTCCTAGATTCCCACCTCACTTATTTTTCTGAAAGAAAGCCCAAATTTAATACAGCTTAGTGTATAAACAATGGGGTTTAAGGTTTAAAGATGGCAGCATAAAACCAGCCTTTCCTCTCTTCCTGGAAACCAACCATACATGTACAAATAGGAGAAAGAGGGATGGAATATCTCAACCACAAAGGAGGCAAGCGGTAAACTAGAAGCGTACCTTGAGCAGAGGTGCATGCAGAAAGACAAGGACAGGGGACCGTGGCTGCGAATCTGAGCAAGCATCAGGATGGGATGTGTTGTCAGAGTGGGGGCATATCCGAGGGGCCCTACTGGCACCTGGGACCGCAGTGTGCCCAGGCCGGGTGGGGCTGGAGCTTTCCCTACACCTGCTGTGGCCCTTAGAATCAGATAGGCAGGATTCGGCGAGGAACCAGATACTTGGACAAAGCAATCTCTCTGTGGGGATATGAATTTTCCTCAAATGGGAGTTCTCAAAAGGAAGCCAGCATCTAGCAAAGATGCTATGACAGAAGCAGAAAAAGCAATCAGGTAATGGGATCACACCAGAAAAACATTGCCGTGAGTTAGATGAAAGCTGTGAACAAAACAGCCACTTGTCTAGGAAGCCAGAGCTCAAGCAAGAGTGAAATATGAAGCGGCGGGAGTGGCGAAAGGAGGAGGAAAAATGAAATCACAAACGTGAAGGAAAAATTGGAGAGAATGCAAAGAACAGACTTGGCTCAGGTAAAAGGCATAGAAAATAAACATTAAAATAGCATGTTTGAGTCAACGGCTAAAAACTCCGAGAGAAAACAGCTCCTGTAGTGGGTAGGTGAAGGGAGCCCTGTGATGCCACAGAGGGGACCCTGCAGAAGAAAATGAAAAGCAGGGAAGAGAACAAATATTTACAGGTGTAATTTAGGCATTGTTTTCTTAAATTAAAGATGCTTAGAATCCACATATTAACTAGCACACCACAGCTGAGGGACAACTGGACCCCAAATGAATGACATGAAGGCACAGACCATACATTTGCTGGACTCCGAAGTCAGCATTTTGGTTACATGCAGCAAATTGATTCTACCGGGAAGTCAGGCAGCCCCTGTTCCCTCCCTGGAAATAACATGAGCCACCCGCCTCCTACCAGCCAAACCGGCTTTATGTGTGAAAAAGGAGCAGACACGCCATTGCGAATGGAGAAGAGCTTGGAACAGTTCTTGCTGGAAAACAATGGCTAAGGACCAGAGGTAGCACAGGGTCAATGTCACAGAACGGAGGCAAATCTAAAGTTGGGCATATGGCAGCAGACCAGAAGGTGGAAGGTATGAGCTCTGACAGTGCAGAAAGTATTTATCAAAAAAAAAAATAAGTATGCCTGGAAAGTTCCTCATTGCTTATCCTGGGGACTGAGGGCTGTGTCTACGGAGAGGCCGGCACTCCTGTGCTGACCGCAGCCCAATTTGCCCTCCGGGAGTGGGGGTGCTCCATCTCTTGTCAAAGACGCCTCCCCTTCGCTCACACCCACAGCCAGCCCATCAGCCTAGCGGATTCTGAACTGCTTCCCCTCCTGCGGGGCTGTCACCCTGATCCAAGCCATGTCATGGCTTGGGGGCCGCTAACAGGCTCCAGCCGCAGGTCCGGCCTCCACACACAGGGCCGATGCACCGCGCCTGCTGGATTGCTCCAACAGCCTCCTGGTTCAGGGGTCAGCATGGCAGTGGAAGAAAGGGGAGAGTGTCACTGTCACCACTGTGACCCCCACTCACCCCCACTTTGGCATCACCACATCCTTGCAATGACTGATGGGAGAGCTGACCCCCTGTGACCTCTTGGATCTCCTTTCACTCTGCCCCAGCTTCAGGGTCTTCCTCAGCGTTTCTGGAACATTCCAGGCTCAAACACACTTCTGCCCCTGATTTTGGCACCATCTGGCCCCTTGACCTTCGGCGCTTCCCCTGCAGACGTGCACAAAGCTCGTCTCCCATTTCTTTCAGGCTTCGCTAACATTACCTGCTCTCGGGCCTTCCCTGACAGCCTTATCTGAAATGCAAACTACTCCCCACTCCTCTCCGACCCCCACACACCAAGGCATCTCTGACCGTTGCCCTTGAAAGTTGCCATGAGGAAGCTTCCCTGGGGCCAGAAGTACCCCTGTCCCTGGGCAGCCAGAGAGTGAAGGATGCCCCAGCGGGCCACACGCCAGAGCACTGGCTGGTTCTTACTGGAGCAGCCCCTCCTTGGGCCCGAGCGGCTAACAAGGGGATGGTCCCCAGGACAGTGGCTGAAACCCGTTCCCACCACCATACATTTCTGGGAACACAGATGAGGCCCACTATGGTATTCAGCCCTGATTTTAAAAAATCTCTTCAGACAAGAGGCTTTGTTTGTCCGTGTAAAAGGACAAAACAATCAGGAGACAGAATTGGATGTTTTAGACTTGGCGCATCCATACCCAATGTCAAAACTGTAAGAACGTTATCTTCCCACAAAGACTGTTTCCTTCCTGCACCCGACGTCCTCAAGCCACTGCACTGACTCTGGAATTCTGCAGCCTCAGGATTAAACTGTTGCAGCTCTCAGAGGAACAACCCAAGTCCATTGTGTTTACATCTCTTTTGGTCACACATAAGGAAGGCGCCCTGATGCTCTCAGTGAATATTTGATTACTGGGAACACATTCCATAAGCAAGGCTAAATTTTTCTTAAGAAACATCTTTATCACTTGTATAATTAAAATGATAATATACAATCTCCCCCTTTTCCATCGGAAGATATTTAAAAATAAGCATTGGGACACCTCGGTGGCTCAGTCAGTTAAGCTGCCAACTCTGGATTTAGGCTCAGGTCGTGATCTCAGGGTCCTGGGATCAAGCCCCGCACCAGGATCCATGCTCAGCAGGGAGTTTGCTTAGGATTCTCTCTCTCCCTCTTCCTCTGTCCCTATCCCAACTCATATGCGCTCTCTCTCTCTCAAATCTTTAAAAATAAGCAGACCTCTTATTTAAAAAAATAATAAAAATAAGCATAACACCGGTATTATTTTCGTTGTAGGAAACCGGCAATGATGTAAACTGTGGAAGGTTGTGTGCAGGAATACAATTCTGGCCAGTGGCCAAGGTGTCTTGAAAGTGATAGAAATTGCTTGGTCTGAGCCAGCCATTCTACTCATAGAAATTTATCCCTGGAAAAAATGGACACGTACAAGGATCGATGAGATAGTCACTGTGACATTTTTAGGAGAGTGAAAACTCAGAAGAATGCTAACATACACTATGCAGCAAGAGCGTTGGACGCACCTAGCTGCCAAGGTCCATCCTCCCCTCTTACTTCATGAAGTAGCCCAAGTTGTAGGCATAGCGGACACGTGCATCATTACAAAGCATCTTGCAGACCCCCATGGGGTTTTTTGTTGGTTTGTTTGTTTTGACGCTTATGACCAGATTTATTAGAGAAATCTCTATTCAAGGTAAAAGGAAGGGAGGGGCCGTGGGGGTGGGCAGCAGGGACCGGGGCTGCCCACGCTCCCGGGGCCAGGGGCCAGCAGTGGTTGCAGTTATAGCCGTGCCCATGGCTCTGGGTTTGACCAAGACAGCACTCTGTGCCCGATGAGGCTGCATTCCGGACTGTCACACGCCAGACCACCAGGGCTGAGCACACGGAACCCACGGAGAGAATTAAGACACAAGCGGTTTGCAGTTTCATTGTTTTGAAATCAGTTCGACCATAAAAATGAGATTGGGGTGGGACCAGCGATGCAACTGAGCCACCAGAGAAGAGGCGGGGGAGGGGCTGGCCCCAAGTGCGGACCAGCAGAACTGATTTATGGACATTCTGGAGAGGTCCCTGCAGGGGGATGACTCAGGTCGGGTGGCAGCTCTCTCCCTTCAGTGGAAAAATTGGAAGTGGCCGTGGAGCTCAGTGGTGGGAGCTGCTTGCTAACAGGGACAGAACAGAGGTACAAGCAGTTTGGGTCCCTGATACCCTAGAGGAAAAAACACACTGGTCCTGAACTATCTGTCCAGACTCCTCATAGGAGAAAGAGTAAACCCCTGTGGCTTTAAGCCACTGACCCCAATCCTAGCAAAGTCAAAGAGATAGTTAGAGGGACTTATGGAAGTATTAATGTGAATACTACACAGGTATTAAAAAGTCATAGTGATCACCCATGTTTATTGACATGGAAAGAAATTCACAGCATATTGATAACTGAAGAAAGGAGATTATAAGTTAGGAAGAATCATATGATCAATTAAAAAGCCTGCAAAATTATATGCATATCCACGGATATATATATTTGCTAGGGGACAGGTCTGATAGGCTAGCCAAAAACACAGAGTATTATCTTTATCTTTGAATGATGCTATTTGGGGGGAATCTAACTTCATAAAAATTTTTTTGTTGCAATTTCTATGTGTTTCTTTGATGATTTCATATAAAAATAAAAAAGGCTACTGAAACTTAATTCGCACATGAATGATGGGAAGGAATAAAATGTCTATCAAATCCATGACAGAGGAAGCACTATTTCATCTATGAGAAACACTCTTACAAATAAATAAAATATGGAGAGAAGCATGTAAGTAATATGAATAAGAAATTTCCCAAAAGGGAAGCAGAAGTGGTCAGTAAACAGAGGATAAAAATGTTGTAACATCATTAGTAATCCAAATATACAAATTAAAACAGAAAGCCATTTCAACCATCACATTATAAAGTTTAAGAATAAAAAGATCCTTTCGAATTGGCGAGGATGCAGGGACACACAGAGCCTCACCCTGCTGGTGAGTGTGCAAACTGCTGCAATATTTTCCAAAGGACCCTGGGCCACTACAGACCAAAAGTCTTAAATGTGGTCATGCTACTTTACTTCTAAGGATTTCCCTAAAGAAAACAATCACACAGACACACATTACCTACACATCCAAGGATGTTCATCCGGTGGAGTTTATAGTAGTGATACACTGAAAACAATCTCAAGGAGAAAGAGGGAGCCTTGCACAATGGCAAACATTAGATATAATTTTGAAGAAGGTAAGTGTTGTGGGAAATGTTCATAATATCATATATGAATATGTATATAAACTAAGTTAAATGCATGCTGTTTGTTTTCATGTAATGCAACATGAGACTTCAAATATGGTTGAAAATAAAAGGTCACGTGGGCAGATATTCTGAATAACAGGCTTGGTTTTTCAATAACATGCTTTCACATGGACAATGTATGTGGCAGGCTACAGGGGAGGAGCCTCAGGGAATTCTTAAAAATTTAATTGATTCCCTCCTGCAATGAAGTGGTTTCTAGCACACTCTTCCCTCCCTCTTCTCTTTTCCCCTGAAAGGAGGTGGTAAGTAAGACCCATTTGTTCTGCTTTTGTTGCACTGATATTTCCATAATAAGAAAATGCAACATGTTACTTTAAAAAGCAACATCTGGAATACAAACCATAATAAAGCAAACAAATAAATAATACACTCAGAACAATTAAACACACATAGTAGGTCTTAGATTGTTAGGAAAAGAGACCATGATTTATTTGTTTATCCCACCCATGTGCATTTGGCCTTCAACCGTTTGATAAATTACTGAGTGAAGATGAGTGAATGAGAAAAGAAAGAGAACTCCAATATGTTGGTGAGCACAGTTAAGCACCCTTCCCTGGAGAAGACTGTAAGATGGATATAAATGATCTCTATGGTGTCTAGAATGTTCCCCATTAGTCTGCATGTTACGTTTCTATTCCTGTAATGTTTACAGTCTTACCTTAAAACTGGCGAAGATGCTTTGCCTTTGAAGAGAAAGCATGATTAGGCACACATATTCAAACAAAGAACACTGGATGCTCAACATAGGACATGGATGTGTGTGTTTTTAAAAGAGCATACCAAAAAAAAAAAAAAAAAAAAAAGAGCATACCAGGCAAATGATATGGAATTTGTATATTCTAAGATAACTAGTTAAATAAATCCATCAATTTTATTTTTAACCGTCTACATCCACTTAATGTCATATGTATAAACCCTGGGGATTCTTTTCAAACAATGGACAATTCTGACAATTCGTTCTTGTGTCTGCACATGGAGGGGTGTGCAGTGTTCCCCAAGCAGATCATGGTTACACCACACAGGTAGGCAATGCAGAGCTGTCCCCAGGGCTGAAATAACTTCCAATGAATCCCCTGCCCCATTCATGATCTTTCCCAGGGCATGCTATACAAGACCAGACACTCCTGGTTCAAATTAAAAACACTCAGGTGGACCAGAGGGGTAAATGTGAGAAGACAGACTTGGTGGAGGTGGGAACATATCTACTTGCCAGAAGCATGTCTGGAAGGATGCAAAATGCTCCTCTAATTCTTTAGATTCTACCACGTTTGGCAGGCAACAAGCAAATCAAGTAACGTCATACCTTTAGAGAATTTCCACACTATGGTGGGTACAGGATAGCCCTCTGCTGAGCAATTGAGGATGACAGCCTTGCCATAAATCCCATCCTGGTCCCGTGGCTGAACCACAAATTTGGGAGGAACTGAAAAGAGAAAAATGTCACCCTTAATTCAGACAAGAACACAACTTATTTTAATACCTTTAGGTATGATCTGAAGTCCAAAAATTTTAATGAACATTAAAATACAAACAACATGTTAACATATATGGAAAATTGAAAAACAGTATTTGTGAGCTGGAACAAATTAGGAAAGTGACCTCAGTGTAGGAAATCAATGATATTCTGCACACTGAAGTTACTTTGCCCTGGGGAAAACTGGGATCATGTGTGGGAGTTTGACTAAACCAAGGGAATATGACATTCTGTTGGGGTTTTTTTTGTTGTTTTTTTTTGGGGGGGGGTTATAGAAGATCTTCAGCAATCCACTCCATGGCAAATAGAATCAGGGCCACAACTGAAAGAACAAAGAGCAATTATCAAGAGTAAGTATTCCTCTTGGGTGTGCACTGCTCAAAGTATTTGGTATCTATTCTTCTAACAGGAGATGAAGGGAAAATTAATAGGCATCCCCTAAAGGCAATAAGGAACATAGCATGGTATTGAACTTTTCCCAAAAATCTGATGAAGACACATAGACCATTATTCCTGATGTCAGCACTCTTCTGGGCCAATGGGGGACAATGGAGGCTAACTGAAGTGAGGTACCATGATGGCTTTATCATAAGTGTATAAAAAAGGCATATTAAATAACTGAGTATTTGGTGAGTTTTGTGAGGTGCCGAAAAAATGCATCCCTACCCAAAACATACACAAGCACCTGTTTAGAACATACCTCCCAAGAGAAAGCAAATGCCTTGAGTTAAGTTATTGTGATTCTAAGAGTTTTTGAGCCTGCTCTTAAAGAGAAGATATGGATACTTCTAGGAAAGGCAGCATCTGAAGGTGTTAGAATCTCAGAAACTTTTCCAGGAGACCTGGATTTCGTCTGGTCCCAGGAATTCAGCTGGATAGGGATCAAACCATTCTGAATACCTACGAACTCAACATGAGACCGAAGAAAGGAATAGCAACAACTCTCTGAACAGAAAAGCGACCACTTTCTGGAAGGTAGGATGTGTGGAGAAGTGAATCCAAGGTGATATTCAGGGGGATAGACAGCGGTGGAGGGGGCCTCCGTCGGCCACTTCTGGCAAGTGATAGAGCCGCGGAGCACAAAATTGGAACTTGTAGAAGTCGGCTCGCTGAGGGACGTCACTCCAGTCGCTAAGCAGGGGATGGAACCCTCGTGGGACAGTGTGGTCTCAGGACCCTCGGGGTCACAGGGAGACCGGGGATGCCTGAGTGCAGCAGAGCTCCCAGGTATCGGAGCGGGGAAGCCGGCTGCAGAGACGGAGCCCAGGCATGGGCTCTCAGCTCAGGGTTACCATAAACTGTGATCCGCGGCACATTCGGGCCACTGCTCCTCCAGCAGGGATCCAACAAGCGGCAGATCCGGGGAGACTCCCCTTCCTCCCCTGGGAGGAGTGGCGTGGGAGCGCACCACAGGGATCTGCTGGGTTTGGAGACTCCACATGGGGTCGGGTGCCAGAGATAGAAACGAGCGGTCATAGGCCAGTGAGCACGGAGTGCGGCCGGAGACTGGGGAGACGGAAATGACTGACTGCTTTTCTCTGGGGGCGCACTGAGGAGCAGGGCCCTGAGTTCTCGGCTCCTCCGGGTGGAGATTGGGAGGCCACCATTTTCACTCTCGGCCTCCAAAGCTGTACGGAAAGCTTGCAGGGAACAAAAGCTCCGGAGAGCAAACCCAAGCAGATTACTTAGCCCGGACCGGCAAGGGCGGGGCAATTCCACCTCCAGCAAAGACACTTGGGAACCATGGCAACAGGCCCCTCCCCAGAAGATCAGCGAGAACAGCCAGCCAAGACCAAGTTTACCGATCAATGAGAACGGCAGAACTCCAGCGCTAGGGGAAGACTGCACATAGCATCCATGGCTTTTTTACCATGATTCTGTAGTCTTTCAAAGTTAATTTTTTTTAACTTTTTTTTTTTTGAATTTTTCTTTTTGCCTTTTTCAACCAACATCTTACCAATCCCTTTTTTAAAATACATTTTTATTTTTCATTTTTAGAGTCATATTCTATCCATCCATAGTAGTTACGCTTATTTTTGGCATATATATATATATAAGTTGTTCTCTCTTTAAAATTTTGAGATACAGTTTCTTCTAACAGATCAAAATATACCCTAAATCTCTAGTGTATGGCTTTCTTCTAGCCTCCTGCCTGATCATATTCTCTCCCTTTTTTTTTATTTTTTTCTCTTTTAAATCCTCTTCTTTTTTCAAACAACTTCTTATCAATTCCTTTTATAAAATCCTTTATAATTTTCATCTTTACAGTCATATTCCATCCCTTCATCATATTAACCTTTATTTTTGTACATATATAAGTATTTCTTTCTTTAAAATTTTGGGAGGCACTGTCTTCTAAGAGACCAAAATACACCCAAAATCTAGTGTGTGGCACTGATCTATGCACCAGTCTGATCATATTTGATCATATTCTGTTTTTTGTTTTGTTTTGTTCTGTTTTTCTTTTTCTTTTCTTCTTCTTTTTTCTTTCTTTCCCTTTCTTTCCCCTCGTTTCAGGCCTTTTCTGATTTGTTTAGAGTATATTTTCTGGGGATGTTGTTACCCTGTTAGCATTTTGTTCTCTCATTCATCTATTCTCCTCTGGACAAAATGACAAGATGGAAAAAATCACCTCAACAAAAAGAACAAGAGGCAGTACCGACTGCTAGGGACCTAATCAATATGGACATTAGTACGATGTCGGAACTAGAGTTCAGAATGATGATTTTAAAGATACTAGCTGTGCTTGAAAAAAGCATGGAAGTTATTAGAGAAACCCTTTCTGGAGAAATAAAAGAACTAAAATCTAACTAAGTCAAAATAAAAAAGGCTATTAATGAGGTGCAATCAAAAATGGGGTTGCTAACTGCTAGGATAAATGAGGCAGAAGAGAGAACTAGCGATATAGAAGACCAAATGATGGAAAATAAAGAAGCTGAGAAAAAGAGGGATAAACAACTACTGGATCGGGAGGGCAGAATTCGAGAGATAAGCAATACCATAAGACGAAACAACATTAGAATAATTGGGATCCCAGAAAAAGAAGAAAGAGAGAGAGGGGCAGAAGGTATACTGGAACAAATGATAGCAGAGAACTTCCCTAATTTGGGGAAGGAAACAGGCATCAAAATCCAGGAGGCACAGAGAACCCCTCTCAAAATCAATAAAAATAGGTCAACACCCCGACATCTAATAGTAAAACTTACGAGTCTCAGAGACAAGGGGAAAATCCTGAAAGGAGCTCGGGACAAGAGATATGTAACCTACAATGGTAGAAACATTAGCTTGACAACAGACCCATCCACAGAGACCTGGCAGGCCAGAAAGGACTGGCATGATATATTCAGAGCACTAAATGAGAAAAATATGCAGCCAAGAATACTATATCCAGCTAGGCTGTCCTTGAACATAGAAGGAGAGATTAAAAGCTTCCAGGACAAACAAAAACTAAAGGAATTTGCAAACACGAAACCAGCGCTACAAGAAATCTTGAAAGGGGTCCTCTAAGCAAAGAGAGAGCCTAAAAGCAACATAGCCCAGAAAGGAACAGAGACAATATACAGTAACAGTCACCTTACAGGCAATACAATGGCACTAAATTCCTATCTTTCAATAGTTACCCAGAATGTAAATGGGCTAAATGCCCCAATCAAAAGACACAGGCTATCAGATTGGATAAAAAAACAAGACCCATGGATATGCTGTCTGCAAGAGACCCATTTTAGATCCAAAGACACCCCCACATTGAAAGTGAGGGGGTAGAAAACCATTTACCATGCTAATGGACACCAAAAGAAAGTTGGGGTGGCAATCCTTATATCAGACAAATTAGATTTTAAACCAAAGACTGTAATAAGAGATGAGGAAGGACACTATATCCTACTTAAAGGGTCTATCCAACAAGAAGATCTAACAATTGTAAATATCTATGCCCCTCACATGGGAGCAGCCAATTATATAAGGCAATTAATAACAAAAGCAAAGAAACACATAGACAACAATACAATAATAGTGGGGGACTTTAACACTCCCCTCACTGAAATGGACAGATCATCTAAGCAAAAGATCAACAAGGAAATAAAGACTTTAAATGACACACTGGACCAAATGGACTTCACAGATATATTCAGAACATTCCATCCCAAAGGAACAGAATACACATTCTTCTCTAGTGCCCATGGAACATTCTCCAGAATCGATCGCATCCTAGGTTACAAATCAGGTCTCAACCAGTACCGAAAGATTGGGATCATTCCCTGCCTATTTTCAGACCACAATGCTCTGAAACTAGAACTCAATCACAAGAGGAAAGTCTCTTCAACAAATGGTGTTGAGAAAATTGGACAGCCACATGCAGAAGGATGAAACTGGACCATTTCCTTACACCACACACAAAAATAGACTCAGAATGGTTGTAAGACCTAAATGTGAAAGAGGAATCCATCAAAATCCTAAAGGAGAACACAGGCAGCAACCTCTTCGACCTCAGCCGAAGCAACTTCTTCCTAGAAACATCACCAAAGGCAAGGGAAGCAAGGGCAAAAATGAACTATTGGGACTTCATCAAGATAAAAAGCTTTTGCACAGCAAAGGAAACAGTCAACAAAACCGAAAGACAACCGACAGAATGGGAGAAGATATTTGCAAATGACATATCAGATAAAGGGCTAGTATCCAAAATCTATAAAGAACTTATCAAACTCAACACCCAAGAACAAATGATCCAATCAAGAAATGGGCAGAAGACATGAACAGACATTTTTCCGAAGAAGACATCCAAATGGCCAACAGACACATGAAAAAGTGCTCAACATCGCTCGGCATCAGGGAAATCCAAATCAAAACCTCAATGAGATATCACCTCACACCAGTCAGAATGGCTAAAATTAACAAGTCAGGAAACGACAGATGTTTGCAGGGATGCAGAGAAGGGGAACCCTCCTACACTGTTGGTAGGAATGCAAGCTGGTGCAGCCACTCTGGAAAACAGTATGGAGGTTCCTCAAAAAGTTGAAAATAGAGCTACCCTACGATCCAGCAATTACACTACTGGGTATTTACTCCAAAGATACAAATGTAGGGATCTGAAGGGGTACATGCACCCCGATGTTTATAGCAGCAATGTCCACAATAGCCAAACTGTGGAAGGAGCCAAGATGTCCATCGACAGATGAATGGATAAAGAAGATGTGGTGTATATATATACAATGGAATATTATGCAGCCATCAAAAGGAATGAGATCTTGCCATTTGCAATGACATGGATGGAACTGGAGGGTGTTACGTTGAGCGAAAGAACTCAATCAGAGAAAAACATGTATCATATGACCTCACTGATATGAGGCATTCTTAATCTCAGGAAACAAACTGAGGGTTGCTGGAGTGGTTGGGGGTGGGAGGGATGAGATGGCTGGGTGATAGACACTGGGGAGGGTATGTGCTATGGTGAGCGCTGTGAATTGTGCAAGACTGTTGAATCACAGATATGTACCTCTGAAACAAATAATACATTATATCTTTAAAAAAAAAAAAAGGAAGAAGAAGATAGCAGGAGGGGAAGAATGAAGGGTGTGGAAATCGGAGGGGGGAGACGAACCATGAGAGACTATGGCCTCTGAAAAACAAACTGAGGGTTCTAGTGGGGAGGGGGGTGGGCGGATGGGTTAGCCTGGTGATGGGTATGGGAGGAGGGCACGTTCTGCATGGAGCACTGGGTGTTATGCACAAACAATGAATCATGGAACACTACATCAAAAACTAATGATATAATGTATGGTGATTAACATAATAATAAAAAATTTAAAAAAAAGAATCTCAGAAACTTTTCCATCCTAAAATGATTAATTATGGGATGCACTTCTAACAGGGCAATCACAGAATTATGTAAGAGGATATGGATTGTGTCCACCGTATGTCAGACACCTAACCAATGTGAGCATTCTTCCTCTCCTTTCCATAACTCCTGGTAAAGCTAATCTTGTCTGCCTTGCAATTTCCAGAATTCTTATTTTTGAGACAGAAACATGGGTGTCTGTGCGACAGATCATTAGGGATTCCAGCCATCACATGAATGTACTGGGAGAAAGATCAGAGTTTATGTAAGATAGAACCTTAGAAGCATGTTGAAATGATATGAACCATAGTGAAGATAATTTGGGCCATAAAACAGCCAAGGAGGAGGGAATGATAGACATGAGAAGCAGCTGGAGATGGAACTCACTGCTGTGTTTCTGAAAGAGATGACAGTGATGGCTAGGAGTACAGAGCCAAGGACTAAACACTGGGGCTTGTGCTCCAACTATGTTTCTTCCAGTTGGATGATCTGGTGCAAGCTATCAAATGTCTCTTGGCTTCAGTTTCCTTATGGGTAAATTGGGGATAATTATAGCACTCATTTTATAGGATTGGTGTGGGGATCAAATAAATTACGATTGCAAATGTTCTCATAACTGCCTGGAAGATATTAAGTGCTCTAGGAGTGCTGGTTAATTTAATAAATGCAGGTATGTCCAGCTTTAACATAACCTTAACAAACACAATTCCCAACTTGCAAATTAAATAATTTATACAGTCAATGGGTGTCTTCAATACTGCTTAACTAGTAAGCAATTTTACTTCATTTAGATGATATTCTGAGACACACATATTCAATAAAATGTAAATATATTTAAATAAGGTGATAAGGGACGACTATCTCATGCTGGAGATTATATAGAGCAAAGTTTTCTAGTAAAAATAATCAACCTCAAAGATAGATTACAAAGTTTAAGGCACCAAGCCAAAATCACTCTGGCCAGGTAGAAGGTAAATATGCAGTCATCTATAGTCTATGCTCTATTTGGCTCAAATTCTGCTGAGAGAAGGAAACCCCTTGTCAAATGGGCAGGGTAACTAAATTCTTGCATTTCCTCTGGAAGTATGTCTAATTATAATTGATCCATGACCCCTCCCCTCAATTTGGTTCCAATCCAAAGGGACATTACTTAAAAACTGATCCAAGAGGTTTACATAGGAAATAACCATTGACATATTGCAAGTGTAAGGTAATTACAGATGGAAATGGCTCATAAAACTGCAAATTATCTTTCACATCTTCCTTTTTCATCTCCTTGTATCAGGTACTGATGGTTCTTCCTCGAAAATGTATCACATATCCTCAAATTCTCTTCATCTTCACTGCCATGCTCTGGTCACGATGGGTAGGCAGGGTGTATGGTAAAGTGCCACACATCCTCCATCCATCTGGTTTCAGCACAGGGAGGGCTGGACAGTTCCATGCACTTGCCTGGGTACCACACCAGAGCATGAGTCTCTCTTTGCTGTCCCAGGGCCTTCTCTGGACTTACAAATGCTTATTCACTTTCACTGATGCAACCCAGAAATGTGGGAGACAAACACATAACAATGGGGGGGTGCCCTTCCTCTCCATCTTCTCATCCCATGGAATGATTCTGAGGCACCTTCTATGCCTGTGCTTCTCAAACATTAGAGGGCATCAAAATCTCCTGAAGAGCTGACTAAAACACAAGTTGCTGAATCCTATCTTCCAAAGTTTTGACTCAGTAGATCTGAGGAGGGATCCAAGATACTGTCTTTCTAATAAGCTCCAAGTGATGCTGAGGCTGCTGGTCCAGAGACAATACTTTGAAAATCACTGTTCTCTGTGAGTCCTCAGAGGAGTCCTCAGAGTACAAATGAGCCCCAACTGCCCACAGCATCAACAAGCTCATTAAAACAACTTTAATTGATATTTTCCCTCCCTTTCTGATCTCATTCCCACCCCCCATCCCTCACTCTGGAATCCAGGAATCACATCTCAAATAAGTGATCAGCAGTCAATCATGGACCTTGAACTCTGCTTTCAGAGGCACTCCCTTTGAAACAAGGCCAATACTGTTCTTAGCTGGTTTCTGGAGTAGCCTCCTCACTGGTCTACCTGGCACCTACAGCCCAACTTGAATCTGTTCCCCACACAGTGGCCTGAAGAATCCAAGACACTAATTGGATGAGGTGAGTCCCTGCTTAAAATCACCAGTGCACTCCCATTGTCCCTTGATATAATCCAGAATTCTACAATATTTTGAAGGTTATTTATGACTTGGGTCCCTGGTCTCCAGCTTCATCTCTTGAATTCCCCTTTTGCTGTTCTAAAAGCCCATTTATTCTCCAACCCCCATGATTTCTCTTGCTGCTGGGTCTTCACATAAGCTTCTGCATTTCTTTGTTTAACAAATTCTCACTTATTATTATTTACATCTCAGCTCAAAGCCCATTTTGTCTGGAACACCCTTACTGATGCTGTGGATGAGATTGACTGCCCCCACAAACCCTGTGTTACTTACTATTGCCTTTATCAAACATGTCTGATATTGCTGCTTTCATTGCCTGTCTCCCCCATCAGGCTCTATACCATAGGACAATAAGAATCATTCCTTTCCCACAGACCACTGGATCCCCAGCATGGAGCACAGCAATAGAACACAGAAAGCTCTCTGAAAATGCTTGCTGAATGGACAAACAAATAGGTATTATTATTCCAGTTTTACAGAATAGAGAAATAGATTTTGTCCAAAGTAACATGGCTAAGTTAATACCACAGATCAGAGTGACTCCAATGCCGAAAGCTTTTGAGTAGATGGACCTACTTTCTTCTGAGGGTAGAGAGCAGAAAGCATTCTAGGAGGATTCTGGAATTTGTGCTTAAAAATGTGCAGAAACTAAACTTTTTTTGAATGGTGTGTTTTCAACTTGTATTCTAACTTTTACAAGTAAATTCTGCCTCTTTAACAGTTTTACAAAAATGTTCTGAAGAGGCTATAAAACTGTTTAATAAATTTAAAAAATGGGGGCTGTTCAAAATACAGTGATCTTTGGTTTGGTCTGTTTATTAAAGGAAGGAATTATTTTTGTAGTTTTTAAGAGAGGAATAGTAGTATGCTTATAATAGGACAGGTATTTTTCTTTTTTTTAATTTATTTTTTGTTTTATTATGTCATGTTAGTCACCATACAGTACATCATTATTTTTCGATGTAGGACAGGTATTTTTCAATGTTAGAAGGAGTCCATTTTTTTTTTTTTAATGTTTGAAATTGCCTCCAAGAAGCTATGTATTTCCAAAGAATGGATATAAGCTTCCCTAAGCTGTCAACAGGGACAGGGATTCAGCTTTACTATAGGTAAAACTGGAAGCTATTTGGTGGGGGGGGGCATGTACATAAATATTGCCATTCTCTACTGGATGGAATTTAGTCAAGATGGTAATTGGTCAAAGTCTAGGTAAGATTTAATTTATGATACTGGAAACTAAAATCCAATGGCTTCCTGTCACAACCAGAAAGATGGCCTTGCCTTTGCCCTCAATCCCCTCCCTCCTCCCTTATGGGACACTGAGCACATTGTTCTCTTGCTGCTCTTTGAACACACAAACCTCACTCCTAACTTGGGTTCTTCAAGCTTGGTCTATCTGCCTGGCACTCCCTGTGCCTTATTCCCTCACCTTAGTCAAGTCTGCTCAAAAATCTCTTCAGAAAGGCTTCCTCTGTCCACCTGACCTGACCTACCTTTCCTATCCCTATCACTTTCAATCCTCCTACTAGTTTTACTTTCATAGTACCTGTAGATACCCGACATTGTGTGTTTGTTGTCTCTGTCTTCCACTGGAATGTGAGGTTTATGGAGTAGGAACTTGGGATCTCTATTTTGATCATCACTGTACTCCAGCACTCAGAATATCTGGTATAAAATAGAGGCTTAATAAATATTTGTTGGAAGAATCAATGGATGAAGTAAAATGATAGCACAAATATGGTATCAAAAATTGGACCACTAAACATAGCAATAAGATAGTGGCCTCGTATAATTTTTATTTTCCTTGCCAAATAAAGGTTAACTAGTAGCCTTCTGTGTGGTGTTTGTTTTCTATGTGGCAGCTCATCATTAAAAGCCAGACACAGCAGATACATCATAGGACATAAAGAAGTATGAGAACACTGACCTCCTTTGGAATCACAGAAAATCATCGCATCGGCGGCTTTCTTCTCAGTGATGCAGAGCCAATAATAGGAAGCAAAGGGCATGTGTGTTCTGTCATTAAGTCTAGTGCTTTCCTTCCAAATGTCTTCATTAATGCCAAGGTCACCCGACTGAGCATGACATTAGGGAGATCATCAGTCCACAGTAGTGTAAGCCATGGGGCACACACATAAGAGCTCAGGGTTGTTTGGTTCTTTTTTCTTTTAATTTCCCTTATGATAACAGCTAATGTATTTTAAATTAAGTCTCTATAAATCTTCCCAATGACCCGGGCAATCAAAAACTGTGCTAAGCTCTATAATGATCCTAGGTCATAAGACTGTGATAGAAGGAATGATTAAGAATTGGGCTCCGGGCGCCTGGGTGGCTCAGTTGGTTAAGCGACTGCCTTCGGCTCAGGTCATGATCCTGGAGTCCCGGGATCGAGTCCTGCATCGGGCTCCCTGCTCAGCGGGGAGTCTGCTTCTCCCTCTGACCCTCCCCCCTCTCGTGCTTTCTCTCTCTCAAATAAGTAAATAAAATCTTTAAAAAAAAAAAAAGAATTGGGCTCCAAAACTCCATTGCTGTCATGCCCATTTATTCTATACCTCAGCTGAATTATCTCAGCTGTCACCTTCATTTCCTATACACAATTTACCCCCAACTGCTGTGGTTCCTTCAAAAATATATTGTACTTTTTCCCAAGGCCTTCATTCTAATTAATCATCTATGCTTGGATTGCCCCATGGCCTCTTCTATGTAGTGTGTCCTCAATCATGTTCCAAAATCATGTGGATGTGAGTAGCAGGAATGGACAGAGGGACAAGTGTAGAAGGGTGTCATCACCCACTCAGTGGTTATTATGTGCCAGGCACTGGGATAAATACATCATTTAACCCTCAGAAATTCCTATTAGGTATCATCCCATTTTATGAATAAGAGAATGGAGGTAAACAGAGGCTAAGGAATTTACCCAAGGTCACATGGCTAACAGGTGTCCTTATCATGATAGGACTGAAAGGAAGAAAAGAGAAAAGAAGAGAAGCAGGGAAGAGATCTGGGGAGGCAGGCTTGCAGGCCAGCACGCTTTCCCTTGGCTCTCCTGTCCACACAGCACAGCCCATCACCTGCCTCCAGAATGGTCTTCCTCCCTCCAGGCAATCTGTTCAAAGACATTTGTAGTTCTCCATCACTTCCTCCATCAAGCACATACTTGTTGATAACAACAGGCAGATGGGCAAACTCTGACCATAGCACAGCCTCTATGTCTTGGCTGGTGCTATCCCTCCCTGACCTCAGAACATATATCTGGACACCTGTGTCTCCTCTACTCATTCATGGAGAGTCATCAGAGGGCTCTGCTGCCAGCCAGGTGTCAAGGTCATACCAACGGTCACCTTGTTACCTAATTAAATACTCTCAGCAGCTCCAAGAGGTAAGTCTCACTGTTCCTATTTTACAGATTAGGAAATTGAGGATCAGAGAGATTCAATCATGTTCTCAAAGTCACCTAGAAAATGAACAAGCAGAAATGTGGACCTTGATTTTCTTACTGAGAGACCGAATGTTGCATTTTTATTCTCTTTCTAAAACCCTACTCACATCAAGGCTGATGCAGCTCACTCCTTCCATGAAGCCTTCTCTGAACATATCAAACACTGGTCTCTCCCTTATTAGAGTTCATTCTGCTCTTGTAATTAATAGTCTGTCACTTGAAGGCTTCCAAACCACCCTCACTGTGACAAGGCAATTTCAAGGTTTCTAAACTCCTCATTCTATTTCTGTTTTTCCCAAACTACATCTCAGACCAAAAACTTTAAAACTTCCAAGAGAAAAACATTTCTTAAGTTAAAGATTTAAATAAATACCTATATAATTATTCTCTAAAGCTGTTTGCTATTTTCATGTGGGTTTTATTTCTCCAACTATACCTTTGCATTTTTTTCATGAACCAAATGACAACTGTGTTCCAAAGTTAATTGGCAAGTCCACAGTTTGCAATATGGAATGCTCTTTCATGAAATGGCAATAAAATGATAAGATTCTTCATCTTACCTAAAACATCCATTTAGCTGATTCAGAATATGATCCAGCCAGAGTGGTGATAAAATTCAACTACTTGACCATTCAAATTAAAAGCTGAAATTTGAGTAGCTGCCTGATTTCTAGCAATCGAAGACAAGAGGCTGCCACTCACAGCAAATATTAGCCATCCACAGAGAAAGTTCCCTGTCCCAACTATTATGTACTAAGGGTGGATGGAGAATGGAGGAGACAATGAGAGGTCCCATGTCCCACTCCAATACCCAGCACAGTCCTTGGCCAGCTACTCTTGGGGAGAACGTCTATCATCAAGGCTTCTCACACATTTTTCTCAAACAGTTGGCCACCAATTCCTGCAAAGTATCTTCTGAATTAACCCTACCTTTGCCATCCCTGCTACCACTACTTTAGCTCCAACCATCACCACTTCTCATGTGGACAACAGAGCCTCCCCTCTGGGCTTCTGGGTTCCTGGTCTCACTTTATTCTGTATGATTTTTTTTTTTCTTTAGATCCCCTTATTCAATTCCTATGGCCTCCAGACCTCAGGACACAGAACCTTCAAACTGTGAACCAGAGTTAGCTCTGAGTCTTACCCTCTGCCATGTTGGTCTCCAGCCATCCTATTCCACACCAGGGAAATAAGTGCATCTGCTGTCTCAAGCCTCCCCACCACTGTAGGTGACAGACCTTCTTCCAGGAACACATTGCCTTCCTTTCTCTCCTTTGTAACTCCCTGCTGTATTTTCTAATGCCTCAGGATTCCCCACCCCCTCCGGGAACCTGCCTCACCTGTCTCCTAACCTAAATTTGGTAACGTTCCTCTCTTCTTTCATAGTTGCCCTACAGCTTGTCATACCATCCTGTGGGGCTGTCACCTGTCTCTCTCCCACTATATGGGAGCTCTCACTGGGAAGAAATGAGCATTCATCATTCCAGTAACTATTCCAGGGCATAGCAATTACAAGTATGTGCTAAATACACGGCTGTTTCATGCTGGAATAAGAGAAGGATGAAGGAAAGAAGGACAGAAAAAAATTCAGTCATTCGGGAGTGGGCGTAAAAGAATATATTTGTATCTATCCATTGACGCTTCAAAGAGGTATAGCTCAAAATATTTTTTTCTTCTGCTAGCAAGTAAAACAAAAGAATACAGAACTCATCAAACTGAAAATTTTTAAGGAAAAAAAACCACAATAAAGATGGCTACTCATAAGGACTTTAAAACAGAAAATGCTTTATCCAAGATATCCTGTAGTCCTTATTTAATTAATCCATTTAGCCATTACCATGCCAACTGAAAGTAAAGAAAACTAAGCTCAAAGCTGATTGATAAGGGTTTATTTAAGGTGTTTGACTTTCTGAAATCAGAACGATGACCTATTATGGTATCTATAAAACATGCACTCCAGACCTGACCCAATTCTAGAGTTTAGTTGAATGAATCATAAACCCATCCTCATCATAGCTAACTTAAAGGAACTTGTATACCTATGTGCCTTCCAAATGCTGTTAAATAGAATTAACAAAACACAGGGGCACCTGGGTAGCTCAGTTGGTTAAGCGTCTGCCTTCAGCTCAGGTCATGATCCTGGGGTCCTGGGATCGAGCCCCTGTCAGGCTCCCTGCTCAGTGGGGAATCTGCTTCTCCCTCTCCCTCTGCCCCTGCCTGCACTCATGCTCTCTCTTTCTCTCAAATAAATAAATAAAGTCTTAAAAAAATATTTATTAAAAGCCATGTTGAAGATAGAATATTTTCCACATTTGTTATAAAAGATGATACAGCCTGTGAAGAAGAAAGTGTTTAAATAATAGCTTTTCTTTTTAAATGAGCATTAGAGCCAGAAGGGAAGCTACCATTATTGATTTAAGGCCAGCCACTAACCTGTGACATCTATTCCTTTTCTATAGTCCCTTCCAAAACACCATCCCATTTTTAACAAACTTCCCTTGGTAGGAAAGTTGTTATCTTGCAAAGTAAGTCACTTAATTATTTCATTTTTGAAGAATTTTGACCCTTAGGAAGGTTATTTTTTAATATTTTAAAAATTAAAGTACAATTTATATAAAGTAATATACACAGCTTTAAAGTGCATAGTTTGATAGGTTTTGATAAGTGGATACATGCACAAAACCCACACCCCATCAAGATTTAGAATATTTCCATTCAGGAGGGGGGGAAATTGGAGGGGGAGACCAACCATGAGAGACGATGGACTCTGAAAAACAAACAGGGTTCTAGAGGGGAGGGGGGTGGGGGGATGGGTTAGCCTGGTGATGGGTATTAAAGAGGGCACGTTCTGCATGGAGCACTGGGTGTTATACACAAACAATGAATCACGGAACACTACATCAAAAACTAATGATGTAATGTATGGTGATTAACATTAACAATTAAAAAATTTTTAAAAAAAGAATATTTCCATTTACCCCAAAAGTTCCCTCCTATCCATTCCCTGTCAGTTCCCAATCCCCTTTTCCAGTGCCAACAATTCTGATTTTTACCTCTGTTGATTAGTTTTCTATCCTGGAATCTCTTATAAATGGATATAAATCGAATATGTGACAAATATGTTATAAATAGAATATATTACTCTGTGTGTGTGTCTGGCTCATATTGTTCTTCAGAGTTGGCTGTGCTTTGTGGTTATCAGTAGTCTGTTCTATTTACATTTAAAGTAACTATTTATAGGGAGGGAAGGACTTGTTCTGGACATTAACAAAATGTTTTCTCTGTCTTATTCTTTTGTTTTTTATTTCCTCTGCCACAGTCTTCCTTGGTGTTTCCTTGTTTTTTAATATTGACATACTTTGACTGCTTTCTCTTTCTCTTTTGTGTGTTGGTATATTTGTTAACATTTTTGTGTACACACCCATGTCATCAGCACATTCGTGCCCTCTACCACAAATGCCATGCCTTCTATTTCTTTTTCTTGTCTAAGCATAAAGGCTATCACCACTAAAACAATACTGATAGAAATGTTGAGAGTAGACATGCTTATGTCTTTCCTAGTCATGAAGGTAAAGAATATAAAACACTATGGATTTTTCATAGGTGCTTTTTAGTCTAGTGAGACAATCACTATTGTTAATTGAGAGTTTTTTTCTTTTTAATCAGGAATGGAGATTGAATTCTAGTAAATTCCTTTCATCTATTTGAATGTGTGATTTTTCTACTTTATTTTGTTAACATGATAAATTCTGTTGATTAATTTTGAATATTAAACCAAGCTTTTATTCCCACAATAAAGCCCACTTTGTCATGGTATGTTGTATTTTCTTTATATTGCGAATTTGATATGGTAATATTATGCCAACTATTTTTGCACCTATATTCATGAGCAATAACAGTTTGTTAATTTTTTTATGTGCAATGCCTTTATCAACTTTTTATCTTAAGGTTATTCTGTGTCTAAAAATTTGGGAACTCTTCCCTTTTCCTTGAATATCTGAAGGAGTTTGTATAAGGATGCTATTATTTCTTTCTTAAATTCTTCCGAAAACTTACAAATTAAGTAAGCTGTCTTGGCCTTCAGTTTTTGTGGGAAGGTTTTTGATAATGAATTCAAACCTTATAACAGACATAGGGCTAGTCAAATTTTTTACTTTTTTATCTATTTGGGTAATTTATTTCTTTGAAATCATTGATCAGTTGATCTAAATTGTCAAATATATTGGCATAAAATTGTCCAAAACATTTCTTTACTTTTAATTAATGTCTGTAGGAACTATAGTGATGTTTGTCCTTGCATTAGTTTTCTATAGCTGCTGCAATAAATCACAACAAACTCAGTAGCTTTAAATAACAAAACTTACATTCTTATTGCTCAGGTGATCAGAATTCAAGAATGTGCATTCTGTAGTTGTTTGATATAATCTATAAATATCAACTAGATTATATGGGGTGATAGTGTAGCTTAAATCTCTATTCTTACTGATTTTTCTGTTTATTCTATTAATTATTGAGAAAGGAGTCTTGAAATTCCCAATTGTCATTGTTTATTTGTCTGTTATTCCTTTCAGTTCTATTTTGTAACCATGTGTTTGGATTTCTATTATTAGGTGCATCTGTATTTCAGATTTATATGTCTTGTTGATGAATTAACCATTTTATTATTTTAACATGTCCTTATTTGCTTATAGTAATATTCATTATCTTGAGATTTATTTTATTTAATATTAAATAAATATTTAATTTAAATAAATATAAAATTAAATAAAGCCTGAGATTTATTTTATTTAATATTAATACACCCAATTAAGCTTTTTATGATTGGTGTTTTATACCATTTAATCTTTCAATATTTATGTCTTTATATTTAACATGGGGTAGCATGTACTTGAATCTTGCTTTTTAATTAAGGTTGATAATCTTCGCTTTTTATCGGGATCTTTAGTCCATTTATACCTAATGAAAGTATTGATATAGTTGTATTTAAGTTTTCCATCTATTTTCCATCTCTTCTTTGTATTTTAGCCCTCTTTTCCTGCTTTTTTCCCTAGCTAATTGAGTATATTTTAATGTTCTTTTATCTATTCTGTTGGATTAATATCTATACTCATTTGTTTCATTTTTGATAATTGCTCAAGAGTTTGCATTGGACATATTTAGCTAGCAGCATCTATGTTCAAATAATATTATACCGCTTCATGTATAATGTAGGATAAATTTTACAACAGGAAAATTCCCCTTTCCTTCTTCCTGTTCTTTGTGATATTATTGTATATTTTATTTTTGCATGCTATAAATTATTATGTTTAAACAAAAACATCTAAATATTTTAAAGGAAATGAAAATGATAATAAGGTGAATCTTATCTTTAGTCATAAATTTATCATATCAAGAGATCTTCATTCCTCTTGTAGATCAATTTACATGGAATTGTTTTCTTTTACCTTCAAGAACATTCTTTAAAATTTACTGTAGTAAAATCTAGCTGGTGATTCTCTAAACCTTTACTTGTCTAAAAATGTATTTATTTCGCCTCCATTTTTGAAGAGTGTATTTTGCTGGTTATAGATCCTAGACTGACAAATGTTCCTCCACCCCCTCCTTTCAGCACTTTAAAGATACTGTTCCATTCTGTTCTGGCTTGAGTTGTTTCTGATGAGTAGCCTAAAGTTTTCCTACTTGGTCCTCTTGATGTAACAAGTCAAATTTCTCTGGTTACTTTTAATATTTTGTTATTAGTTTTTAACAATTCAATTAGAATGTGCCATGGCATGGTTTTTCTTTGTCCTTATTTTTTGAGGGTTTCATTGGTCATTTTGATATGTAGATTTATATTTTCCTTCATATTTGGAAAATTTCCAATCATTATTATTTAAATATATTTTTCCCTCCCCCTCTTTCTGAGACTCTAACTATGTATATGCTGGAGTTCGACATTTTCCCAAGTTCAGTGAGGCACTGTTTACTGTTTTTCCCTTTTACCTCTCCATGAAAATATCTGAATAATCCTGTAATTATGCCTCTTTATCTGTGGCACATGTTTCTTTCCTCTCTGACTCATTCCCATCAGCATGTAAGCTTCTCTTGTCCCATGTCCCATGTTCTCTTCAACTTCCTCTCCATTTTTCTGCCTCCCATCATAGCAATGTTTCTGAAAATAATCATACATATTTTCTTGAATTCCCACACATTTATTCACCTCCCTTTCCATTCACTAGCCCTACTAATCAGACATTCACTGCAACCACAGAACTCTTCACGGTCATAAACAATGTCCATCTCCCTAAACCCAATGACCAATTCTTGGATTTCCTTTTTCTATTTCCAGTGAGATTTTATATACAGTATTACCTGCATTTCTTGATATATTTCCTAATTTGCATCCAGGACCCCACAGTCTGCTGGACTTCCTCTTACTTCACTGGCTTCTCCTTTTCCCTCTCTGTTTCCTTTGCTGATTCCTGGAACCTCAAATCCTGGAATGCCTTGGGTCTGGACCCTCTTGTTCCTCCCTCATCATTGTTTCCTATGTCACACTGCCAACTCTTTGTTTCTTCTCCACTTTTGTTAAAGACTTCTATTTACCTTATTAAGCAACATGTGCTTCCTCTCATTGGCAACATTCACTTTATAAACATGTTTTGTTTGCTTTGCCTCCAAAAGATATTGCAAATTCAACTCCTACTCATTACTTTAACCATTGCCACCTTCATTCAGGGCACTTTTAATCTCACCTGAACTTCCAAAATAGACTCTTAATGACTATCCTTGCTTTCTGGACCAGTCCATTCTTCAAACAACTGCTAGTGTTATAATTAAAAAGATAAATCAGGCCATGTCACTGACCTGGTTAAAGTCACTAATGACATCTCTTCACATTTACAAAAAAGTCCAGGCTTCTAAAATAGCTGCATATTCAAATTACCCAGAGTTCTAGGACTTGACTTTGCTATATACTAAGTCAACTTGGGGATTTTACAAATTACTGATGCCTGGGCCCCACCTCCAAAGATGGCTATTTAATTAGTATGGGCTGCAACCTAGACATTAAGAATTTTAAAGCTTCCCATGTAATTCTAATGTGTGACAAAATTTGAGAACCACCAATAGGTGATTTTTGGGGGGGGGAGAAGAAAGTAATACCCCGGCGATCTGAAAGATGGATCTACTCCCACAGATTATGTTTTAATTGTTCTCAGCTAGGGCCAGAAAATAGTTATCAGTGTTTTCTTAAATCTGTTAAGGTGTCTAGATTGAGGATTACTGTCCCACATCATCTTGTCCTTGACTACTTCTCCAACCACTGACCTGCTTGTGAAGCACATTCCCTTTCTCAGAATTATCTTATCTCATTGGTGATTTGATGTTAATTTCACAGACATTTATTTGACATATTTGAAGAAAAACCACATGGAGCCACTAATCAGATTGTGATCAACCACATCATCTCAGATGGCTAGGCTCAACTTCAGTTCATCTGACCTTTGCCCTTGGTCAAAAAAATCCTGTTACCTCCCCTGCAAGGGCAAGTGATACAAACAGCATGCATGCACACTTTTGTCTAACATTCTGTTCTCTGACTTGCATCTTTCAGAGCAGATTATTCAGGAGACAGGCTGATGTACTGCTTTGCCCTTCACAAATAATAGTAAGAGTCAGTTCCTCGTGTAAGAAAACATTTGGGAAATGGATACCACATTGGCTTCCATTTTTATTTATCTTCAAAAAATGAGAAATAAATTCATGTGTTCCTATTCTTATACTCAAAAGCACAAGGTAGAAAGAGAAAAAACTGTCACTTGTATTTTTAGTTCGTATGTGACTGAAAATATATTTTCTTACTCAGGGAAAATCTTTTTTTACAAATATAAATTTGGTTTCTTCATATAAACTCTAAGTAGCTTCAGTCTCTTTTGTTGGGAAGTACATAGAAAGTACATTACTCTTCAGCCAGAAAGGAAGGAAAGATGTCATGAGGACAAGGTCCAAAGACTAAGGAAGGACATAGGAATCTTTTGCTCAAGAAAGAATCTGCTCAGATCTGTCAACTATCTGGAAAATAATGGAAATCAACCTCTCCCAACAATTACTCTGAGAGCCCAATATTTGGAGATTTTAAAATGCAAATAATCAACATTAAGCTAAGTCTCTAATTTCATATAGTTACTTTTGCAATGCAGGTAAGAACTATACTAGGACATGAATGCATAAAGCTCTTGGGGAATCATAAACTCACATGTCTGTGCCCAACAGACTTTACAGAATCCTAGCTGCTCATTTTGCAGATGAGGAGTAGAGCCTTCATGGGAATTTGGTGACTAGAATACAGATTTGAAACAAGACAAATGCTTACATTTTAGATGCATTGAGTCCCCTGCCAATATTTTCTACAAGCTAGACCACTCTATTAAAATTTCTAAATACATATAATCCCACTTCGTTTAATTTAATAAATGCTATTATAGCTTCCTAAATTAATGAGAGGTCTAATGCTAAACAGAAGGGAGGAGCAAAACGTATTTCTAAACTGAAACTACACATTTCTAAAACTAAAACAAAAAAAAAATACAAGAAGCTACTATTTGCTATGTGTCAACTGTACTTCACTAAAACAAATAATAAAAAATAAGAAATGACTATTTTATGAATCTTTAGGAAAAGTGTGATCTGACAAAAAATATTTGACATTTTTAAAGCCATCATTCTAAAAAATAATATTGTATTTTTCTCGGGTTTATTTCTTTTACTAACCAGACTCATGCTGTATGTATTGTTCTTTGATGTGCTTGTTGGAGATGTTCTGAGCCTAGCACACTCCTTTTACCCATTATATACTCCACAGAATTACTGTTACTGTTTGGGTTGCTTCCTTCTGCTGTTATAATTATGCTCACTTCTGTGCACAAACTTGAGTACAGGGTGTCATATGCAACTGATGAATCACTGGACTCTACCTCTGAAACTAAGAATACACTATATGTTAATTAATTGAATTTTTAAAAAGGAACCCCTCCCCCAAATAATAATATTATAAATAGTGCTATATAGAGTAAATACAATACAGCAGGAGCTCATGGACTTTTGTGGCCAATGTAGGAAAAGCCTAGTTCATTCATTAAACCCTACTCCCACCTCTTTCTACACACCTTTCTTAGCTGCTAATTATTTGGAGTTTCATATTTTAGGTAAATAAAACCTTGGTTTGGTGTTAGTGGAGTTTGTGGTTGGTTTCTATAGTTGTGGGTTTTATTTTAATGGAATCACAGCAAATTCTATGAATTCTAATTCTTTTCATATTATTTCAAGCGAACACTCTCTGTGAGCACTGTTGAATCTGACTGCATCGATGCTGCGCATCTTATGTCCCTGTCTTTACCTCTCACAATCAGCTGGCTTTGGTGCTCCACGGCTGCGGCCTCATTCCGGGCGATGCAGGTGTAATTCCCATTGTGCATGAGGGAGAGATTGGAAATCCGTAAGGAGCTCGTGAAGTCAATGTTGTCGATGGTCACCCCAAGGCTCGCTGGGATTGGCCGGCCGTCCTTCTGCCAAGTGATGGTGATGGGCAAGTCCCCTGAGACCACAACACATGGGATAAAGACCCGCTGTCCAATGGAGAATCTTGGAAACTCAAAAGGTTGAATAAAAGGTGGAACTGCAAGAAAGAAGAGAAGACGTAAGAGAGGAAAGATGGTAACAAACTGTGCACATGATCTCCATTCTCTTTTCCTTCCCAACCCTCTTGTGTGACATTGAAAGAGGAATACAGTCACTGCTCCAGCATGTAAATACGTGAACTAGGAGAAGAGTTGAAATTGTGCTATCCTGCTCTTGAGTTTTCTCATCATTCTAAATGAAAATCATGGCTTAATTTGTACCTCGGCAAAAATACTTAATTTATTTCGATAGACTTTTTAGAAAATAATCATTTTTGAACAAAAATATTTCTGACTCTGTGCTCTTCATGTAAATACTGTGAAAGAGGCATTTGGGTTTGGTTTTCCCTTAGAAGCTTTTGAAAATGATGTGTACAAGAAAAGATTTCTTTCCTGCTTCGCTAATACTAGCACAATCATTACCATTCCCCCTTTAATGCATTCCATGCCTTGTTAGTAGGTGTACTTTAAGCCTGTTCAAGAAGAGATTCTAATTTCATTGTTAAACGTTTTTTTAGGACTAACGTCCAACAAATAGCAAATGTTAATGAAAGAGACTTATTTTATGTTAGGATAATCACATCTTTACTCTGTACTCAATTTTCCACACTCACGTGCGTGACCTTAAATGATGAACTGATCTGTGGCCAGTTTTCTGAGTTGTTCTGTGTTGCTAATGAGGACAAGTTTACAGCCTTCAACCTGGCCAGCCATGGACATAGCCAAGCTCACTCTGGAAAGCTCTTTTCTGATTTAACTTCCCTGAGAAGCCCCTCTTTACCTTCTCGCCTCAGACCCACTCTTCCTCAGGAACTTCCTGGATGGTCTCACAGGATTTCAGAGTCATAAAATGCTTAAAATGGAGCCAGAGAAGCCAACTTTGAATCCTACCTTGGGTACTTAATGGGTTGTGGAGTCATGAGCAAGTGATCAATATGCTCTTCCTATCAGCCCTATGGGGTTGTTATGCGTAGTCTCCCTTTGTAGATGGGGAAACTGATTCTGAAAGATACGATTTTGCCCTTGGCCACAAAACTAGTTCACTAAAGAGTGAGAGCTCAGACCTTACCAATTTTATTTCAGAAACTTAAAAATATGCAAGGTTGTCACTGAGATTATTAAGTATGCAATAACTTAATATGAACCAGTTATTATACCAGATGATTTCATAGAATGAAATTATTAAATAGCAGTATATCTGCAGAATTTGTTCACTAATCAATTATAGGTACATTTCAATTATCAGCTTGGCAGAGATGGAAGAGCTCAATCTGGGAAACATCTGAATGGAAACCATTCACTGGACTCCTGATATGTGCTGGGCACACAGTGATGAACATAATACACCAGACTCTGTCTGGTGGAGCTTTCATATGTAGTCACAGGCAGCAGAGGTCAACAGAGCAGAGCTGTGGCTATTCTGCTGTTTAATATTATTATTACTACTACAATATGCTTTCAAAAGCATTTGGGAGTGAGACTGCAGAACTACAAATACAGCCAGAGTTGAAGGACTAGGGAATGGATGGCTCAAGGTAGGTCTTACCAGAGAAACAAACAAACAAAAACAGCTTAAGGTGCCAGTGCATTTAATGTCAAAAATGCTGACAGTGGATAGTTTGCTGATTCTCATGGACAGTTAGAGCTTTGAATCTGCAGTGAGCCGATCTGACACTAGGAGAAAACGATCTCAGGATGAGGTTCTACCTGGGGCTGGTAGAAAAGATCAGGTTGGATTAGGCTATGATTATTCACAATTGATATTAGGCAGGAAGAGTGCCAACTTGTAGCAAAGGTACTTTATTTCTCTAAATGTTGCCCCAAGTGGCATAAATATTTACTATTGGTGTACATATTATTAATGCTTAATAAACTACCATTTTTAAAATAAGTAACTACATTTCCTCTTGTTTGGTTTCTTATATGTTGAAACTTGGTTGTCAGTCTACTCAGACAAACGTAGGCTCTCACTGGCTTGGTGCTTGTTATCTGAATTGTAGATCATTTTTGTTTTTAGTTTTTAGCACCCCTCTGTGTCTCTTTTTCCTTATTTGTAGAAGAAAGGGGTTGCTGTGAGGCATGAATGAGTAAGCAGGGGGTTCACAAACTTCCAAGGACACCTGAATCCATTGCTTAGTGCTGGTTCTATTTTATAAGCCTTAAAGGAGAGGAAAAAACAAAATAGTCAAGTTGAAAAATCACTTGGCAAGGGAAAGGACTCCATTTCTACCAGTGATAGTAGGGAGAAGAAAAGTATAAGGATTTACTTTCTATTCCCCAGATCAAGAAAGAAAGGTAAGACATATCATATTCTCAATCTATTTAATAAGAGCACAGTATGTAGGATGTAGACCATCAGTGATTATTAAATATAAGAATGTCTACTTCTGAGAGCAAAAGAAAGTTCTAGAATAGAGAAAGAGCAGATGCATGTTATTTTCAAGAATAGAGGCAAGTAGTTACTGAGGAATCATTTATTTATTTGTTTGTTTGTTTAAAGAGAGAGTGCACACGAATTGGGGGGAGGAGCAGAGAGAGAGAGAGGGAGGGAGGATCTTAAGCAGGCTCCACACTCAGTGTGGAGCCAACCACGGGGCTCAATCTCATGACCCTGAGATCATGACCTGACCCAAAATCAAGAGTCGGATGCTTAACTGACTGAGCCACCCAGGCTCCCCAAGAAGAATCATGATTTAAAAAGAAAACAAAAACAAATTTTACCATTTCAAAACTTCTGGAATTCATTGGTTTATAGAATTGTAAGGGATATAATTATAGTCCCAGGAGTAAAGTTCAGGAACTTGAACCACAGAGCGACACTCCTGATGACCCATGCCCAAAGACCTGCACCTCCAACGCAGTGAAAACAAGCACCAGGAAGCCCATGTGCTCACTCTCACCTGTGTTGCTCAAAGGAGAATCCCCTCCTTTCAACACTGTGTTTTAAACTATCACAACACTCAGCTATCTCATTCTTAGCCTAAACCCAATGCTGAGAATGCAGACATACTCATGTGGGCTCAGTGAGAAGGCACAGTTGGCAAACAAGGGGGCAAGGGACCAGGCATAAACTTTATAAAGAGTAGACACAAGAACACAACATGCACAGCAGCTGGGGGATACTGCTCTTAGTTGCCAGTGTGTTCACAATTAATACACAATCACAGTACGTAATTAAAGTAAGTACCTAGTTACATACTCCAAATCATAAGTTAATGTATTAAATGGATATCAAAAATTAAATATATATCAACAATATTTTAAAATACAGACAGCCAAGGGGCACCTGGGTGGCTCAGTCAGTTAAGCATCTGCCTTTGGCTCAGGTCATGATCCCAGGGTCCTGGGATCGAGCCACGTGTTGGGTTCCCTGCTTAATGGGGCTCCTGCTTCTCCATCTGCTGCTCCCCCTGCTTGTGCTCTTTCTTTCTCTCTCTTAAATACATACATACATACATACATACATACAATCTTTTTTAAAAAGTTAATAAAAGAAAATACAGCCAGCCAAGGATGTTGTGCCCAGGAAAACTATAATTCAAAAATTGAGAAGAGACAGACTTTCCCAGATAAACATAACAGAGGGAGTTCACCACTGGGGCTGGCCTACAAGAGATGCTAAAGGAATTACTTCAAGTTGAAATGAAAGGACACTAGGCTATAACACAAAGCCATGTGAAAGTATGCGGTTCTCTGGTAAAAGTAAATACATGGGCAAATACAGAATACTGTATTATTGCAATTTTCATGTGTAAACCCACTTTTAATTCTTGTATAGAATTTAAAAGACAAAAGCATAAAAACTGTGAAACTTAATGGCTATACAACATGCAGAAATGCAGGGTTCGATCCCGGGACCCTGGGATTATGACCTGAGCTGAAGGCAGACGTTTAACCGACTGAACCACCCAGGTGCCCCTTAAATTTTCTTAAAGGGCCCCAAATCTTATATTTTACATTCATAAGTTATAAAATTGAAGGCAAAAAGTAAACCAAGTGATTCAAAAATGTTTGTAATGACTTGGTAAAGCCAAATAACCTGTTTGAGACACATTGCCTGCTTTATCTGGTTCATTAGTTCACCTCTTTAGGTAAATCATCTGAATCTTGTTGACAATGAAAGCTTGTGATATCACAGGAGCAGAGATCTGGTATGTGACCTACACCAAGTTGGGACATAACCTTCCTACCAGAAGCATGTAAATACCTGCTAAATGTCACTAATTACAAGGTTTGTTGATACCATCCTCTGTGCTGGTGGGGCTCATCTCTCTCAGGCAGTTGGGAGCTATCCAATGCAGCCAAATGTTAGTTTCGACTCTTTCTCTTTCTAAACCCTTAACAAGAATGTTGAGTCAGTCTAAGACATTTCTATGTCTTGTCCCTCAAGAATTAATTGTATATTCTTCCTCACAGGGGAAAAAATGAGCTTTTATTTTCTTCCCAGAGAGAAGTATGACATAGTAAAAGAAACATGGGCTGGGTGTCAGCCAAACTTGGGTAATTTGCAGTGTCTTCTTGGTCCACTTTCTCTAAGTTGATTCGGTTTCTTCATGCATAAAGTGATAACACAATTCATGCGTGTTGGTGAGGGCTTCATGTAACACGCGGGCATAGGGCCCGGGGGTGCACGGAAACTGCTCAGTTTGCATTGCTCTCTTTCCTTTTCCTACCATTTTTTTGGTCCCAGAGCCCACAGTTCACTGGGAAAATTCAAATACATCACACGGATGTTGAGACACACAGGGGCTGTTTGCACTGCCATATACAATCTCATTAACTCCACATTCGCCATCTCTTCTCTAGTGGTACTTTAATGCCCTGGTCCTCCGTACAGTCCTCAGGTTGAGAGCTCCTGGTCGCAGACTGCTCAAAGCACCTGCTTTAAGCCAGTGTTCTGGGTTACAGCAATGGATATTCTCATCTTCCCAGCTCCTTTTTCCCATTCCATCCAACAAGCTCTCTCTTCTTACCCTTCAAGAAATTTTCTTGTTTTATATCTTGCCAGCTTCATGAAGTCTCCAAATATTGAGTCTGTGAATCCTGCCCACTATGGGAATGCAAATCCCATGGCTGATCTCTGAAAGTTCAGTACCAATTACACACGCATCTTTGGTGCCTGTACTCCCACTAGATATGCCCAGGACCAGCAGAGACCTCCAGCCCCATACCGTCCCCTGAAATGAGACTTGTGGCTCTAAAACCACAAGGCTGATGAGTGTGTGTGACTTGTGAGTTGAGCATATCACTCAGTTGTCTCTCCACCCATAAGACCGGTTGTTTGTCGCATTCTGCTACTCATAACATGCTGTAGATTCCAAAATTGTGGATTACTAGCGCTATGCCATATAGTTCTCTACTCTGTTCGTACAACATGATTAAACTCTTCCTCTACCCACTCTAAGGGCCTGCTGTTGAAGATTCTACAGTGGAAAGTATCACAGGATGGCGCATGAGCATAATGTGACTATAGCAGTCTGTGCACATGCCCGTTTCCTTAAGTAGACTTATCTATATAGAATTAGAATCAGGTTTTTCAATTATTAGCATGGTAAATATAATTCGAATTATTTCTAAGTTAATTAAATAAACCAGTAATATATTCTTAGGAATAATAAATGTCAACATCTATCCTTCTTATGGGTGTTTATAACACACAGATAAGTGTTTTATAAGACTTTATGAGTTTATAGATTCCGTGGAAAAAGGAGGGTGGGTGCCTCATTCATATGAAAAATTCATAAAACAAACTACAAAGGAGGTTAAAAACCTTAAATAAGTAGTTCAGCAATTCGTGGTAGGCCGTGTGCCCCCTACTGGTCTTACACTTGTGGAAACCTCATTCCCAGGCGCCCTGTCCTGGCCTTGCTTCCTCCCAGTTTCCCTGATGACCTCATCTACCCCTCCACTCCAGATGTCAGCTCCATGCCTCTGATTCCCCAATCTACATTTTCAACCAAAAACTCCTTCTCAAACTTCATGCCTGCTCATTTAGTTGTCTGCTACTATCTTCATCTTGATGTCCCGGGAGCATCTCAAGTCCCAAACCAAATGTATCCGGTTTCCCCTTAACCCAAGTTTCATCTTCCATGCTCTCTTCCTGTCAAAAAACCTCCTGGTTACAAGAAGGTCAGAATAATAAAAGCCTTCCTAGTTGTGCATTTCTCTTTTCTCCAGCCACTATCAGTGGGCTGCTTTGTCTCTACTTCATTCCCCAATATCTCCTGATCTGGCTCCTTTTCTTCCAAACACACAACCATCACCCATCACCTTTTATTAAAACTTTTTCAATTGTGCCCTAATTGGGCTCCCTGATTTTTTAGTCTTTCTTTTTAATCTTTCTGCATTGCAATCCATCTTATATACTTCAGCCAGATTAATGTCCTAAAACACAGTTATGAGCATGTCCCTCTGCTCACATCCCTCTACCTCAATTATTTCACTGCTTTCAGGATCAAGTAGAAGGTAACAAACTAACAAACATTACAAGATATGATGCCTATCTCTGTGCTGACTCATCCTGCTTGCCTCCACTGGGGATTCTTTGTTTCAGCCTTATTGACTCTGAATGCAAGGAACTATACCCTTCCCCTATTTCTGCCCCCTGCCCTACCTGGACCCCATTCCCACCCCTACCATCTTATGGTGTGAACACTCAACTCAGTTGTTAGCTACTTTGGAGAACTTTTCAGGCTCCGGATCCCCTTTGAGACCTCAACTCAGTTTCTCTTGGAATCTTTCTGGATTCCAGACTTCCCATCCTACCTCACCACCAGAACTGGCTAGATGTCATCTTCTCTACTTCTAAAAGGTCTCATGCATACGTATTTCTTTGATGGTGTTATGTGGGAATCAGTGCTTTTCTTATTTGTCCATCTATTGCTCTTCCACAGCAAGCTGAAATATTTCTCACCCTGTGCTGCTTCCTTTCCAAGACATCTGTTACCCACTGCTGTGCCATAGTTATTTGTCTGTAGGTCCTGCCACTGACTTTAGTGCATTAACAGTAAATGCATAGATATTACCTGAATAAATTAAAGAAATCACAGGAATCAAAGAACTAAAGAGGTTCTCTGGCTTACAAATTGTTTTGATGACAAAAGTCTAGTTCAATTAGGCTAACATCATACACTGTGATCCTTTTCATTTCTTTTTTTTTTTTTTTAAAGATTTTATTTATTCATTTGAGAGAGAATGAGATAGAGAGAGCATGAGAGGGGGAAGGGTGAGAGGGAAAAGCAGACTCCCTGCCGAGCAGGGAGCCCGATGTGGGACTCGATCCTGGGACTCCAGGATCATGACCTGAGCCGAAGGCAGTCGCTTAACCAACTGAGCCACCCAGGCGCCCTCATTTCTCTTTTTTAAAAAGGTTTCATTTATTGGAGAGGGAGAGCAAGAGAGAGAGCATGGGGGGGCAGGAGCAGAGGGAGAGGAAGAAGCAGGCTCCCCGCTGAGCAGGGAGCCTGGATGCGGGGCTCCATCCCAGAACACCAGATCATGACCTGAGCTGAAGGCAGACATTCAACTGACTCAGACACCAGCTGCTTCCCCCTTTTTGTTTCTTATTTGAAATATTGGACTAATGTCATTATAGAAAGTGGAATCAATTTAAGGAAAAGATATTTTTTAGGAAAAGTGTTTAAGATGCATATCTCTAGCTGTTTGGCCTCTATGTAAGTGGTAGGAATTAATGCCCAGATTCCTTTTCAAGAAAGGATGTGTGGCCCAGATTCTGGGAGTGATGTCAGGTAACACCCTTCAGTTATCAGCCACTCTGAAGACTGTTCCTGCTGCAGAGATCCACCTTACAAAGGACAGGCTCTTTCTGGGGTGGCCTACATCCTATGACTGACTGAGGAGGGTAATTCTGCCCAAACTCACAACAGCGCTGAAGGACTCTTCCTTCTCCAGAGCTCCCAGCAGGGATGCTAAGGCTGTGTCAGCCTGCACCCCAGCTCACCTCCTCCCTGTGCCCAGTCCTTCTGTGGATTGTTGGGGTACTCCTTGATAAACACCCAACACACTAAACTCTCTCTCAGAGACTGCTTCCTGGAGAACCAAACCTGCAATAGTTTGCTTCACCTAAAGTGGAAATTGATCTACTGTCAATAACAAAACCAAATCTTTTTGTAACACTGCCCATCTATACTCCATCCATCCATCCATCCGTGTTGTTTTTATTCATTTCAAATTGTGACTAGAGAATAACCATCATGTGTGCTGGGTTCTCTTTTAATAAGACCCCCCTGTATTTGATTGACAGTATCTTCCTAGTCTCCTGCAGAACAGAAACATTCTGTCATTGATAGAAGCAAGGGAAAAATAGTTTGGAAGTGTAATTTTAATTACTGGGGTGCCTGGGTGGCTCAGTCAGTGAAGCATCTGACTCTCGGTTTCAGCTCAGGTCATGATTTCAGGGTCGTGAGAATGAGCTCCGCATTGGGCTCCATGCTCAGTGGGGAGTCTATTTCTCTCTGTTTCTCTCCCCCTCTGCCTCTGTCCCTCCCCACTCATGCTCTCTCTCTCTCAAATAAATAAATAAATCTCAGGAAAAAGATTACTACTTATTACCTAAAAAAAAGTCTGTGTTTATTTGTTGGTTGGTTGGTTTGTTTGTACTCAGTAAGGTGTCCCAAATTCAGCCATTGTCCAGTACTGAAATTTTGTCTTTCATATGGCATTATGCATATTCATAAGCTCACTAATATATGTCAACAGAACTAAAGAGAGTAAGAATTCAGTGCTAATATTGGAATCAGAGCTCAAGAACTCCCTAAAGGCTCAATTCAGAAATACAAGAGAGCATGGCAAATATCAATCAGAACACACATATGTATGGGTGCCCAGCAATATACACACCCTGCATGCACCAGATAAAGGGTTCCTAGCAGGTGAAGACTAAAGCATAAGGCCCCTAAGCTGAATACCAGCCAAACAGAGTAGTTCCATTGACATAAAAATAGTGTAACTTTGGAATAAATCAGAGACAAGGGCAACTAACTCTTCTACAATGATTTTTCTAAACAAAGTATTTTGGACTTTCAGATTGTGAGAACCATAGAGCCATAAATATGACAACATAAGTAGATAGGTAAGAAAAATAACTTTCCCCCCCACATTGTTAAAAATTATCAATTAAGCCCATGGGAGAAAATACAATTAGAGGGTTTTAGGAAGAAAAAAAATTCCTTAAGGCATAATGTAGAATTATAATGAAGAGAAACAGGAACTATTGTTCCCATCAGCTGGAAAGTTACAAATTGCACATAAAGAAGAGGAAAGACAAATTGCTTGGAATTTGGGGAGGTAAAAACACTAAAACTAACTCTGAGAAGGATGACAGTATCTCCTTCCAAATCACTTTCAAGAACAGGTCACGTCTGCTCTTTTCCACCAATGGCTGTAGCCGGCTGTGGTGGAAGGATCTGGGTGGTTTCCAGGAGAGATTCTAGTCCCTAGTCATGAGAGATGTTTCTTCATGGAAGGTGTTTCATGGCCATAGCCATATCATGCGGAAATAAATAGTTTCTTTAACACTGAAAAATGATGAATAACTTGAGAATTCATGAGAATTTCTGTAATTAATAATTAGAGTCACCTCGGACTTAGGAGGAAACCAGGTTACTTTTCCCCCGGTTGAGGGCAGTAACGTGTTTACAAAGAACACTTGGTAATAAAATTGAGTAGTTTTCTGATGAACCCAAACTAACTTGCATCTCTAATATTTAAAGAAAAGCTATTTGAGTCATCATGGCATCAAGAAAATGAAACCTACTAAGTCAGAGAGGGAGACAAACCATGAGAGACTCTTAACTCTAGGGAACAATCTGAGGGTTGCTGGAGGGGAGGTGGGGGGGATGGGGTAACTGGGTGATGGGCATTGAGGAGGGCATGTGATGTAATGAGCACGGGGTGTCATATATAAGACTGATGTATCACTGACCTCTACCTCTGAAACTAATGATACACTATATGTTAACTAATTGAATTTAAATAAAATAAGTTTAGAAAAAAAGAAAATGAAACCTAGCTCATGTTTTACTAATCCAGGTGGAGAAAAGACTCATCCAGATGGGTTGCAATTATTTTACTTGTGTTTATATAGATGGCAGCAAAGCCAGGTGACTCTAACCAGAGAGGATGACAGCAAGGCTACATGACAGGGATAGGCAAGATTCATAAAAGCACTGGCATTCATTTTGAAACTTAGCCCCCTTTCCCAAGCAGCTTTTTTACAAGGGTTGTCAGTAATAACAGGTTATTTACTTGGGGAAATAGCCAACTTTAGAAGCTTGGGGAGCCCCATCCGCATCAGGCTCTACACTGGGTGTGCAGCCTGCTTGGGATTCTCTCTCCCTCCCTCTAAACAAAATGCTGAAATATGTCAGAGTGAAACAAGGGGATAAAAAGGTAGTTACACTATTTCAATGAAGCTCTAAGTCAATCCAATTACTTTGATAAATTTCAGGGCACTGAATTAGTGATATAATGAAGGAGCAGTATTGTTAAATGCCTGGAAATAGACAAATAGCATACTTGTCCCTCTGTATTCCATCCACACAACAGTCACATCAGCATAAATTTTCAACACTCTCCAGGCAATTAGGACAGCTGTGTGTCAGTGGACCACTCTCTGCAACTTTGTTTCAATGTCTTCATGGTGAGAACTCAGCCTAGGTGGGTTTCAGCAGTAACAGGTTCTGAGTCTTTGAGTGAATGATACAGAGTGAAATCCGCCAGGTATTGTCATCACTCCTAGACAATGTGAAAAAGAAGAACCAAGTCTGAAGAACCAAGGTATTTTGTTCCCATGCCTAGATTAATACACTTAACAAGCAACTAATTCTTTCTTGAATAAATTAACAAACTCTGTGACTGAATTGAATAATTAGGACAAAGAACTTCATGTGTGTGAAACTATGATTGCAGCATATATATGACCATTTAATATAAACAGATCATATTGTAAATCTAACTACTGGTACTTGAGTGAGGCTATCTGGTACAGAGTAAAGGCAGAGAACAGGAAATAGTAAATAGAAAATACGGGACTATTGATAGAACTAAAATCTAAAATAACTTTGATATAAGATTAAACACATAGGTGTTAAATATATGTCAAAAGTCACACACACACACACACACACCATTAAAAATTGGATCCATGCAACATCATAAAACAAAAGGCTACAGAAAAGCAGGAGTTGAAGAAATGGGGAAAAAAATCTACCAGGAAAATGTGAAACAAAGAAGGCAAAAAGAATAACTTTTCCATCATATAATTCAAGACAAAAAATCAGAGATTATGGCAGAAAATATGTAAATCAACAACTACATTTAGTAATATTAACACCTGTTTGATAATGGATCAATAAAGGGAATAAAAAAAACAAACCTAGAGATGAGACCTAACACAATTATTAAATTTAATCGAACACATACAGACAGATTTATGTGCAACCAATATAAGAAAAAAAGCATTTTTTTAAATAGATAAAACATCCATAGAGAAAGCTTCAGTACATTTCACAGAACTAGAATCATCTCTGAAGACACCACTGTAGTATCTTGGTGGATGAAGAAGAGTGGGAAGTATGGGTCATTTAATAAATGATATTAGGAAGACTGGCTCACTATATAAAGAAGAAATTGATGCCTACTTCTACTGTATCTACAATCCTCAATGTGGATGGAAGACCTAAATGTGGACAGTGGAAATATAAACACAGAGTGAATACAGAAAATAATGTAGAAATAGATCTTCCAGGAGCTCAGAGACTTCTTAATCAAGATCCCATGGAAGACAATCAAAGGTAAAGCTAAGAGACCAGAGACTGTCTTGACAAAGATATTCACGACAATATCTATGTAATAAGAGATTCTGTTCACACGAAGGAACCAAATCAAAGCAGGAAGAATGATGGCAGAGTGGGCAAAGGAAATTCATAGATAGGATACCCAAGTATCTAATAAGAATATGAAGAGGGTCATGCTCAACCTCAGTAGTAATGGAAGAAAAGCAAATTAAAATAAAATCTACACTCTTTAGATTTGCAATACTTAGAAAGGCAGATGATATCAAGGGCTGACAGAGATATGGGGAAATGTGACCTCTCCTGGGTGGCTGGTGGCAGCATAAACTGGTATTTTGGAGAGCGCTCTGCAGTCATTGGGAACACTAAGTTAATGTTACTCACGGACCCACCTATAAGGATCTTCATGGTACACTATGTACAGAGTCAAAGTGCTGGAGGAAAGCCTAAGGGTTTCCTTTTCATGCTTTAATATACATTTATATGTCTATCTTCATAAGGGCATAAAAAGTAGATTTAAAATAAGCCTATTAGGGGGCGCCTGGGTGGCTCAGTCGTTAAGCGGCTGCCTTCGGCTCAGGTCCTGATCCCAGGGTCCTGGGATCGAGCCCCGCATCGGGCTCCCTGCTCAGCGGGAAGCCTGCTTCTCCCTCTCCCACTCTGCCTGCTTGTGTTCCCTCTCTGGCTGTGTCTCTCTGTCAAATAAATAAATAAAATCTTAAAAAAAAAAAAAATAAGCCTATTAGGGGCACCTGGGTGGTTCAGTTGGCTAGCCATCTGCCTTTGGCTCGGGTCATGATCCCGGGGTCCTGGGATCGAGCCTCCTGTCGGGCTCCCAGCTCAGTAGGGAGCCTGCTTCTCCCTCTCCCTTCCCCTGCTCATTCTCTCTCTTCTCTCTCTCAAATAAATAAATAAAATCTTTTAAAAAATTTTTAAAAATAAACAAGCCTATTAAGTACGTACACGAATAAGTGCCGACAAGGCAAGAAGGAATGATAACAGAATTGGTGGATGGTTAAAAAAAAAGATAAATGCAAATAAAACAAAATATGGAACTTGTACGGACTGATGATAATGATGTGGCGTAAGGAAAATACTGACCAACCGAAGTCAGCAGCACCTCTGGGGGATTTTGTTCATGAGCCCAACGGAGTGACTTCACAGTAGGCCATGGGTTCCACAAAAAAGTCTTATCTTCAGGGTGGTGGTGACATTCTCATTCCCCTCTTTGGGGCATGAGAAAATGCCTGGAGGGCTGGGGTTCTCTGAGAGGAGGCGGCACATCCGTCCGCCCCTCCAGGGATGTCAGAAACGGTTCGCGGGAAGCAATGGCCCACGGCTGTATGCCTTTGGTAGCTTACATGGAGGAGGGGGGCTGCTATTCAGTGTGCTGCCCTGGAGGGGGCAGGGGGAACGGGACCAGAGAGAAAAGGAACAGCTAGAGAAGGTGGGTTTGTATCCACCAGGAGGAGGAACCGTGTGGTGCTCACAGCTGTGCAGAATCAGCACGAGCTCCGTACCTGGAGCGGTATACTGTGCAGACCGGGTGCAGACCGAGTCTGGAAAGATGGGCAAGGTGGGTATCACATGGTGGTCTCATCCAGCTGAACTCCATGTTCACTGGCATCTCTATGGCTCTATCTTTGTCCCATCTATTTATGCTACGTAGGCATCTCTTATATATACTTATTTACGTCTACCTATATGTGAATATAATACACATATTTATACATGACTTTAACCCATGAGTGTGTTTTATAGTTATATGTAAATAAAAGACACAAATATTATTTATGTCACGTATCACGTGTGCACAAACTTACAGAGTTGTGTTATGTACCAATCTACATAAAAGATCCTCCTGTATGATTTTGAATAATTGAGAAGGATTTTTTGCTGACTTAAAATATCATCAGAGCATTATTGGTTAAGCACTACCTGGGGGTCTTTTCCGTGTGTGTGTGTGTGTGTGTGTGTATGCACGTACGTGTGCGTATATTTGCAAACAGACTGATTATGGGTTCGGCAGGGAAGGCGCAATAATTTTCCTGTCATTCTTCTTTTCTCATCTCTACTTAATTCTCTCCTTCTCCAAGTTCCCATGTTTAACAAGCACAAGTATTGCAAAACATGATTTCTCCTACAATCTTAATTTTCACTGAGTAAAAACGGCAATCTCTGACTTCAAAACAAATCCAATACACAATCTTTTTCCCTTCCTATACTTAGAGAAAACCAATTTGAGATATTATTTCTAAAAAAAAAATTAATGAAGGATTTCCTTGAAGAAAGGTACCAGCTTCATTTTTCTAGAATGGAAGGGAAATTACAAGAGCTTCTACCCCCAGGACAAACTTGTCTGAAGAAGACAATGAAGTGGACTTCGGAGCTCAGTTCTGACCTCCTAACCTAAGGAAAGTCATTCTCTCCTGCGGGAGCCTGAGAGCGTGAAGCCTCGGCCAGGGGAGTAAATGTAGCCACTGGGCCCATCAAACAGGGGTGCTCCTGGGTGGCTCAGTCGGTTAAGTATCTCCCTTCAGTTCAGGTCATGATCCCAGGGTCCCGGGATCGAGTCCCGCGCATCAGGCTCCTTGCTCGGCGGGGAGTCTGCTTCTCCCTCTGCCACTTCCCCCCCACTCATGCGCACTTTCTCTCTCTCTCTCAAAAATAAATAAATAAAATCTTTAAAGAAATTAACCAAGAGACTATAAATTCCCATTTGAAACCATAAAATCCCACAAAAGGATTGCACATTTAATGTTTTCCCCTACATTCCTCTACTAGGTCTATTTTCTCCCATATTATTCATAATAGAAACTACACCTTCCCTAAGGAGTTGCTGAAAATCCACATAAACATTTTGTGAATGACTACAATTTACGGCCATACCAGACCCAACAAACAGGACCCTAAATGAAACTCTGTTCAATTTTAATGAGGCACCTGCAAGAGAAAACTAGCTTGAAACATGACCATGTGTTCTACCAACAGGTGTATAAAGGATTCCAGTAGCCAGTGGAATTGACAAAGGAGAAGAACTCCATCCCTGATGGAGGCGGGTTCTGAGCCTGTCTGGAACAGCAAGGAGGCTGGAGGTGCTCTGGTTGGAGCAGTAAAGGGGCAAGTGTTGGGAACGGGAAGTGGGAGAGGGGGGTCCTGCCAATGTTGTTTCTGTGCACAGAACTGTGCCTCTGCCCTGGCTGAATGACATCAGCTATCAGGAGCCCCTCAAGAATGATGTCACTATCAGGCAGCACTCCTGGCCGCTCACTCAGAGATGGGAGCAGACCCCACTTTTAATTTGGCATTCACCTCCCCAGCTACAGCCACGGGAACACGGCCACGGAGCAGGTGCAGCATACAATAAAGAGCAGTGGAGGCAGAATCTGTAGGTCAGATTGTGCAGAACCTCGTCCCCGCTGAACACAAAGGGTCACTACCGTTCAGTCGGAAATACTGCCAATGACACCTAATTCTTCCCTCGCTTTGGAGCAAGACATGAGAAAGAGGTGTGTTACATCAGGAAGACCGTGGTGAAATGGAATACAAAGGAGCTAATGTCCGTGATCACTCGTTCTGCGTTTCGAGCATCATCATCTCATCTCGTTATTGGCAAACATTTATTTTAAAAACTCATGAAAAATAATTCTGAAAGCTTAATGCTTCTCAGACACTGTTGACCACCTACTGTCAGCTCTCTCTCTCTCTCTACTAATTTGAGCCCTCCAAATCCATATTTCAGAGTTCTTGTGGTCTGAATCCAGGATGCTGGTCCAGATGCTCTCAACCAAATCCTGCCCTCCGTAAGCCTTGCCCAGGCCACTCAATTTTTTAGTCTCAGGCTCTCTGTCACCCAGACCAGAACTTCTGGAGTGGCCCGGGGTCCTCCCCCACCCTCACTTTCCAAATCCATCCCCCCTTTTACTGCTCATCAATGTAACTAGTTCTCATTGCCTCTCTTAAATTAAGCTGTCAATAACCTCACGCCCTTCCTTTTTAAATCATCTTCTTAACTTTTTAAAAGCTTCCTACCTGGGTTCTTTACCTTAGTTTCTCCTCACTACCCTGGCTTCCCACTGCAATGTGGATTGCTTTTCTAAAACACACTACAGGGTGTACTGGAATCCAAAGATGTGTATTTGAATCCTGAATACATTACCGGACAGCTCTGAGCAAACCTCCCGCTCACTCTTAATTCTGTTTCTCTGCTTATGCTTTATCTACATTACAGAGTCACTGTGAACATTAATTAAGGTTACACATATGAAAGTGTTTGTAAACTATAAAGTTTTATATAAATATAAATAGAAGGTGACATTTTTATGTAGCAGCCAATTAACTTTCCTGGCAGTGCTGGTCCCTAGCAATTAAAACACTCAATTAGGCACCGTTCAAGTTCAATGTGGCACCTAAAATGAGAAAGAAAATGCTTTGAAATGTGTTAAATATAACCCTGCTTGTTAAATTGAAATGAAGTGAAAAAGGGAATTTGACTTTCATTTCTCCCAACTTGTTAGAAAGCAGCACAACTGTGCTTCTGGTTTGTTAATAGAACTCAGAACTGCTTAAGTTTTAAGTATTATCAATAATTAACTGGTGTTTAAATTGATCTTTGAAGTGGTTTTTTTTTTTTTCCAAATTTCCTAAGCCATGCTACATAATAAGCAAAAGGGCCAAGACTATTAGCAAAAAAGACATGACTATGGGGCGCCTGGGTGGCTCAGTCAGTTAAGCATCTGCCTTTGGCTCAGGTCATGACCCCAGGGTCCTGGGATCAAGTCCCACATCAGGCTCCCTGCTTAGTGGGGAATCTGCTTCTCCATCTGCCCCTCCCACGCTCATGTTCTCTCTCTCTCTCTCTCTCAGATAAATGCATAAAACCTTTTTAAAAAATTAAAAACTTAAAAAAAAGACATGACTGAAAAATAGTATTGTTTAGGGGCACCTGGGTGACTCAGTAGGTTAAGCATCTGCCTTCGGCTCAGGTCATGATCTCAGGGTCCTGGGATCAAGCCCCATGTCGGGCTCCCTGCTCAGCGGGGAGGCTGCTTCTCCCTCTGACCCTCCCCCTGCTCATGCTTTTGCTCTCTCTCTCTCTGAAATAAATAAATAAAATCTGTTAAAAACAATGGATCGTGGATCACTGCATCAAAAACTAATGATGTGGGCGCCTGGGTGGCTCAGATGGTTAAGCATCTGCCTTCAGCTCAGGTCATGATCCCAGGGTCCCGGGATCGAGTCCCGCATCGGGCTCCCGGCTCAGCAGGGAGCCTGCTTCTCCCTCTGACCCTCTCCCTTCTCATGCTGTTTCTCTCTCGCTCGCTCTCTAAAAAATAAATAAATAAAATCTTAAAAAAAAAACAAACTAATGATGTACGGTATGGTGACTACCATAACATAATAAAATAAAATTTAAAAACAAATCTTTTTAAAAAGAGAGACATAGTATTGTTTCCAGATGTCATCTAATACACACACTCATACAGACAAATACACACATACTCACACACACAGCCTGCATTCAGTGTTAACAGAGAACCTCTGGGCAACAAGATGAAAAGCTTGTGCTCCCCCCATTTGTGACATTACTTGAGATGGTGTAGGCTTGTAAGCCCCTTGCAAACCAGGGTCATTTGAGGACTGCAGTGAGGTTAAGGACGGCCAGGCAGGCCTAGGCCAGGAGGAGAAAATGTTCTCTTCCCCTTACCTCATGTTGCAAGGCCTAAATGCCTGGATCAGCAGGAAGTGGCTCTTGCCTAGCTTAAAGTGTGTCTTTCTAATCAGAAGTGTTCTTTCTAAAGACAAAGAACATGTTGTCTCCAAAGGAAGGATGGCTAAGAGAATTCTTTATTCTGCAAGCATAAACAGGATGTATTTTGTTCTTATTGAATTTCGTGTATCTTACTTCACGGATGTTGGGTTGATACTTTAAGTATACATTGTTATGTTTATCTGATCACTGTGAGTATATAGCTATGTGAGTAATAAACGGCAGTATGCAGTTGCAAGTGCTGCCTTTGCTCTGCATCCCCTGTGTCCTGGTGATTTCGTAGACCCTTACCCAGGGACCCCAACGCACTAGACGTTGACAATTACTGACGGAAACAAGGGGGCCCACTTTCCAAGGAAGCCAAATTGTGAGCCAACGTATTTGCTCTTCTGAAATTATCTGAGTAAAATATTCACTGTGCAGTCTAACAAGAAAGGTAATTGAGCTGTGTTTATATAAATAAAATAAGAACAGACTGCCTTCCAATCCTGATTTCACAGAGAAAGTAAAAAATCAGTCTTTTCCTATAATTCAGTTGATTGCTTATTTCTTCCCTTATCATACTTTATCATAATTGAAATAAGTAAAGGTTATTAATCTTTTAAAAGCATCGATAGACTATAATCCCGACTACTGGAGTGTGGCTTAATTTACATATTTCATTTCCAAACATTTTAAAATTCAAATGTAAATGTTCAGAAGTCAATTTCGTTGCAACCTTTCTAAGGACATCTGAGTAAAAGCTAAAATTGTTCACGGTGTATAATTATTACTATATATTTAAAGTTAGAAGTCATCTTAAGCCAGAAATGCAAGTGGTAGTCTTAAACGGAATTACTCAAGTATCTTTGTTGGGGTGCAAAGTGGGTACCTATGACCAATGAGTTAATAAATAAAAGGAGATGTTAGACTGTCATCTTTTTCACCTGGGAAGTCCCACATAGGCTTACTCAGGATTAACCTTGTCCACCCAGCCTGCAATTTCCTCTTTTGGTGACTACAGTTTCATCTGTCAACACAGAAAAGATGAAATTAAATAAATGTAAGGTGGGATAGCCAACAACTGTATTTTGTTTAGAAAATGCTCCTTTTAAAACATGTTTTGAAGCAATGATTCACCAAAAGGATATGCTCTCTCCTTTGCCCAGACATCTGCACAAAAAATTATAGACATCTCAACCACCAATGAACACAGTTTTTATCAGGTTCAGTATTCCAGGCTTCTTGGCAAACCCACTGTTAGTCTTCCCAATCAAATTTGTGTTAGTGTATGATATTCTCATAGGGTGGGCTCCACAGAGAGATGTAACCTGTCATCTAGAAGGCTACCGTTAGAGACTGTCAGGAATGTCTCGAGCTTTGCTCACTTGGCTATTGTAGGTTTCCTAGGGATCTGCTTGGTTTCAATGTCATCTTGTATCTTGAGGGCTTTCTGCTGTCTTCGTCCCCTTGTCTGTCTGATTTGGTTGCTGCACCTGACATCATCCTTCCTTCTGGCTCCTTCCCTCACACCTTTTTTTTTTTCTTTACAGATTTTATTTATTTATTTGAGATAGAGCACAAGCAGTGGGGAGGTGCATGAGGAGAGGGACAAGCTGACTCCCCGCTGAGTGCAGAGCCCAATGCAGGGCTTAATCCCAGGACCCCGTGATCATGACCTGAGCTGAAGGCAGATGCTTAACTGACTGAGCCACCCAGGTGCCTTCCCTCACACTTTCTATCAGTGGTCTTCGCTTGGCTTCCATGGCCTAACATGATTCTTCTTATCCTCAGGGTTGGTTTTTTCTGGGGAGAATTCTTAGCCATTGGATAGAATTTATTTTCTGAGGTATTAACCTGTGTGGGGGCCTTTCTTTATTGAGCACATGTTACTAAGTAAAGTGAATACACATTCAGAAGTGACTCTCAGCCCCATTCATATTTTAATTCACTTTTTTAAGACAGCTTACTATGGCTATTATTCTCATTTTCCTCCTTCTTTTGATAGTTCAACCTTCTCCCTAGCAAGGGGGTGTGGATGGAAGCAGGCAGCCTATCCAGGCACCGCACAGCTCTGGCCTCAGTGACTGGTCCAGGAATGGGTGGTGGTCTGTGGAAAGCCAGCCAGAGTCCCTCCCTCTGATTATCCTACATGGAGTCATCAGGGAAAAGGCATGTGAGTCCAGAGTAATGAGGGTCAGTTTTCTTGCTGTATAGAGAGGCAGCTCTGAGGGAATGAAGCCGGTGTGTAGAGGGAAACACCAAAGGAACAGAGAGAAGTTTCAGATGGTAATTAAATGGCCAACAGATACATGAAAAACTGCTCAACATCACTTGGCATCAGGGAAATACAAATCAAAACCACAATGAGATACCACTTCACACCAGTCAGAGTGGCTAAAATTAACAAGTCAGGAAACAACAAATGTTGGCCAGGTTGTGGAGAAAGGGGAACCCTCCTACACTGTTGGTGGGAATGCAAGCTGGTGCAACCACTCTGGAAAACAGTATGGAGGTTCTTCAAGAAGTTGAAAATAGAGCTACCCTATGACCCAGCAACTGCACATACCAGGTATTTAGCCCAAAGGATACAAACAGAGAGATCCGAAGGGGCACCTGCACCCCAATGTTCATAGCAGCAATGTCCACCGTAGCCAAACTATGGAAAGAGCCCAGATGTCCATCAACAGATGAATGGATAAAGAAGATGTGGTGTATATATATATAATGGAATACTAGTTAGCCATCAAAAAATGAAATCTTTCCATTTGCAAGGACATGGATGGAACTAGAGGGCATTATGCTAATGATCTCACTCATATGTGGAATCTAATAAACAAAACAGATGAAGGGGAGAAGGGAAGGAAAAATAAAACAGTATGAAATTAGAGAGGGACACAAACCATAAGAGAAGCTGAACCCTAGGATACAAACTGAGGGTTGCTGGAGGGGAGATGGGGGGGATGGATAACTGGGTTATGGGCAGGCATTAAGGAGGGCACATGATGTAATAAGCACTGAGTGTTATATGCAACTGATGAATCACTGGATTCTACCCCTGAAACTAATAAAAAAATAATAAAATAATAATTTTAAAAGTCTAGACCAGGCCTCCTGTGAGGCCAATGCTATCTCTGCCCCTCTCCCAAAAGTTAGTGTAATACAACTTTGACCTCCATCCCTACCTCCCCCCTCCCCACACTGTTATAACTGCTGTTAAACCAGTCTGATTGGAGTTCCTGCTCTTTGCATTCAATAGGATCATTGATACATTGATCCATCCTCATCTAGGAAATTTAGAGACAGATTTACATTTAAACAGTTCTTGTATGAATTTTTGTCAGACTTTATCTTCAGACATTTGGTGAATAGGTTTTAATGTGAGTTTGAGTAAAGCACTGATGAATCTGCCTCTATGAATGAGAATCTGCAGGGAGGTACGCAGTCTCCTGATGGTTACACATAGGCCTGCGCCTTACACATTATTTATTCACTGATGTCTCCAAATCTACCGCTCAGATTCCTCCATCCTAAATTCCACTCCTGTCTATCCAACTGCCTCCTTATAGATCCACTTAATATTTCAACCTCAATACATCAAAAAGTAGACTCCTGATTTCTTCCCTGAAATTGCTTCCTTGCATCTTCTGCTGACTCAACTTATGGCTGTGTTCTTCTTTCTACTGCTCAGGCTCTTACACCCACATCCAATCCATCAGGAAATCCCACTGCGTAGACCTTAAAAATATATCTAGAACCTGTCTTCTCCTCAGCCCCTCACTGCTCTCTCCCTGGCCCAAGCCCCCCAACCTCTCCCCTGCATGAGCTTTCTAGCAGGGGGCCTGCTTATCCCTTCTTGCCTTTAGCCTATTCTGAGCACAGCAGTCAGATGTATCCTTTTACAACCTGGTCAGGCCCTGTGACATCTCGTTTAAAATCATCTGATCAACCCCTCCATCTCACTCAGGAAAAACTCAAGCCCTCAGAGCCCAGCCCTGCTGAACTGGGTCCTACATGAAAGGGCCCTGCTAATTCTGACCCCACCCCTTATTACTTTACCCTGTGTTCACTCTGTTCCAGCCACACAGCCTCTTTCCTGGCCTGCCAGGTGGCCAGGCCCACTCCTGCCTCTTTTTGTTCCTTTGTCTAGAATGCTCTCTCCCCTAGATATGTGCTTGGCTCTCTTTCCCTCCCCTATGTCCTTGATCAAATGTCAGCCGCTCAAAGAAGCCTTCCCTGACTGCCCTCTTAAGCACTGCGAATCCCAAATCCCTACAGCTGTCCTGCCCACTGCCAGCCATTTCTTGCCAGGCTACTGTAATGAAACACCACGCAAAATAATATTTTCCTTCTTTTGTTTGATGATCCTTGCCAAGGACCTGAAAATGATTACTCTACATAATATATACTTAGAAGAAAAAAATTCCTGAAAACAAAACCATTTGATTCAATTGTTTCCTAAAATGATGAATACTTTGGTGGTAAGAGCCAATAAATTCTCCTTTCGGGTGTAAGCTAGTTGGAGTTGGGTTCTGTCACTTAAGATTAAAAGGATCAAGATTAATACATTGATTTATGCTGGTCTACAAAATTTTAAGAATAAAAGCGAATAATTCAAATGGCCTTTGTTTGAATTTATGTCTCCTAAAAAATTGATCTTAAAATATTTGTAATCCATTTACCCAATGGTCACACTTCTGGCAACTTTTCCTGAAAGAAACCATCTTACAAGGAGATAAAGGCCAATGCATGGAGAAGCTCATTTGACACATCATCCAAAATGGTTAAATATTAGACATAAATGAAATAGCACTGGAGTAGATATTTTCTAAAGGTAGTCTGAAGACCCCTAGGAACCCCTGAGAACATTTTTGGGGGTTTGCAAGGAGATAACCATTTTTCTTATAACAGTAAGATATCATGTACTTTTCTCATTGGCTTGACATCTGCACAGATACATAGAAGTCATGGTGGGTAAGACGGCTGGGGTCTTAGCACAAATCATGGCAGTGATACCGAAATGCGCCCGTCATCATTGTGGTGCTTACCACCACACAGTGCTAATTGTTTTTTAAACCAGTTTCATTTAAGGACACTTGACAAAGCCATGAAAATAAAAATTTTAAGTGTTTTACTTAAAGTATAAGTTTTTTATATTGAGTTCATGTCATTTTCAGTGTTCTCTGCTCCGTGTAACAAAATGGGAAGAACACACAAAGCACTTCGGCCTCCTGCGCAGGATGGTTGTCTGGAAGCAAAGTACTTGTGCATCTGTTTGAATTACAAGCTCAACGAGTCACTCTTTTCATGGAATTCTGTTGTTTCCTCAAAGAATGGCTACCTAAAAGCTATAGTTACTCAGGCTTGTGCAACTAGCGGGCATTGTCCTAGGGGGAAAAAAAAGATATAGCCTGCCTCTCCTATGATCACATCTGACTGTATTTGTTGCAAATAATGAAATTCAAACTTTCAAGCAAAAAAGTAGAATTCTGTAAAACTTGTATCTGTTGCTATGAGCTTCTCAGCTTCCTAATACTTAAAAACTTTTCTTTTTCTTTTTTTTTTTTTAGATTTTATTTATTTGACAGAGAGAGACACAGCAAGAGCAGGAACACAAGCAGGGGGAGTGGGAGAGGGAGAAGCAGGTTTCCCGCTGAGCAGGGAGCCCGATGCGGGGCTCAATCCCAGGACCCTGGGATCATGACCTGAGCAGGAGGTAGACGCTTAACAACTGAGCCACCCAGGCGCCCCCTTAAAGACTTTTCTGATGAGCCTTTGATTTTATTCTGTCGATATTTCAAAGATCCACATAACTCAGCAAACCAATAATTTCCAAATGATCAACTTATCATGTTACAAAACAAGCTGTGGGTAAGACATTCTTTCAAAGCGCATGATAGACAGATGAATTTTAAGACACCAGAGCACCAAACATTTATTGATACAGCTTCTAATTCTCCAGGGCAGGTAATCTTTAAGATACCACCATGTTTTAAGTTTCTGCATTGTATTAAACATTATAAAGTATTTTCTGGTTTATTCACTTGTTTTATTTGTTTACTGTTTGTCTCTCTTGATTGGAAGGAGAGCTCCACAGGGAAAGAAGCTTGTCTACCTTCTTCATCACTGTTTTCCTCAGTGCCTAGAGTAAAACCTAGCATGGAGCAGATGTTTCATAAATTTAAAGAAATAAATATAACCACAAAATGAACTTTTATGTAGCTATCATAGTCTGATTTACCAAGAAATTCTAATGACTTGAGAAAATTCTTAAGATATGTGGCTCTTTTTAAAAGAGTCAAAATTATTTATGTGCAAGTATATCCTATATTATACATACTATATAACATACAATACATAAAATATTACATAGATTGTATGTGTGCATGCATGTGTGTATTTATAGGTGTCCTGAAAAGGTAAACTAACAAAGTTTGTGGGGAGAAAAAATGTTGGGGAAGACCATGGAAAACCCATGTAATTTTGTAGCCATGACATTAAAAGACAATTATTGGTATGTAGGGATAGCTCAGACAGATAGTTTAGCAGGCAGAAGGCTATTGTTATGGAAACTTGAAACTGTTTCATAACATTTTAGAGTTATTTTCATGACCTGCTTCATGTAGATTATTTACAGAATTGAAAAATTTCATGTTCAGCTGAAGAAACTGACTTGGGGGATAGAAGAAACAGCTTCCCCTAAGGTTCTGCCACTACAGGGCTGTGGGTCCTGGAGTGGGTCTTGTAATTTTAGTGGGTCTTTACTGATAAGGAGATTGAGACTGAGTTGCATGACCCCCAAATTCATCCCGATGGTTAAATCCTGTGATGTAAAGAATCATTTAAAAGTCAAGAATTTTTTTGGTGGGTTCCTTTAATCATATAATTACTATATTGTTGTTTTGACCTACTCAACTACTCAAGATGAAAAATGTGTTTGAAGTCCTTATCCATCAGAAAACCTCTTCTGGTTGGATTCTAAAAGAACTTACTTTTAGGAGTTTTTAGGAAAAGAAAGATTCAGATGGTTCCCAACTTAGGATGGTTCAACTTCCAATTTTTCCACTTTATGATGGTGTAGAAGACATGTGCATTCAGTAGAAACTTTACTTTGAATTTTGAACCTTGCTTTCTCCTCCAGAGCTGGTGATATGCAGTAAATACTCTCTGGTGATGCTGGGCAGTGACAGCGAACCACAGCTCCCAGTCAGCCAGTGGTCAGGAAGGTAAACATCCAAAACTGACAACTATTCTTCACCCATACAACTTTTCTGTTCTTCACTTTCAGTACAGTATTCAATAAATTACGTGATATTCAACACTTTCTTATAAAGTCGGATTTGCATTGGATAATTTTGCCCAACTGTAGACTAATGTAAGTATTCTGAGCAAGTTTCAGTTAGGTTAGGCTGAGCTATGATGTTTGATAGGTGAGATGTATTAAATAAAATTTTTGACTGACTACGTTTTCAACTTACAATGAGTTTATTGGGACATAATCCCATTGTAAGTGGAGGAACATCAGTATGTGTTTTAAAATGATCTGTCAGACAATTAGATAACAACACCAATGATGTCTTTTTTTTTTTTTTTTTTTTGATGGTAATACCACACATATCCTCCGGAAAACCAACCCAAAAATCCATATGAAAAGAAAATTACATCAAGCACAGGTCTTGTGCAGATGCAGGAGTAAAGAGGTCAGAACACCTGATGTACTCTATCATTCCCGTCTTTGTAACTGTCCTACTGAAAATATGCAGCCTCTGAGATCCCCCCCCGACCCCCACTCCTGCTCGTGGTTCTGGTGAAAGGCGGAATCATGGCAAGCTGTGTGGGGACAGGGAGCGCAGCCTTACCTTTGACCGTCACGTGGACACTCTGGCTGGTGGAGAGCTGCGGCTGAACCAGCACATTGCACGTGTACTCTCCCTCATCCACTTCTTTTTGCACGTCCGAGAGTTTTAGAGTGCCGTTGTTCTCGAATGCCACTTGGCGATGGTTGAAAGGAAGCAGATTGGAGTTCTTGTACCATTTGATGGAGTAATAGGGATAGCCAATCACACGGCAGTGGATGTACGTGTCCCGCCCTGCTATCGCTGTGATATTTTTCATTGGTCGAATGCTTGCAGGCCCTGGAGAGACACAAAGAAGCTATTGAAAATAATTTAAGGGTACATCTCCTGTGTGGAAATGGGTGCACTTTTCCTTGAGTAAAAAAAAAAAAATGTAGATTATTTTCACGTAAAAACGTCTTTTTCAGTTAAACAATTTTTTCTGTGTTTGGATTTTTCTACTCAGAAGTTCTTTGTTTCCTTTTAGTTCCATTACTTTCAAATGAATTGAATGAAGTGTTAAAAACTTTCATTATCATCTACTTCTATTAAAACATTTTGAATTACAAGACAAGAGGCGATTTAATCAACAAAAAGTAGCTAGTCTCCACTGAACCATCATGCTGTTTTTGTGAAAACACTGGTAGCAATTCAATTTTTAAACTGTCTCTGTGAAGTAGGTTATGAAGATGGAGGTTATGCCATGTTGAACTATGAATGTAAGTTAAAATACCATGTACATGAAGGTTTACCATGAATGTGGTAGAACAGAAGAAGAGGAGGAAGGAAAGAGCATGCAGAGCATAAACCAGGAAAGGAAAGATCAAGTGGACAAATCTGAGAGTAACAGAGAACAAGCTGACTGAAGAAACCAAAATGCCTTTTTTTTTTTTTTTTTTCACATTAACCCAATCAGGGCCATTCTGGAGTCAGAAGGAAAGGGTAGGAAATGGGAAGCAACAGTTAATCTGTTTTGGCATTCCAAGACTCAGCTCGGTGCATGCAGAAACTTTCTTCTCCACTACAATGAGTTATGTGTGTTTTTTTGAGGAGCTGATTTGACAAGCACCTCTTACGTTTATTCGAGCCTGGTACAGGACGACTCCCGCCGAGTTGTTAGCAGTGCAGCGGTAGACTCCCCCATCCCGGACCTGAGAGCTGGAGATGTTCAGGTAGCTGACCACGTTTCCCTCCGACGTGATCATCTGGCTGATGCGGTGACTGCCACCCTTGAGGATTGGGTCATCGTCCAGGGTCCACGTGATCGTGGGCAATGGGGTTCCCTTCACGTTGCACATGAGGGACACTGGTTCTGCTGGGCTCACCACTTTTTCACTAAAGGCAGAAATAATTTTGGGAGTTCCATCTGCAGAAAGACAAATTATGGAAGGAAGTGGCACATACAAATAATTAAACAACTTCCAAGTCCATTTATTTAATGATTAGGAGGTAGATGTGTTGGTTATTAAACACTACAAAAAAAAAAAAAGTCTAGTTTTATGGATAAAGCTAAATTCCAAGCAGAACAAGATTTCATTTTCAAAATGGGCAACTACAGTATTAACAAGCTTTAATTACTTATATATTTCCTGGTTGTCATAAGAAGAACAATCATGCAACCCAGATGCCCATGGTATGCAGTGTCAGCTCCCAAGAAATATATAATCTGGAACTGTTACATCCCCACCAGAAGTTATAAACACAGAGGAAATTCACCCCTCTAAATGGTCACATTAGCTTTCCACTTCTGCAATAATTAGGGCTCGCTCACCAGGGAATAAAGGAAAGGTTGAGGGATTGATTATCTCACCTTACTCATTTTCTCATAAGAAATCATCCTTTAATTATTGAACTCTACATCTGGAACTAATGATGTACTATATGTTAGCTAATTGAATTTAAATTAAAAAAAGAAATCATCCTTTATAGTTTTAATGATAAGTGGTAAGTCCGTGTAAATGTCCATGAAAGCTCTGAAAATGGCTAAAAGCCAAATAAACTCTGAGCGTTCCAGTGTGTATTAAATATCTCTGTAAGTATCTTAAGGTGGTGGCTATACAATTTATCATCCAACCTGGGACACTTTTGAGAATGAAACAGACACTAGGAGCAAATATGCCAGGAAGACAGGCACAGCCTCAAACTGTCCCAGGCAAAGTAGGATCTAGGTCTTAGGGAGTTTTCCATAGCAATTTCCAATATTTTCAACAAAGATAAAATTTTCATACTCCATTGTTGTGCTATCATATATATGGACCATTTGCCTCACACTGTATGTTAGTAATCACAAATGCATTGCTGATAAATTGGAAAGCAAAACAAATGGAGGGAACACATCTGAAACTAGCTCACAATGCCATCACAGAAAGGTAACTGTTAACACTCCCAAGTACTCTGAAGAGTTTCTCATCCCCAGCGCCCTCGAAAACTGGAAGCCTATTTCTGTGGCCAGTGAGGCCAGCTGTGTAGGGTTCTCCTGATGGGGGTGCTGTGCTAAGCCCTCTACCATCTTTCCTCTTGCAAATTCCTGAATGTCAACTCCGTTCTAATTCCTGGGTGACTGGAGAAGGCCCTCAAGTAAGTCTTTTTTTTCCCCTCATGCAATCATAAGTGGCATATTTCAGTGTTCTTGGATTGCAAGCATCTTGCTTTAGTACAAAAGATGAAAACAAGGACTTCATAATATTGAAGTAAAGAACCTGTGCAGACACTGCTACATCATGCTTTGCCTTATGGAGAAGTTAGATGTCCCTGTGATTGTTATTCTTTGTACATAATCAGCTGTTGAAGCTTAGGAATGTTATTTATTTTTTTCTTTTTTTTAAATTTTTTGGGTTTTTTATTTCAAACACTTAGGAATGTTATTTTATTTAATCTTACAATTCACATTTTTCTCATGATGTGCTGAGCTGTAAATTTCTTTGCACTGATTTTACACAACATACTGAAAACTTGTCTTTTTTTATCTATTTAGGAAAGTTTTCTTCAGTTATTCTTTTTTTTGTAGATAAAATTTACATACAGTGAAATTTACAGATCTTAAGTGTACAAACAGAATGAGCTTGTTAAATATGTACACTGTGTAACCACCCAAATGAGCACGATGTAAAGCATTTCATCACCCCAGAACATTCCTAGGGCTCCTTTCAATCTCACCAGACAGAGGCAGTCACTGTCCTGATTTCTTTCACCCTGAGTTAGTTCGTCTGTTCTTGAGCTTCAAATCCGTGTAGTCATAGAGTTGTGTGGTCTCTCTATACAGCAGATATTCTACCATTGCCACAGCAGTCAGCAAAATTAAGAAATGTAACTTTGGACCAGTATGACCACCTAACATGAAGTCCATATTGAAAGTCGGCCAGCTGACTGAACATGTCCCTCTCAGCTATTTCCCCCATCCCAACCAGTATCATACATCCCATTTATTTGCCATGCTTCTTTAGTCTCCTTCAATCTGGATCATTCTTTCATCTTTTTTGTATTTCTTGACTTTGACATTTTTGAAGAATTATACGATAGCCAGTTGCTCAAAGTGGTTTTTTTCTATTTCCACATAATTAGATGCAGTTTATGCATTTTTGGCAGGAGTATCACGGAAATAATATTGTCTTTATGTGGTTATTGGCCATTGGTGTATCTCCTTTTGTGAAATATCTGCTCAAATCTTTTGTCCATTGTTATGTTAGACTACCTTTTTATTGATTTATAGGAGTTCTTTATTATGCTGAAGATAAGTATTTACCAGATATCTTCTAATGGCCAAATATATTTGTCAGGTATATTAAGTAAATATGTGTGTCAGACATATATATAGTATGTATTATAGCTGTGTATGTTTGAATGTGTAAAATTTTCTTCCAGTTTGTAGTTGCCTTTTATTTTCTCAATGATGTATATGCCTTTGACTTTTAGTGCTTCCTTCATCCCAAGAAAGCTTTGTAAATCCCCCAAATGATGAAGAATTCTTCTATGCTTACTTTTAGAGACTTCATAGTTTGGTATTTTATATCCTAGTCTATAATTTAGAGCAAATAAAATCTGTACAAGGTATAAGGTGTGAGGTACGAATTGATATTCGTTTTTTTGTATTGTGTTCATTGAGTAGTTTCAGTATTGTTTGTCAAAAAGATTTTCTTTTAGCTTAGGAATATTGTGGACTCTTTTTTTAAATTTTATTTTATTATGTTATGTTAATCACCACACATTACATCATTAGTTTTTGATGTAGTGTTCCATGATTCATTGTTTGCAAATTTTACCCAGTGCTCTATTCAATAGTGCCCTCTTTAATACCCATCACCAGGCTAACCCATCCCCTCACCCCCTCCCCTCTAGAACCCTCAGTTTGTTTCTCAGAGTCCATAATCTCTCATGGTTCGTCTCCCCCTTAGACTTCCCTCCCTTCATTTTTGCTTCCTACTATCTTTTTTTTTTAAACATATAATGTATTCTTTGTTTCAGAGGTACAGGTCTGTGATTCATCAGTCTTACACAATTCACAGTGCTCAGCATAGCACATACCCTCCCCAGTGTCTATTACCCAGCCACGCCGTCCCTCCCACTCCCCACTGCTCCAGAAACCCTCAGTTTGTTTCCTGAGATTAAGAATTCCTCATATCAGTGAGATCATATGATACATGTTGTTCTCTGACTGACTTATTTCGCTTTGCATAATACCCTCTAGTTCCATCCACATTGTGGCAAATGGCAAGAGTTTGGTTTTTTGATGGCTGCATAATATTCCATTGTATATATACCATATCTTCTTTATCCAATCATCTGTTGATGGATATCTTGGCTCCTTCCATAGTTTGGCTATTGTGGACATTGCTGCTATGAACATTGGGGTGCACATACCCCTTCGGATCCCTACATTTGTATCTTTGAGGTAAATACCCAGTAGTGCAATTGCTGGGTCGTATGGTAGCTCTATTTTCAACTTTTTGAGGAACCTCCATACTGTTTTCCAGAGTGGCTGCACCAGCTTGCATTCCCACCAACAGTGTAGGAGGGTTCCCCTTTCTCCACATCCACGCCAACATCTGTTGTTTCCTGACTTGTTAATTTTAGCCATTCTGACTGGTGTGAGGTGGTATTTCATTGAGGTTTTAATTTGGATTTCCCTGATGCCAAGCGACGTTGAGCACTTTTTCATGTGTCTGCTGGCCATTTGGATGTCTTCTTCGGAAAAATGTCTGTTCATGACTTCTGCCCATTTCTTGATTGGATTATTTGTTCTTTGGGTGTGGATTTTGATAAGTTCTTTATAGATTTTGGATACTAGCCCTTTATCTGATATGTCATTTGCAAATATCTTCTCCCATTCTGTCGGTTGTCTTTTGGTTTTGTTGACTGTTCTTTTGCTGTACAAAAGAGTTTTATCTTGATGAAGTCCCAATAGTTCATTTTTGCCCTTGCTTCCCTTGCCTTTGGTGATGTTTCTAGGAAGAAGTTGCTGCAGCTGAGGTCGAAGAGGTTGCTGCCTGTGTTCTCCTTTAGGATTTTGATGGATTCCTCTCTCACATTTAGGTCTTTCAACCATTCTGAGTCTATTTTTGTGTGTGGTGTAAGGAAATGGTCCAGTTTCATTCTTCTGCATGTGGCTGTCCTATTTTCCCAACATCATTTGTTGATGAGACTTTTTTCCATTGGACATTCTTTCCTGCTTTGTCAAAGATTAGATGACCATAGAGTTGAGGGTCCATTTCTGGGCTCTCTGTTCTGTTCCATTGATCTATGTGTCTGTTTTTATGCCAGTACCATACTGTCTTGATGACGACAGCTCTGTAATAGAGCTGGAAGTCTGGAATTGTGATGCCACCAGCTTTGCTTTTCTTTTTCAACATTCCTCTGGCTATTCGGGGTCTTTTCTGGTTCCATACAAATTTTAGGATGATTTGTTCCATTTCTTTGAAAAAAGTGGATGGTATTTTGATGGGGACTGCACTGAATGTGTAGACTGCTCTAGGTAGCATTGACATCTTCACAATATTTGTTCTTCCAATCCATGAGCATAGAAAAAAAAAAAAAGGATGCTGTACTTTGTCAAATGCTTTTTCTGCATTATTGAGAGGATCATATGGTTCTTGTTCTTTCTTTTGTTAATGTATTGTATCATGTTGATTGATTTGTGGATGTTGAACCAACCTTGCAGCCCAGGAATAAAATCCCATTGGTCATGGTGAATAATCCTTTTAATGTACTATTGGATCCTACTGGCTAGCATTTTGGCGAGAATTTTTGCATCCATGTTCATCAGGGATATTCTTCTGTAATTCTCCTTTCTGATGGGGTCTTTGGTTTTGGGATCAAGGTAATGCTGGCCTCATAAAATGATTTTGGAAGTTTTCCTTCCATATTTTTTGGAAGTGTTTCAGAAGAATAGGTATTAATTCTTCTTGAAATGTTTGGTAGAATTCCCCTAGGAAGACTTCTGGCCCTGGGCTCTTGTTTTTTGGGAGATTTTTGATGACTGCTTCAATTTCCTTAGTGGTTATAGGTCTGTTCAGGTTTTCTATTTCCTCCTGGTTCAGTTTTGGTAGTTGATACATCTCTAGGAATGCATCCATTTCTTCCAGATTATCTCATTTGCTGGCATAGAGTTGCTCATAATATGTTCTTATAATTGTTTGTATTTCTTTGGTGTCGGTTGTGATCTCTCCGCTTTCATTCATGATTTTATTTATTTGGGTCATTTCTCTTTTTGATAAGTCTGGCCAGGGGTTTATCAATCTTGTTAATTCTTTCAAAGAACCAGCTCCTAGTTTCATTTTCTGTTCTACTGTTCTTTTGGTTTCTATTTCATTAATTTCTGCTCTGATCTTTATTATTTCTCTTCTCCTGCTGGATTTAGGCTTTATTTGCTGTTCTTTCTCCAGCTCCTTCAGGTGTAGGGTTAGGTTGTGTATTTGAGAACTTTCTTGTTTCTTGAGAAAGGCTTGTATTGCTATATACTTTCCTCTTAGGACTGCCTTTGCTGCATCCCACAGATTTTGAACAGTTGTGTTTTCATTTTCATTGGTTTCCATGAATTTTTAAAATTCTTCTTTAATTACCTGGTTGATCCATTCATTCTTTACTAGGATGCTCTTTAGCCTCCATGTATTTGAGTTCTTTCTGACTTTCCTCTTGTGATTGAGTTCTAGTTTCAAAGCATTGTGGTCCAAAAATATGCAGGGAATGATCCCAATCTTTTGGCACCAGTTGAGACCTCATTTGTGACCTAGGATGCAATCGATTCTGGAGAATGTTCCATGGGCACTAAAGAAGAATGTGTATCCTGTTGCTTTGGGATGGAATGTTCTGAATATATCTGTGAAGTCCATTTGGTCCAGTGTGTCATTTAAAATCTTTATTTCCTTGTTCATCTTTTGCTTAGATGATCTGTCCATTTCAGTGAGGAGGGGTGTCAAAGTCCCCTACTATTATTGTATTTTTGTCAATGTGTTTCTTTGATTTTGTTATTAACTGCCTTATATAATTGGCTGCTCTCATGTTAGGGGCATAGATATTTACAATTGTTAGATCTTCTTGTTGGATAGACCCTTTAAGTAGGATATAGTGTCCTTCTTCATCTCTTATTATAGTCTTTGGTTTAAAATCTAATTTGTCTGATATAAGGATTGCCATTCCAGCTTTCTTTTGGTGTCCATTAGCATGGTAAATGGTTTTCTACCCCCTCACTTTTAATCTGGAGGTGTCTTTGGGTCTAAAATGAGTCTCTTGCAGACAGCATATTGATGGGTCTTATTTTTTTATCCAATCTGATAGCCTGTGTCTTTTGATTGGGGCATTTAGCCCATTTACATTCAAGGTAACTATTGAAAGATAGGAATTTAGTGCCATTGTATTGCCTGTAAGGTGACTGTTACTGTATATTGTCTGTGTTCCTTTCTGGTCTATGTTACTTTTGGCCTCTCTCTTTGCTTAGAGAACCCCCTTCAATATTTCCTGTAGGGCTGGTTTCGTGTTTGCAAATTCTTTTAGTTTTTGTTTGTCCTGGAAGCTTTTTATCTGTCCTTCTATTTTCAGTGGCAACATAGCGGGATATAGTATTCTTGGCTGCATAGTTTTCTCGTTTAGTGCTCTAAATATATCATGCCAGTCCTTTCTGGCCTGCCAGGTCTCTGTGGATAGGTCTGTTGCCAATCTAATGTTTCTACCATTGTAGGTTACAGACCTCTTATCCTGAGCTGCTTTCAGGATTTTCTCTTTGTCTCTGAGACTCATAAGTTTTACTATTAGATGTCAGGGTGTTGACCTGTTTTTATTGATTTTGAGGGGGGTTCTCTGTGTGTCCTGATTTTTGATGACTGTTTCCTTCCCCAAATAGGGAAGTTCTCTGCTCTAATTTGCTCCAATATACCTTCTGCCCCTCTCTCTCTTTCTTCTTCTTCTGGGATCCCAATTATTCTAATATTGTTTCATCTTATGGTATCACTTATCTCTCGAATACTGCCCTCATGATCCAGTAGTTGTTTATCTCTCTTTTTCTTAGCGTCTTTATTCTCCATCATTTGGTCTTCTATATCACTAATTCTCTCTTCTGCCTCATTTATCCTAGCAGTTTGAGCCTCCATTTTTGATTGCACCTCATTAATAGCCTTTTTTATTTCGACTTGGTTAGATTTTAGGTCTTTTATTTCTCCAGAAAGGGATTCTCTAGTATCTTCCATGCTTTTTTCAAACCTAGCTTATAATTGTAATTCTGAACTCTAGTTCTGACATCTTACTAATGTCCATATTGATTAGGTCCCTGGCAGTCAGTACTGCCTCTTGTTCTTTTTTTTTTGAGGTGAGTTTTTCCATCTTGTCATTTTGTCCAGAGGAGAACAGATGAATGAAAGAACAAAATGCTAAGAGGGTAACAACAACCCCAGAAAAATGTGCACTAAACAAATCAGAAGAGACCCGAAGCTGGGGGAAAAGAAAGGGAAAGAAAGAAAAAAAGAAAAACAAAATAAGAAAGAAAGAAAAAGAAAAAGGAATATGATCAGATATGATCAGTCTGGTGAATAGATCAGTGCCACACACTAGATTTTGGGTATCTTTCGGTCTGTTAGAAGAAACTGTCTCCCAAAATTTTAAAGAAAGAAAAACTTATATATGTACAAAAATAAGGGTAAATATGATGAAGGGATAGGATATGATTGTAAAGATGAAAATTATAAAAGATTTTATAAAAGGAATTGGTAAGAAGTTGGTTGAAAAAAGAAAGAAGAGAAATTGAAAAAAAAAAGGGGGAGAGAATGTGATCAGGCAGGAGTCTAGAACAAAGCCATACACTAGAGATTTAGGGTATATTTTGGTCTGTTAGAAGAAACTGTATCCCAAAATTTTAAAGAGAGAACAACTTATATATATACAAAAAATAGGGTTAACTAAATGAAGGGATAGAATATGACTCTAAAAATGAAAAATAAAAAAGATTTTTTAAAAAGGGATTGATAAGATGTTGGTTGTAAAAGGGAAAAAGAAAAATTTAAAAAATAGAAAAAGAAAATTTAAAAAATTAACCTTGAAAGATTAAAGAATCATGGTAAAAAAGCCATGAATTCTATGTGCAGTATTCCCCTAGCGCTGGAGTTCTGCCATTCTCATTGATCGGTAAACTTGGTCTTGGCTGGCTGTTCTTGCTGATCTTCTGGGGGAGGGGCCTGTTGCCGTGGTTCTCAAATGTCTTTGCTGGAGGTGTAATTGCTCCCTCCTTGCTGGGGGCCAGGCTAAGTAATCTGCTCGGGTTTGCTCTTAGGAGCTTTTGTTCCCTGCAAGCTTTCCGTACAGCTTTGGAGGATGAGAGTAAAAATGGCAGCCTCCCAATCTCCGCCCCAGAGGAGCCGAGAACTCGGGGCCTCACCCCTCAGTGTGCCCCCAAAGAAAAGCAGTCAATCACTCCCTTCTTCCTGGTCTCTGGCCGCACTCCGTGCTCACCCGGCCTGTGACCGAGTATTTCTATCTCTGGCACACGACCCTGTTTGGAGTCTCCAAACACAGCAGATTCCTGCAGTGCACTCCTGTGCCACTCCTCCTGGGGGTGGAAGGGGAGTCTCTCTGGATCTGCCACTTGTTGGGTCCCTGCTGGAAGAGCAGTGGCCCAACTGTGCTGTGGATCGTGGTTTATGGCAACCCCGAGCTGCGAGCCTGCTCCTCAGCTCCATCTTTGTAGCCTGCTTCCCGCTCCAATACCTGGGAGCTCTGATGCACTCAGGCAGCCCCGGTCTTTATGTGACCCTGAGGGTCCTGAGACCACACTGTCCCAGCGAGTTTTCCACCCCCCCACTTAGCTATTGGAGCGATGTCCCTCAGTAGAGCAGACTTCAACAAGTTCCGATTTTGTCCTCTGCTGCTCTATCACTTGCCGGTAGTGGCTGATGGAGGCCCCCTCCCCCGCTGTCTGTCTTCTCGAATGCTGCCTCGGATTCACTTCTCGGCACCTCCTACCTTCCAGAAAGTGGCTGCTTTCCTGTTCAGAGAGTTGCTGCTATTCTTTTCTTCGATCTCCTGTTGAGTTTGTAGGTGTCCATAATGGTTTGATACCCATCTAGCTGAATTCCTGGGACCAGATGAAATTTAGGTCTCCTACTCCTCCGCCATCTTGCTCCTCCCCCTCATTGTGGACTCTCTTGCAAATCAATTTATCATATATGTGTAGGCATATTTCTAGACCATCCAGTATGTTCTATTGAGCTGTGTATCTATCTCATTCAATGTAGCTTTATGAGTCCTCCAACTTTCTTCTTTTTTTTTAACATTGTTTGCACAATTCTCAGTCTTTTACTTTCCCACACATGTTTTTTAAATCAACTTAGACTATAGGACTTCCACTTTTTTACATAAATTTAAAAATCAATCTATAAAAGCTGTTGGGATTTTGACTGAGATTACATTGATCATGTTACAGAGAATTGTTACCTTAAGAATATTAGTTTTTCAGTCCTTGAATATGGTGTACTTTCCAGTCTTTTAGGTCATCACAATTTTATATTAGCAATGTATAGTTGTACAGTTTTACATGTTGAAATCTTTCACATCTGTTGTTAAATTTATTCCTAAGTGTCTTTTCTTTTATGCTAATATAAATGGAATTTTAAAATATTATTTTCCATTTGTTGATTCCTACTGTATAAAAAGAAAACAAATTTTGTATTTTTTGTATACTATGAGTTTCTAAACTCACTTATGTATCTAGGACTCATTTTATAGATTTCTTGGGATTTTCTATGTAAACAACAAGGTCTGTGATTAAAGATAACTGAGATTTTTCCCTTCCAAACTTTATGTATTTTATTTCTTATTCATACCTGCCTAGGACTTCTGGCACATTGTTGAATAGAAGTGGCAGTTGTGAACATCCTTGCCTTGGTCCCAATGTTAAATGAAAAATATTTAGTGTTCAACCACTAAGTATGGTTTTCACTATAGAGTATTCATAAATGCCATTTATTGGGTCAAGGAAGTTCCTTATATTCCTAGTTTGCTGGGAATTTTTTATTCTGAATGGATGTTGAATTTTGTCAAGTGGTGTTTTTCTGGATATACTGAAGTCATCAATTGTTTTTCTCCTATATTCTATTAATATGATGCCTTATGCATACATAGATGATTTTTGTTTTTAATGTTTTTCCAATCTTACATTTATGGGATAAAATCCAACTAAGTTTTACATAGACATAGATACAGATGGATAGATCAACATATACATATTTATATATGTATATATATACATATTTATGTAGATATGCATACACATATAAATATTCATATGTATATCAATACTAATATATATGCGTGCATGCATCTATATAATTTTAATCTCATGTACCAAAAGTGAAAATTATGCTACTTCGTGGAAATGTAAAAACCCTGGTACAAATAACTTCAAATAATTTAATTTATATTCTCCTTTGTGTTAGTGGATCTATTTATGTCTAAACTCTATAATACAGTATTATAATTTTATAATTTGTCAGTTATTGTTTAAAGACATTCAAAGAGAAAAAACAATTTCTCTAAATGTTTAGTAACATATTTCTTGCCTTTTCTCATGGCCTTTATGCCTACAGATCTGAATTTCCATTTTAGGTCATTTCCCTTCACCTTCAATGACTTCATGTGTCATTTCTTCTGGTATCACATTCTTTCAGCTTCTATTTACTGAAAATATCTTTACTATTGCTGATTTTTAAAGACTGATTTTTGCTAGATATAGGAGCATAGGTGGACGGGGATTTTTTTTTTTTAATCCTTTTTAACATTTTAAAGATGTTGCTCCATTGTCTTCTGTCTTCCAAAATATCTGATGAGAAGTCATCCATCATTCATACTGATAACTCTGTTTACTTAATATTTCTCCTTCCTCAGAATTGTAGGATTTTTTCTTTATCTTTGGTTGTCAGCAACATGACTCTAATGTGCCCACATGTGATTTTCTTTGTATTTATTCTTCTTGGGGTTTACTGTTTCTTGGCTCTGTAACTTTATTTTTTATACCAAAATTGAGAAAACTGTAGCTGTTAGTTCTTCAAATACTTTTTTCTTCCCCAGTGTCAATCTCCTATTTTTCTAGGCCTCTAATTATATGTGGATCAGGCCACCTGATGAATGTGCCATGTCACTGAGGCTCTGGTCATTTCCTTTCTAGTCTTCTTTCTCTCTATGCTTCAAATTGGATAATTTATTTGAATTTATCTTTAGGTTCACTGATCCTTTATTTCTTCTCCAATCTCCCACTAAAACCAATATACTGAATTTTTATATTTCTACTGGTTCCTTTTTATAATTTTCATTTTCTCTTCTGGTCTTTCACAGATATCTATTCATTATGCCTTTATTTTCCTTTAAGGTATTGAATATATTTTAAATAAAAGCTTTTAAGCCTTTGCTCATTCACCTGGGTTCTCTCAAGATCTATTTCTACTGCCTACTTTGTCTTTTGACCTCGGCTAACAGTATCCCCCCCTTTTTTTTGTACGCCTAGTTGTTTTTTTTTTTTTTATTTTTATTTTTTTAAAGATTTTATTTACTTATTTGACAGAGAGAGACACAGCGAGAGAGGGAACACAAGCAGGGGGAGTGGGAGAGTGAGAAGCAGGCTTCACGTCGAGCAGGGAGCCTGATGTGGGGCTCGATCCCAGGACCCTGGGATCATGACCTGAGCCAAAGGCAGATGCTTAACGACTGAGCCACCCAGCCACCCTTAGTTGTTTTTATTTTTTATTTTTATTGGATTCTCCTCCACATTTTCCAGTTCAGGTGTCAACTACGTTTTTCAAGGAAGTTTATTTTTAGATTTCAGGACTCCTCACTGTTAGGGATTTAGGACTGCCCTCCTTCCTGGAATTTCAACTCACCTCCCTCAACTGCAGGTAATTTGACAGTACAGACTTCTGTCCTTCTATACCTAAATCCCATAAGACTATAGCTTTCTACTTTTCTTCCAGTATTGTCATCCCCCCACAGCACCCATCTCAAAAACTGGGCAATGTCCTCAAGGGAAAAGTGGTATCAAGGCAGGTATCACCCAACCCTTTCCTCTTCTTTCATGGGTCCAATCCTTTCTTCCTGCTTTTGGGTGTCTCTCCCAAGTTTTGTTTTTCCTCAAGTTCATAATTTTTATCTGCTTGAAGTTTAGTCTGATACATGCTATTCTATCATTTCCTAACATAGGAACTGTTCTTGTTCTTTTCTATTATTCTATTTTCCAGTTACTGTGGTTTGATCTTGAACCTATAATTATTAGATTTCATTTTCTTTACACTTCCATTCCAGTTTCTTTAGCCTCATAGAAAATACTCCCAGATTCTGCATTATATCAATGGCCATTCTTAGCTCATAGTATTGTGAGTTTTTAAAATTTACATTAATCTAAAGCTATTTCAATGGGAATATTGGAGGCTCTATCCAAGGATACTAGTTAGACACCATTTTAAGGCAAATTCTAGATATGTATTTATAATTACACTTCTGCTCTCTTTTGCTACATTAGCCCTGTCATCTCTCAGAAGAGAAAAATAAGTGAAGCTTCTTGTCCTGAATGGAAACTGACATGCAACAAATAAATCTGTGAGTATGCTCAATATGCTCCTTTGCCCCCTTTTTTTATTCAAGTGACAGGCTTTTTTGGAGATGAAAGCAGACATTATTTTCCCAGTGAGACCTGAGTGTCTTTGAAATCTTTCTTGCTGTCACTCTCTGATAACCTGAAATCTTTCGGCATCATTATGGATTATCAATATGCTCTTTAGGTTTTCTTAGTCACACGAGATAGTTGCCAAGGTAACTAGGCCTAGACAGGTATTCTTTCCTTCTTCTACAAAGAATCTAAAAATAGTGATGTGTAAGGACTACAATGCATCAGCAGCAGCAAATCGGCTCTGTACAAATTGATTACTTTCTGCACTTAATTATTATGGGGATCTCAGTGTCAGGCATTTAATATGGGTTCCATGCCTTCAGCTAATTTCACCTCCACTTTAAGAAACTGTCTGCAAGAAAATGCTTGAATCAAAATAAGAATCTCATTGCTAAGTCTGCTTCTTCCTAAAAATCAGCTAAGATAAAAAAAAAATAGAAATAACCTCGAAGAACATCAAGACATATTTAAACTTATTTTCATATATAAATATGTTTCTCTCTTTATATGAAAGTCATGTGATTATTTTAATCAATTTATACCAAATGAATGTTAAATTATACATAAAGACATAATTTCCAACAAGACACACACATATACAGGTAAAAGCCATTCAATTATCTGGTGATAAACGTATGTCTCACTTGAATGTTACCTTGATAGCTTCTGTTCCCTGGCTGATTGATAAGCCTTCAGATGTAAGCAGGCCATTAAGAAAAGAGAACAGCATACCTAGGACCTATTATAACAACCCGAGGTCATTCCTCACAAATTGCATTCACCTAAATTTGTGAATATCTGGACTCAACCAGGGACAACTGTACACACAGATGCCACTTTTTCTCCTTTCCACCAAGGACTATATTGAAATTTTGCCCTACATTTTGTCTGTCAAATTGTATTTCTCAGCTGGGGTCTATTCCCCTTACACACACAACCCCCCCCGCCCCTGGCCCCGGGACATTTGGCAATGTCTGGAGGTATTTTTGGTTATCACAACTCAGAGAGGGGGTGCTGCTAGTGGGCAGAGGCCGGAGATGCTGCCAAAAGCCCCAGAGCACATAAAAGGGCCCTTCAAACAAAGTATCACTGAGCAACTCCAGTCTATGGTAATGAACTGTCAACCAAACTTGAAGTTGTAAGTTTCTGCGGTCTGTATCTCGAGAAGTAACTAAACACATGAATGGACAGCATTCCCGTTACTTAACCTAATGTGAAGTTACTTTTGTTACGTCTACCACTTACAACTTTACCAGCACTGGTTCTTTCATTAGCCCGATCTCTCCTGAAGAATTAGGGCAGAGTTATTAGCTAGTCAGACAGAGAGAAATCTTAGCCCTGGGAATTATCAGCATTGCTTCAGTGTTTTTCTCTCTGAGTGCTCTGGGTTTGGGTTCTGGTGCGGCCGAACCCTGTAACGAGGCCCACTGACCTTCAAGGACCACCTGCACAAAGTCTTGAGCGGACAGCTTATCCTTGCGCACAAAGCACTGGTACGCGCCCCCGTCACTTTTGACCATGTGATCCATTATAAGGTTTTCGTGGTTGATCCCTGTGATCCTCACATTTTTTCCAGGGTTGAGGATTTCACCGTTTCGGTACCAGGAGAGTTCCTGGTCCTCACTGCCTGTCACACTGCAGGACAAGGAAACCTGGCTACCCACGCTGCTTTTAACTTTCCTGGGGCTGATGGTAGCTTTCAGTGGCTCTGGAAATTTTGGTAAGAGAAAGAAAAAGAAGGTAAAAAAAATCACATATGCAGACATCATTTCAACAACATGCTGAGCTTTTGACAAGGCGCATGCATCACGGCAAGCATACTCTATACAGATCTCATGTTCGGCATTATGTCATAGCACACTATTTTGTTCAGGAGCAGCCTCTTCATTGTTTGCCTTTCCATCTCTATGTAGCAAATAGACTGGCAATGGTCAAATTGCTTTCTCAATGAGTAAGTGTGAGGATTAAGCCACTGACAATAAGAAATGCCATGTTCTGGGTACTGCTAAGGACAGAGGTATTTGAATATTTAAATCCTATTGCCTTGTCCCAAGGTAACAACACGGATGGGTTTCTCTGGGACATACTCACACACTCATACACTCGCCTATCACCCCCCTCCCATGTGGTTTAACCAGGGCCCATCACACAAGCTGTAAGAAAACAGGTGGGTATTAGAATTTGTGGACACAAACAGGGTTTTTCTTTAAAATGAGGCTAACTGGTTTGGACAGTGATGGAACTCTCCTATTTGACATTCCACATTTTCATTCAAGAAACCAAATTCGATGTAACAAGTTCATTTATTGAGCATCTACTATAAGCCAAAAGCGGGGTTAAACTTACAGGTAAGACAAAGACGAATGACTTTTGCGGCGTAACTGCCATGTGCCAAACAATTACTAAATGTCTTTTGTACATTGTTTAAGTCAGTCTCCCCACAGTCCTGCATGTTTTGTCATATCATCGCATCCATTTTACAGAAGAGGAAGTGGTTGTTCAGAGAGCTTAATTAACTTCACCAAATCCACTCAACAGGTAAATGGCAAAAACCATTTTTTTTTTGCCCTAATTATTCCTGACATCTTGTGTTACCACACCAAGGCGTCTCTGGTTCCAAGGACGTCTTGGATGAATGAGACAAATATAAGAGTAGATATAGTAGCCAAGCAGTGATATAGGTCCATCAGAGACATCTACTATGTGGAAGGGGATCAAGAAAGTCCTTAGATATCAAGGATGGATAGACCTGAGCCCAGCTGGAATGAAGGGGCATTTTGTGAATTAGGGCATGCCTCACAGCTGTGTCACAGGAAGACTGTGTCTGCTCAGTGTGCAATGAACACAGCATTTCTGTAGGAAATTATGGGAGAAAAATGACAAAGGCAACCTGGAACAAGTAGGCAAAGGGCCTCAAAATTTTGGAATTAAGTCAGTGGGGACTAAAGGAAGCATTCAAGAATTTTTAGCAAGTGAAGATATGGTCAAACACATTTTTAGGAAAATTGACTCATCATAATGTGTTAGACAAATTGGAGTGGGGAACTGGGTCAGTAAGGGGGCATTGCAAATATCTAGTTGAGGTACAATTAAGACTCAGTCTAGGACAGGATGGGGTTGGGAAGCGTGGCTGAGAAACACTGAGTTACAGTCTCTAGGACTTCGAAGGACTTGGATGAAGAAAGGAAAGCTCTATGGAGAATCCAAGATTTAAAGCCTGCATTTGGGGGGCTTAAGGGGGTAAGACATTTCGAATAAGAAGAGCCATTGACAAGGTAGAGATGGTGGAGTGTTTGGTTTGCAATACTGTTGTTTTGAAGTGCCAGCAAAACATCTGATCTAAAATTGGGAGACATACTCATCTAATACTCAAGAAGGAATCCAAGGCTAAGCATGCAGATCCAGGCTTGTTCTCAGAGGGGAGGAATCTGGAGCCATACGAATAAAGAGAGCACCAGGAGGGAAGAGATGGAAGAGAAGAGGGTTTTGGATTTGGAACCCAAGATAATGCTTTCTGTCTAGAGAGGAAAGACAAAAATGAAGTCAGAGGGAGATAGGAAACATTCAAGCATTTGAGGACTTATCCCAATGTGGCAAAGAGCACAGTAGTGAAAACAAGCACAGTCAGAACTAAGACTTTTCCACAGATAACTTTTAAAATGTAGACAGTGATAAATGCCTTTACAGAGAAAACAATAAATTAAACCCTGAGAGCTGAGCATGAGATGCTTGGGGATGGGGATGTTTCTGGGGAGGCCACTGCACTGGGCTTCGAAAAATGGGAAGTTTGAGACCTTTAAGTCTTTGAAAACCATCTCCCATGTGGAGGGAGCAACATGACCTGTGTTCAGGATAGGAATGGGTTTGTACAGAGAATAGGAAGAAGTTAAATTTAATAGGAGTATCTTTTCTTTGAAGCAAAACTATGGGCAGTAGGACCAGACAGGCTTACTTGGGATGATATTGATACTATCCTAAAATATAAACTTATTCAGCAGGAAATGGGGAGCCATGAAAGGTGTTTAACACAGAAGTGATTTTGAGCTTCCAGAGATACTTCTTACTTGCTGTCCAGCGCTGCATCATTGCATCTAGAAGTTTCTTCAACTACAGAAATAGAGCTGTACAGACCTTATCTTCCATTTCTCCCTAATCCCAGCCTAAGCATGTTTGTGTGATTTTCAAAAGACCCACCCTGGGCAGCTGTTTCCAGGAAGTCCCTGGAATGTCTACTCTTAACAAATTCTATTGGGCTGGGACAGTCCACAGTCAGGGTGACATTGAAAAGACATTTCCATAAACAGGAATGGGGTTGGGAAAAAGTGGGATAAGAAAATGCCTCCGGCTTTCAATGTAGACTCTTGCGATTTAGCTTTAGTTCAGCCAATTAGTTCATCAAATTAAAAAAATACACATCTTATTTTATGTAATATATAATAATATTATATACAATGAAAAGAACATTCCATTTGCATCTAAGAGCCACCTATTTTGACCAAAGCTCTGCCCGTCAATTGTGGCCATGTGCTCCTGGGTCACTCACTTTGATTTGGTTTCTGCTTGAGTAAAACTGAGGGTGTCTGACTAGATTAAAGTGCTCCCTACTGCAGTCACACCCCTCCTTCCTCTGAGGCTGGCTTCAGCATCCTTCTCAACACATTCCTCATGACAGTCAGTTCAGATCTATTGGAGATGAAACATATCCACCATATTTGAACTAAATGATATGTAATAATGAGTCCAAGTCCAATATTTTGATCATTTAGAGACCTATATTTGTTCTGATAATAGTCCCATTCCGGAACATCAAGTAGCCTCTGAAAGTCGGCCAAGGACACCCACTGTGATCTGACTACGGTCACTTGTGCTGACATCACAAGCCTGCCCCTCTTCCTATGTCAATGTTCAGACAGGGTGGCCATTATTAATTCAACAGCTAGGTAATGTGATCTCAGATACATATCCTGTTGGCCTAATGGAAATCTCAGAGATTCAGACAGACCTGAATTCGAATCCTAAGTCCCAACCACCCCAGCTGTGTAATCTTGAGCAATCTGTCTGAGCATTCATTTCCTCATCTGCAAAATGGGGTAATACTGGTCTCAGCAGGACTGTTGTGAAGATTAATGGAAGGCTATATCGAGAGCCTGGAAGTCATCTTGTAACAAGAGCCCCATCAGTGGCGGTCAACATCACCATTCCAAGCTACCATCCGACTTACGTTTCACGTACAGGCGGCCTATCACCTTAGCAGTGCCGTATCTGTTGGAAACTTCACATACATAGCTGCCTGAGTCTGAAGGACGAGTGTTCTCAATGAGCAGCCCTGTCACGGTCTTCTGGAACCTTCCAGAAAGTTCCAGGGGCATGTTGTCCTTCAGCCAGCGATAATCTGGCTCAGGATGCCCAAGCGCTTTACAAGGCAACTCCACACGCTGCCCTGCCATGGCTTTGCGATGATCAAACCCATCCAGTATGGATGGGGCTGAGTTCGCTGGGTCTGAGAAAGAAAGAAAAACTCTTAGACGTAGTGAATGAGTTGAAGTGGTCATTTAGAATCATAGGACCTTGTGTGTAAGTTAAATTCTATACATCATGCTAACTATTGACAACACATCTTTAAGATTTTATTAAAGAATAGAAAGAACAGCCCTATTCATTGAAATTTATTCTGCTCAGAATTTTCCAAAGGCTGAGGCAGAAAAGGTTCTGCTTTTCATTTCCCACTAAATAACTAGGAACTCCAGAATCAGCATGCCTGTATAGGAGCTGCTGGCCCAGGCCAAGAACTGGGTTGTCTTGTGACCAGAGAAGGTCAGACTTCCCCTTTCAAAAGAACAACAGTAGCACAGATAGTTGTTTGACATTAGTAAAATTTATTTCACACACAAAAAAGAATTTTATAGATAGTTATTGAATTTGAAAGTGTTTTATTTATTCATTTAAAAATATTGTTGAGCCTCACTTCCAGGGCCAGCATACAGTCAGGAATTGGAAACATGGTGGCGAACAAGACAGGAAAAGATGAGACCCTCATGGAGCTTACATCCGATTGCATGAACGGGGCTGGTGGGCAATGTGCAAGCACATGAACACATAAAGGTGGTGCGGCTTGTAGTAGGTGCAACGGAGAAACAGAAAAGCCTGACATAACAGAGGACCAAATGCTCTCAAGAACTGGGTCAGTGGAAACCATGCAGCTCAATGGCCAAGCTTGCTTTGAGGAATCGATGTTCTCAGGGAATATTATGAAGAATGCAAAAATAGAGGTCCCCTTTTGGATGCCCAACATAAAAGTCAGTGACCTTTCCTTACCCTCTCTTTTACTCTTCCTGTTCAGAACTTGCACTAGACCACACACATGAGTGGTTAACACTAGTCTCCACACGGATATATAGAACAGATAGAGCCCCTGGCTCCTGAACTCTTCTTATCTTTGCCTTGGTTAGAAAAGCACCATGGCTGTTGTGTTCTGCCTGCAGTAAACACAAAAGCAAAGGACTGGATATCCTCTATCCTATCAAAGAACCCCCTGGAATGGCCTCTTAAAGTGCTGTCATTCCACAGTCAGCCACCGGGGGCAGTCAGGAGACCCAAGTGAATGTGTCAAAGTCCCTGAGCAGAAGCTGCTTCTGCCGGGAGCTTTCCTTTGTTACCATCAGAGATGAAATCCATGACATACCGCTGCTCTTCTCACCTCCCTGGTGCTTTATGAGAACAATGTGAATGTTCTCATGGGATATGATGAAGGAACCTAATAATCTCCTTTGCAGGACTCTTCTGTACTTCCATCGTCCATTATAACTGAAGAATTCGTTGCCCATAATTATTCTCGCTCGCATGTCTAGGTGTGGGACTCCAGAGGGATTACAGACCTAAGAAGCCCACAGTAGCAGGTGCAGAGCCCTTGCCAGCAGAGGCCTTATTGCTTCAATCTCCTCCTGAAGGAAGTTAGACGGACTTCGGAAAGTACTGAAGAGCAAGTGGCTTTCTTATGCACTACATAGTTACCAAATCTATTGCTTGGCTTAGCATGGGAAGTAGCTCTGGTGCTGGAAAAGGTGACACAAAGAAGGTGTCACTCCTTTGATGGGCACAGTTAATTTTTTTTTTTTTTTTGTAGAACAAGTCCACAACCCAGGAAACAAAAGGCGCCCACTTCTAACGCTAGTCACATAGAAAGCAATACCTGATGATTGCACTTAAAATTTTTGTTCTGTAACTAATTGTTGATAGAAATTTCTGAAATATACTTAAGATAGTGCTGTGTTAATCTGACTTTTTAAAAAAATTTTTATTTATTTATTTGTCAGATAGAGACATAGTGAGAGAGGGAACACAAGCAGGGGGAGTGGGAGAGGGAGAAGCAGGCTTCCCGCTGAGCAGGGAGCCCGCTGTGGGGCTCGATCCCAAGACCCCGGGACCATGACCTGAGCTGAAGGCAGACGTTTAATGACTGAGCCACCCAGGTGTCCCTAAATCTGACTTTTTTAAAAAGAAGGAATGGAACAGTTGGATATCCATATCAAAAAGAAGAATTTAGAAACCTTACCTCACACCACCTACAAAAATTAACTTAAAATGGATTGTAGATCTAAACGTATGAGTTAAAACTATAAAACTTTTAGATGAAAAGTAGGAAAAAATCTTTATGACCTTGGGTCTGGCAGAGTTCTAAGACATGACACCAAAAACACAAGTGGCAAAAAATCAATATATTACACTTCATGACAGTGAAAATATTTTACACTTTCCAAGATACCACTAAGGAAAAAATAAGGAGCAACCTACTGGGAGAATATATTTGCAAATAATATTTCTGATAAAGGACTTCTCTCCAAAAAACATAAAGAACCCTGACATCTCTATGATAAGAAAAAAAAAAAAACATCAAAAAATGAACAAAAGAGGGGACGCTTGGGTGGCTCAGCCAGTTAAGTGTTTGCCTTTGGCTCAGGTCATGATCCCAGGGTCCTGGAATCGAGTCTCACAACAGGCTCCTTGCTCAGCAGGGAGTCTGCTTCTCCCTCTCCCTCTGCTGCTCTCCCTGCTTGTCCTTGTGCTTTCTCTCTCTCTCTCTCTGACAAATAAATAAATAAAATCTTAAAAAAAAATAGACAAAAGATCTGAATAGATATATCACCAAAGAAGATATTCAAATGACTAATGAGCATAAGGAAAGATGCTCAGTGTCATTAGCCACTAGGGAAATGCAAATTAAAACTACAATGAGATACCACTTCACACCCCCTAGGAAGATTATAATAAAAAACATGAACAAGAACAGGTGCTCATGAAGAAGTGGAGAAGAAACTGGCCCCCCATACACTGTTGATAAGAAAGTAAAATAGTGCAGCCTCTTTGGAAAACAGTTTGGCAGTTTCTCAAAATGCTCAACTTCACTTTACCATAGCACCCCGAAGTTCCACTCCTAGGTATCTATCCCAGACAAATGAAACCGTGTTCACTCAAAGACATAACCACAGATGTTCCTGGCAGGATTTTTCATAATAGCTAATAAGTGGAAACAACCCAAATGTCCATCAGTTAGTGAAGGGATAAATGAGATGTGTATATACGTACAATGGAATATTATTTAGCAATCAAAAAGAGTGAACTACTGATACATCTTAACCAACTGAGCCACCCAGGCGCCCCAAACTACTGATACATCTTACAACATGGATGAACCACAAAAGATTATGCTACATGAAAGAAGCTTGGTACAAAGCCACATGTTGTGAGATACAACTTATAGGAAATATACAGAAAGTGCCCATGGGTAGAAACAGGCAGTTAATTGGTGGTTGCCTGGGGGCTGGAGGTGGGAATTAGAATTGACTTCAAATGGGCCACAGGGAGTTTTCTAGGTGGTGGAAATGTTCTAAAATTGGATGACATTGATGGTTGCACTGCTCTCTATATTTACTAAAATCACTGACTTGGATACTTAACATGGGTGAAGTTTATGGATGATAAATTAAATCTTAATAAAACTACTTTACATTAAAGGACTGGCACATTTCTTTTCTATTTTAAGTACACAATTTAAGCAATGCTTGAGACAGGCTCTCCAGGGGATATTTGGTCATGTACAAAATTAGTACAACCAAACAGCAGTATTTAATCTTCATCCCCTCATCTTCAATCCGTTTATCTACATTTAAAAATAAGTTTTTATCATAGAAAACTTGCAAACTCACACAAGAGTAGAAAAAATAATATAATGCATCTCATATATTTATCACCCAGACACGAGAGGCATCAAAATTATTTTTATCATCTATCTGTTTATTTCTTTATAGTCTTTGCCTTTGGTGCTATCGTATTGAGTCAAATCATAGAACCTATGTCATCTTATCACTATATCATTAGTATGTTTCTCTAATAAAAATAAAAGTTTTCTTATAAAACCGCAATGTTAGTAACCTACAAGAGTCATAATAACCTCTTGGTACCATCTAGTATCCATTCCATATTCACTTTTCCCTGATGAGCTAAAAACACGTCATTATTATTATTATTATTATTATTTACAATTGTGCTAATTAAACAGCCTTGTTCTACAGTTAACAGCTATGTCTCTCAATTCTCTTTTAATCCAAAACAAGCTCTTCCTTCTTTTCTCTCTCATGTCTCTGACTTGCTGAAGAAGCCAGGTGAATTGTTTTGTAGGAAACCCCACGGTCTGAATTTCTTTCTTGATGATGTCATTGAATGTGTTCCTCTGGCCATGGTTCTCATAAACTGGAACTTAGTTCTCATGAGCTGATTAATCAATTTCAACCTCTCTCCTTTCTCTCTACACGCATACAACACGAAGCTTTCCTGCACTCAGTGACGCTGAATTGATCAGCAAGTTCAGGTGTTAAAGTTTGTCTGAATTAGTTATTTCATTAAAGGTTGAAATGATTTTCTAATTGTCATAGCTCCTTCACATTCAGTAGATGTAATTATTCTGCAAATAAGAACTTTCCTTCCTAAACTAGGATTATTTGGTTATTTTGAAATACAACAGTCATAGGAAAGATAAAGAGAATTGTGGTTCTCTTTAATCTACCAAGTATCAAAATCAAGAGTTGGTGCCCTACTTTCTTCTATGTAGACCAATGAGATTCTCACTATTGCTTTGGTTGTTATTAAGTAGACATGTGTGCATGTATCAAAGTATATACCAACGTAAGCATATAAGTATATATATGTACGTGTGTGTATTCATAACAAACTCAAAAGTTTTTAAAATGTTAAATGGTTATCAATCAAATGCAATCATTATTTTTGAAATTCAACTCATCACGCTCTCAGCCAGTGAGAGCCCCTTCAGAAGTTGTCCCCTGTATCATTTTGACAAGATCCCATTAATGTTTCAGGCCCATTTATACATTTCCTGTCCCAGGCACTATAATCCACCATTCTTCCAAGGAATCATGGTCCCTTTTAGGGGGAGTACTTAAAGGACGCTGGGATCTAGATATTAGAGGTGCTTGTTGCTGTCTGTTCCCCATCACTTCCAGGCCTTTTCAATGTAAGGACCTTGGGGACACATTCATAAAAATACAGCGTGTGTACTGATAGTTTCTATTGGACATTTCAAGGATTTTATATTTTTATCTTTTCTCTTACACTGAAAATCTTGGTTCCAAATAAAAGTAACATAAACATAAGTAACCCCGCCCCCTGCCCCATTCTACATTATAGTATTTTATAGGATGGGATTCCTTCAAGGCCTCCCATGCCGCCCGAGCCTCCTTTGTCATCCTTAGTAATGCTGAGTCACTCTGAGCCACTCTGGCTCAACTTGACTCCAAACGCCAGTGGTTTTATTGGGGTGAGTCCTTGTTCTTCTGAAAGGAGTATTTATTTGCTGGACACTTGTGAGATCTTCGAGGAGCCGGGCCACCACCGAGCGATGTGGTCATCAGTGACTGCTCTCATGGCAGTTTGCACCCATCTTCCACTCCGAACTCAGGTAGGTCTATCCGAGGGTGGTGAATACTCCTAGACACATTTCCCCAGGGTCCACTCAAGGGCTGATCCTCTGCTTTGAAGAGGAGTATCTGTTGACTATTTTGTAGGTTTGTGACCACGTGGAGTCCCAGCGGGTTGCGCCCCTTTGGCGCCCACTGCTTCCATGACATGGTGGCCACTCCTGCATGCCCCCACGGCTGTCAACACTCCGTCCACACCAACCCATGATCCACTTCCACCGAGTGTTCCTGGAAGGCTTTGTCCCTGTGATTTTTCTTTTGCCATCATATTTGGTCTGTTTTTGTTTCAGGAGGAGTTTAAGAGCATTAAAACCTTGTCACTAGCATGCCCCCACAGGACCCAAACCCCATGTGTGCATTTTTAAATGCATTTAAATCTAAAGTAAAATTAATTTTTCTTTTTCCTTCAAAGCTTAGATTTCTAGAATAGTCATCTGCACTCAGTGTTGATGTTCTAATTTTCTAGCAGTAACAATTTCCTCCCTCAACTATGTTATTAACATTTCTGTGACAAAAAGTCTTCACAGTTACGTGCTACATACAGAGACTCTCTCAAGAGTCTTTCCGTGACACCTGACTCTGTTGACCCTACAGCTATACCTCTAACCCCAGATGCTCAATATCTTAGTGTGAGACACTCCTTCATGAGACTGTGCCCTGAGGCTCCTCACTTCCCATCACAAATGCCCACTGGGTGACCTCATGGACCCCACTCACTTCCACAGTGACCAAGTGCTCATGGGTCCTGCTGTCAATGTTTAAAACATTAGTAAGACATTCTATTAAAAAAACAAAATAACAACAAAAAAACTTGGAATTAAGAAAAGTAAATTTGCCTCTCCAACCCTAAGAGTTAAATTTGAAAATCAGTACTTAATAATTTAGAATAGAGAGAAACAAGTCCACATTTCAGGTTCTCTCTCTCTCTCTCTTTTTTCCCCAATTTTCTCCTTCTTTTCAGATTTCCTATTCAAGTTTCTTTTTCAAGAAAGATGGGCTCTCAGGGATGCCTGGGTGACTCAGTCTGCTAAGCATGTGCCTTCAGCTCAGGTTATGATCCCAGGATCCTGGGATCGAGTCCCACATCGGGCTCCTTTCTCTGCGGGGAGCCTGCTTCTCCCTCTCCCTCTGCTGCTCCCCCTGCTTGCAAACTCTCTCTCTTCTCTTTCTCTCTGGCAAACAAATAAATAAAATCTTAAAAAAAGAAGATGAGCTCTCAGAATACCATCACTTAATTCATTTTGGGGGATGGAGAAATGCTTTTTGCTTCTTTTGCTAAAATTCAATCCAATCTTATACCCAGATCCACCCCCCAATCCTTCCCCTTTCTTGTCCCAATACTGTTATGACATTCCTCTTGACTGCACACAAGACCTTTTCTAGGATATTCTGAGCAAGTAGAACACTGTGCTGTCATTAAAGCCACCATAGACAAAGATCACAGATGTCATTCACTTTCTCATTTGTTTTTCTCTAGTCTTTTTTTTTTTTTAATGGAGTATAATTTTACTATACTGATTGTTCCTGCCCTTAACAGAAGCAACAACGCAGAGCTATAAAGCAAGAGATAAAGTAACACTTGGCATGAAAAAGAAGAGGTAAATAAAAAGTATTTCTGTGTACAGAGAAGAAATCACTTGATTCTGACTTGTGTTTGCAAAGCCCCTGGAAACACAGGTGGACTCTGGCTATTTTAAGGATGTGAATGTGGATGAGGACCCCAGCAAAAGCACACTAAGTAGGTGTTTGGGCAGCAATGTTTTAAATTACACCAATGGTCAACAACTTTCCATCTCTTCTTCCTCACAAAGCATCACTACAAATAAGATGAAAATATTCAGGTCACGAAGCAGTTTTACCTTCTAAAGATGCAAGGGCAAAGGTCAGATGTTTTGCACCAGATTTCTAGGACCGAGATGGACATCTCACACTCTAATTGGCTCGACGAAGAGCGAGCACATCGCCGTGTGAGCAGATTGCTTACTTGTTTGACAGATGGGCCAGTAACAAGCCAGTGGTGAAAATTATGCAAAAGGTGGATATTTTCTCAAAGTATAAATGCTATAAAGGAAGACACAAAACTGGCATATTTCCAGCAGAGTGGAATTAGCAGCCTTCAGGTTTTCTTGAGAATCATCCTGGACAGAGGTGGGAGGGAGTGACTATCCTTTTAGATGTGGGTTATTTCCCCATTATTGTTAGACATAATATGGGGAACAAGAGGTGTGTTCCCTGTGCCCCTGCTCTTCTCCCTCAGAGCTATGTGTCACGAGAGCCTCGTAGTGCTGGTGGACAGGACACAAATACACAGGGCAAGGAGGCATTCTCCTCAAAACAGAAGCCACATTGGGTCATAGGAATGTGGAATTTTACAAAACCTGAAATGACTTTCCTTGGAATATCTATATGTGTAGTGTATAGTATTAGGGTTGGTTAAAAAAAAACAAAACAAAACCCTTTAGTTGCTAATATATTTTGGGGGAAAAAAAAGAAGTCTTTATTTGAGCCATGAATTCTACAAGTTTGGTTGACTTCGCTCAGGACACTAACGAAGGAGTAACAGAAATGGGAACCACAAGTCTCGATGGGTTTTTACCTGATACAAAAAGTCTAGCGCTGTTACTCTGCCTGGTCTCCCCAGTGTATCTGTGCCGCGTGATACAGCGGTAGTTATACAATCCATCTTCATTCTGTACATCTTTAATATACAAGGCTCCCGTGGATGTGATGAGAAATCTAGATCCTGCAATAGAAGAAAATGATTGCCCAATTAAAATAGAACAAAAGCAACTCAAATCACATAAACAAAGACATTGAATATTTTTTTCCCACCTGCAGGAAGCGTAAGCAAAGGCTAATGCTAGGAGTGTGTCAGTTACTTTAAGGGTCCAAGCTATTTTAATTTTTCAATTACCCTAAATTAGGAGTTTTGAGTAAGCATGCCACACAGTAAATATATACTTAGAAAGTCTAATCTCATGAATTAAGTTTTAAGGTCATGTATTTTTCTTTAGAGCAGCAGAATTGGCATATAATTAATGTGCAGCTAATTTAGCAGATTTTCTTTGATGACTTCTTTCTTAGAATGTGACAAATCAAGGGAATATTAACTTTCTTTGGTGAATTTCTACCTCACATGAGCATGAACCTTTGCCTCAGTTTGAAGTGTTTCCATGAAAATCACAAATGTTAGGCTGGAAAGTAATAAAATATCCACAAATTTCCCAGGAAGGACTATCTTACCTCCTCATAATAACAACCAACACTTAATGCTCAATTCTAAGACTAAGATCAACTCCCCCTGTCGTCGGTGTTCTGGAGGACTCTGCGGTTTCTTAATCGGTACTCCAACAATCGTCAATTATCACTTTCCCTCCTGAGATGTGGACCTTTATTGGTCTACCTGTAGAGAACTGTCCACGTTCAGAGATCAAATGCCAGGGCTGCTCTAAGAAGAATAGAGGTAATTTTTCCTTTGAAAATGTAAATATCTGAAGACAATTTTTACTGTTCAGTTATAATTCGATGATAAACCAAATGAAGGCAAAGGTGTGAATGCCGAAGTGAACTGTGACACCCACATGGTGAGTGACTCAGGACAACACTCTCGTAACATTGTTAGACTCTCTTACAGAAGATTTCTCTGCCTGATACAATTCTAGTGGGGGATAATGTGATTCTGTGTCTTTCAGGAAGGACTAAAATACCAATAATTTACCTTCTTGTATTGTTTGTTGCTCTTAGTTCATTTGAAACTTCCTTTCATTTATTTGAATCAGAATTTCCACGCATCTTGACTTTGATAATTTTAGGTCTCAAATATTTAAGTTATGAACACAATTCCTACAGCTCTTGGTTATTTTTTTATGAAGACTACACTTTATTCATAGACCAGTTGTTCACATAAAATAAAAATGGCTTATGATTTCTAATGCAAGTAAGAGCAATTCAAAAGGGCATGGATAAGAAAAAAAATTAAAAAACAGATACCAATCTAGAATAAGCTTTTTAAAATAATGCAAATTAACCAAAAAAAGTACAAAAATCTTTAAGTAAAAAATTCACTTTTTAAACTGTTTTACTTACTTTAAAATATATTATAAATATGCTAAATATTAAAATAGCTAGAAAAGCAAATGCTGTATATTCTAGATATTTTTGCTTTATCCTCCCCCAAAGAGAAAGCAACTAAAAATACCTTTTACCATTTGTCGTATGTCATCGCACACAGCATTTCTTACCAGTACATACTGTGTATAATTGAAACATTCTTTCTTTCAGTATATTTTGCATACTTACATAATGTTTTAATAACAAGCTTTTTTAAAGTACTGAGCGGTAGACAGTAAAGAGAAACAAAAAGATAATGTATGTAATTCCTGTCACCTTTCTAACACAGAGTATTTTCGGTAGAATTGACAGGCCATCAGCAGTGGTGAAATGTAAGTGGAAAGCATTCTGTGTACCATTGCTTAGAAGTGTTGGGAAATGCATAAGCAGCTGCACGTATTTATTAGTCTGCAGATTCCTGAGAGGGCTCTATTCTCCAGGCACATTTAATGTAATCACTTACTTGCTCCTGTAATATCTCAGTTTTTTTTTTTTACTCACTTAGCATGCCAAATAAGACCCTTAAGACATTTTGTTTCAGAAGAACTTGAACTTTGTTTTAAACATTCCTGAGATGTTCATAGGAAGAAGGAATTGTCCCAATTACTGTACCTCATTGAAACCATTTGGTCTAGCCCTCATTTCCCATTGAAACCATTTCAAAATCGATCAACATTTTAAAACAAAATAAAGATGAAGAAAAGAAGCCTTTGACTAGGAGAGAGCCCTGAAGACCCAGGGTCTGGGTTACAGTCTGAACTCCCAAGATGCATGGAATTTTCAGGGGCAACAAGGACACACAGAGTCTTTAGAGCACCAGATGTCTTGTCTCCATGGTGATAAGAAATCATCTTAACTGCTCCCTAACCTGCCACCACGTGCCATTTCCTGCCTTACATCATCAGAGCCTTTTGTATCTTATAGAATAAAAGGTTCATTCACATCCTGAAACGGGATTGAAGAATGTGCTTCTGTTAAAATAAACAAACGTTGAGATACAAAATATTGATATTAATAATCAGCACACACAGGAACTCTGTCTCACACACACACACATACACACACATACCTTTACTACTCACAACTGTCTGGTAACATACAACTGTGCAAAAAGCCAAAATTTTATAGGTTATTTTATTGCCCTTGGAAAATTATTAGCACTATCTAAAGTGCTAATAATTTTCCAAAAACATTTCTCAAACATAGTGCAAAAACATTTCTCAAACATAGTGCATACTTTGTGTCATGTTAAACATATTGCAAATCAGTCAACTGAATAAGAGTGAAAAATTTTTGGGTTCTGGGTCATCATTATTGATATCAATTATTGAGCTACACTGCTGAGTTTTTAGAGGGGTATCTCAGAAGCTATCTTGGCTTCTCAACATGCACTAAATGGTTCCCAGATGTTTAAGCCCTAATTCTGTTTTCAACAGTGTATCCATTCCTTCCTTTGCTACCAGGCAAACCAAGAATTATTACTTCTCTCTGCCACCCATATCCCCATCAACACATTCACAAGGTGATGCATTCAGTATACTGAGAGGTAGAAAGCAGACATACCACAGCTGTTAGAGCTTTGCATAAACTAAGAGTTTGTGAGTCACGAGTAAGTGCTGGTGTGGTTCTCCAATGTTATTGACATGAACTTGTATGTCAGTTTCACTAACAAGCCCACAGCTTGGTACCAGCTCAGCGAGCTCAGCCAGCTCAGCACAGGGGCTAGAGGGATATTTCTATCTAGAGACACAAAGCTCAGCAAAGAAAATGGGACATCTGCACAATTGGGAGTATTCTGGGAAAACGCAGGGTTTAAGTCCTGTAGCCACACTCTTCTTGTTTCCTTTTCAAGTTTTCTATGCAATAGCATCAGAGGCAGTATTAAAACTTCAGCAGTTCTAGCCACCCATGTGCCCAGTTACGTGTAGCTGAAGATCTGAGCTGCAGAAAGCAGGCATCAGAGACCTCCAGAAGAAAGCATATGGAAGCGGATTCTAGGAAAACCAGAGCCGAAGGGTATGCCATTCATTGGGCCAGCACTCTTCTGGGCTCTGGGAATCCAAAAAAGGAATGAGACACAGCCTCTGTCTTCAGGGAGTTTACGACCTAAACAGATTTCAGTCTTAGGGTTGGAGACATGGCATCAAGGTGAGAAAACAGGATGGGAAGGAAAAAGCTGGAGTGTAATCAGGAAACCTCATCTCACCTGGATGAAGTTAACTACCAATACCAGGGAGGAAAATTGTATTATTACCAAACCTGCCTACATCCTTGCAGATTACTCCGACATAAATAATTAACTTGCTATGTTAAAGCATACTTTATTAATCTGCTTGTTCAATCTACTCAGCTAAATTTTTTCTCATTCTTATAAAGAATCAAGTTAAAAGATCTTTTCCTTGGTACCAGGTAGAACAAGCTCACCTACCCATAAGGGTTTCTCACTGTGGAAGAAAAAGCTGGGTTTTACTCATATGTGGAATTTAAGAAACAACAAACAAGCAAAGGAAAAAAAGAGAGAGAGGCAAACCAAGAAACAGACTCTTAACTACAGAGAACAAACTGATGGTTACCAGAGGGGCGGTGGTGGGGGGATGGGTGAACTAGGTGTTGGGGAATAAGGAGGGCAGCTGTCCTGATGAGCACTGAGTAATGTGTAGAATTATTGAATCACTATATTGTACACTTGAAACTGATGTAACACTGTATGTTAACTACAATGGAATTAAAGTTAAAACTTAAAACACTAAAAAAAAATAAAAAATAAAAACAAAGGTAACAACAACAAAAAAAACTGGGTTTTAGAACCCAGTAGCTCCAAATTCCCAACCTGTTAAAGCCACTTTCCAGTTGTGTGACCTTAGACAAGACATTCAGCATCTTTAAACTTTGGCTTGTTCACGTATGAAAGACAGATGGCAAAGAGCATCCTCTTTGTCCCGGTGTTGAAGTTTAGATTAATGCATGGCTGTCATCTAACAGATAGTCATGCATTAAGTAGGATATCTAGAGAAGCAGGCATAATGTGTGTTATTTTGCTGTTCTGATGGGATCAATCAGTCATCCGTCGACGGCATGAGCACAAAGCTGCCCAGGGCCATCAGCCTGCCTGAGCCAGACAGGGAAGAGCCCATGGACATAGACAGAGTATTTAATTGTTTATGTATTTGCTAACTTCTGTGAAGCAGCCTCATGTAGCAGGAAAAGCATGAGAGTGGAAATAACATGGCTGAGTTTTATATCACATTCCTGACACTGGGAGCTATGTCACTGAGACAGGCAAAATAGTTCCCAAACCCCTGTGAGCCAGGATCACACAACAGGGTACTAGCAGGGTGCAGAGGGATGGAACACGACCCGCAGAGTAGCTTGCTAATCCCAGTGTGGGGCTGTACGCCCCAGAGGACGGCCGTACAGACACCATCCTCAGACATCCTTCCTGCAAGGAACTGGGACATTCATGGAAACCCGAGGTCTTCCTCTGTAATCATCATCATGTGATTCGAATAAGGATATTCCCTGCGTATTTGTCAGTATTTAAACCTAAGACAGATATTGTGAAGTCTTCCAAATTAACCATTCCTCACCTCTTATATCTCATCCAACACAAGGTCCTTCTGTTCCTACTTCGAAAATACATCCAGAATGGTCCACTTCCCTATCTCCACTACACACCCTGGTCTGGGGGTCCCAGCCTTTCCTCACTCTATTTCTACTCCTGCTCCTCTCAGCCTGTTCCCCACTCACCAGCCACGGTCATTCAGTGCAGGAAATCAGGAAGATCATTCAGCGTCCACTAGATCCCACTAGACCAAATTATTCATAGTGGCCTACAATGGTTCAGGCTTTGACCATATTTCCAAAAGCCATTCACCCCCTCTCTCCCTTTGCCACCATGCCTCAGCCACCCTGTCCTCTTAATCACTCTACCTGAAGGAGGTTGAGCCCATCTCTCTACCTGGCTGGCTCTTTCTAATCTTTCTGGCCTCAGTTCCTAAATCAACTTCCCAGCAATGCCAGCCCACATTAACGTACCCATGGTCCCTCATGCTCACAGAGGTTGATTTTATTACATCTACATGAGGTTGCCTTGTGTGTGTTTAAGGTTGGCATAACATTTCTCTCCTCCAACCAGAATAGCAGAAACTTGATTTGTCTTGCTCAATTGTTCATCTCTATTATTCAGAGTGGTGCCTAGCTATGCTATTTGGAAATATTTGTTCAGGAGGTGGACAGCTAAAATGGTCTATCATTGCTTGTACACAAATTGTCTCTTCTAAAGTCTGGGTAAAAAGAAAGCAAGCTGAAATACCTCTTTTTAGGTTTCAACATGAAACTTCCTCATGTATAATACATAAAAACAGAATTTTTTCCCCTCTAGGAGTGACTAATATATTCTCACATGAAAATGAGCATATTTTAAGATTTTGATGTTAATTATTCTTTCATTATGCTCTCTGGCTTTTTCCTGTGCAGCCGGGCTGTTAGATCTTCAATAGGGACAACACTATTTTCAGGAAGATTTTAAACGTGTATTTGATTTTTCACTTAGAAATATCTTAGGGGTTTTTTTGCTCTTGCAATCTGAACTGAGTTAATAGTAATTAAAAGAACAGATGGTTCTTCTAATAAGATGCCAAATGGTAGCATAACACAATGAAACTTCTATAAGCTGTGCCTACCACCTCCAAGTGACAGCCGACTGGGTAATGAAACCGAGATTTGTCCCGGGCACTTTCCATAACAATCTCCGAGAAATAAGAGGAAGATTGAAATCTAAGTTCTAAGTATGTGGTGCTAGAAACAAGATGAGCCTTGAATGAATATCTTAACATTTTGGGGGGTTTGAAAGTTGAATTAGCATTAACTAAAATAGAAGTGGAAACAGAAAAAAAAAATATATAAATATATATAAAATCTATTATCACCTTCCCTTAATTCAGATGTAGACTAGAATGGAATTGAACTCTTCCTGTTGTTCTGAGGTAGGTCTGTTGGGTGATGTGATGGGTGGGTGCCAAGCCATAGTTTGAAGCATCTACAGCTATATCTTGGGCAATTGAGTGGCCTGATAAAAATGATTGTTCAAAGAAAATTATGTTGAAAGCTGCACATAAGGGAGAGGCATAGGCCCTTAAGATAAGACTTCTAACCTGGTGTTATGGGTTAAAGTGTGCCCCCCCACAAAAATTCAAGAGTTAAGTCCTAACCCCCAAGACCACATTCTAAATACGTGGCCTTCTTTGGAAATAGGTTCATCACAGATGTAATTAGTTAAGATGAGGTCATACTGGAGTAGGGTGCTCCTCTAATCGAATGTGATGGTTGTGATAACAAGTGGAAATTTGGACACAGAGACATCTGGGTATTGACACTAATCCTAATCAGAACCAACAGGTATTGTATTTTTAGTATGAACATCCCGTATTTTGACCCACGTGGGTCTCACAACGACCCCACGAGGCAGGTACTGTTATTATTCCCACTTTACAGATGAGAACAGTAAGGAACAGAGATTAAGTGATTCGCCCATGTTCATACACCTTTTGGTATCCCCACCAGCGCGATGCCCTGGTATTGTGGCTGGGAGCTCACAGTCTGGCTCTGGGTCATGGCCCTGGTGAGACAGCAAGGCACAGGAACAGGGAGAGCGGAACAGAAGTGATACACCCAGAATCATTTAAGCCAAAGAATTAACAGAACTGGATTGGGGAGAAGAGCGCTCCAAGTGCTCGGTCTGAGGGACGGACGGGACAGCGATGGTGCCAGCAGGTGAAGAAGCTGGGGCAGGTGTCTGTTTTTATAGGGAAGGCATGCTGGGTCACTTAGGGTGTGTGACGAAAGTCAAGCTGGAGACAGAGCTTTGGGGATCAAGCTCTGCATGCCAAGAAGCGCTTGATGTGGACTGATGCCCAGGAACCCCCCAGGTTGGGAGTGGAGGAAAGGGGCCAGCAAGACACAGCAAGACAAAGGAGGGGCAGAGACACAGGAGGGTGTGGGATTCTGAGAACCAGGCAGGGAGGACTTCCAGAAAGGATGGTGCAGATGTCAGCTCTGCGTCTCGCTGTCAGCATAAACTAGAATGCGCGCATGACCCAAAAGAGCCTCCATGTCCTCTTCTGCACCGTGGGGCGATATTACATTCCAGGCAATACTGTGATGTTAAATAAGAATATCCATGTGGCTGCCTGCTAGAGAAAGGTGCTCTAAAATAATTGTAATCTGCAATAAAATATAATGATAAAGTATCCCACTTGGCTAGATAAATAAAAATATTAAATATCTAGCTACAAACTGCTAAGCATATATACAATGAATTTAAAGCACACTACAAATCATTACCAAGGGGCGTAATAGTATAAGACTTGGGTAAATGAAGAGGCACAAATCCCAGAATTAGACAGCTTGATATTGCAAAAATGTCCATCTTCCACAAATGAAATTAATCGCATTTTGATTGATTTCTGAATGGAATTTATCTAGAACTCGACAAAAATCAATGAGGATTAAAACAAGATGTGATTTTTCATTCAGGAGATTAGGAAAAAATTAAAATATGTGATAATAGATAGTCTTCACAGGGCGTGGGGATTGCATACCTACCGGGAGGAGTGTAAAGTGGTGAAGTCTTGGTTTTTGGTGGGCACTCCAGTAACCTATTTCAAATGTTAAGAATTGCATACAGTTCCCTCCAGCTTGATCCTTCAAAGAGTCAGTCCTAATGAAACACTCATACACGTGCACATACCAATGTACACAGAAGAGGTACACTTCAGCCTTGTTTAAAAGTGAAAAACCATAAACAAACCCAAATGCCAAGCAAGGTGTGAATCAATGAAGTTCGGTGTATCCATACTATGCAGCCCTTTAAAAGACATAACATAATAAAATAAAATAAAATTAAAAAAATAATTTACATAGTTAAATAAAAATATATAAATAATAAAAAAAACCTCTCAATATTACCAGTCAAAAAAAAGACCATAAGGTAAATGCATGCAGACTGCATACTGCATGCGAAGATCTGCAAAGTGAGTATAGAACAATACGTAATGTCCCTTATAAAAGGCAATGGATGTGTGCCTGTGCGTATAAATTTGTGTGTGTAAATGAACGGAGAGGAAGGTGTCAGAAGATATCCACCAAAATGTGAGCTGTAGTCACCTCTGAAGTCACCAGCGGAGTAGGGCAAGGGAAGGCAGAATTACAGGTCTTATTTCATAGTCTCGTGTATTTGAATATCTTAAAGGAAGACTCCATTAGTGCACTGCTTGTGCAGTTGAAATTTATTTTGAAGAAGGTGTCAGTGGGTGGTGAGCATATGGACGCAGCAGGCGTAGACCAAACTCATTTGAGCAGCACGACAGAGGGGAAGGAGAGAAATCCAGGATAATATTTATGTTGGGAGTAAATGTGTCAAAAGATGGCCTTTTGTTTAGGTTGGTTTTCAGTCTGATCACACTGACGCCTACGGAAAAGCCTAAGGGGGGCTTTCAATATTTACCCCGGTCTTTGTAATCCTCCCTCCAACAACCCAACCCCAATGTCTCAGCTGGTAGGTAGCGGATCTCCTGATCTTCCAGCCCTACTCTGGCAACACAGGACTTTACCCCTAATTGCATTCAGTCTAGTCTGTTTGCATACGTAGCACTCCCCCTCTCCCCCACCAGTGACAGGAGGCTCTCCAGGGCAGGTCAATCCCCATGTTTGCCTTACTTACCTACTGTTTCCCCCCACCTCTCACACTGTTGAATTAAATGCTTGTTTGAATACTGATGACATACTTATTTTGGATTTTTCCCAAAAATAGGCTCGGTACATAGGGCATATTGTCAGGATCTGCTGTGCTTACAAAAGTGTCACCAAGATATTCAAAGGAATCCTGAAGCACCAGCTTGGACCTTGGGCTGCCTGGAAGAAATCACTTGGCCAAAAATGATGATGCTACCCCTGGCACATGGGGCCTGAAGAATAAACTAGCAACCCTGGGCTTGGATTCTATAAGTAAGGAGTGATGTGGCATACATATGTTTAAATTCTCCCAGAGCAATCTAAGACATTTTTCTTATGTAAATAAAATTCTCTCAGTGAAATTCTCCTGCAGTTAAATGAGGCTCAATTATACACTACTAATTTGAGCCTGCACACTGCATTCCAACTGTATACCTAATTACCCTATTTAGTCTGTTAACGATCAGATCTTCGTTCTTAGAGCAGATAGCACAGTCTGCCATTAATCTTTCCTCTAGTTAGATTCCTAGTTATTTAAAAGAATAAATCCTTGGAAAGAATGGAATTTGATTTTTAAAGGAATTATTTTAAGGATTTTTTTTTTTTTAAAGAGCCAAAGAAGCTTATAAAATTTAAATTGTATGTCCTCATTTATATGATGAAAAAAAATGGTTTGAGGCCCTGACATCTAGGAACAAATATTTCGGTGGGGGAGAGAATCAAACAAGTAAATAGACAAAGAAAATAATTACAAAATGTGATAAGTGTTCTTAAGAGAATTAAGGCAAGGAGGTTGAATCCACATAAAGAGAACTGCTGTTTAGACAGTGTAGGGGAGGAAGGGTTTCTGTGGAGGGTGCTTTTCACAGGAGGCACAGTGGATGGGAGAGTAGGGCTGAGAAGAAGAAAGCAAGGAAAGCATGTGCAAGGGTCCTGAGGTAGAGAAATGGTGGCAGGTTCAAGGAGCTCAAATAAATATGTTTTGAAAACAGAATTGACTGGCCATGGATTTGGCCTGGAGGCTGGGGTGTGGTCAAAAGTGACTTGTAGGTTTTGGGGAGGGGCACTGGGTGGCTGGAGAGAAAAGCCTTTTCTGGAAAGGAGAAGCCTTGGGGCATGGCGCTGGTTGTCCGCGGGTGACTTAATTTGGACTTCTGGGCTTTAACGGATTGTTGGAAGGGTAAGAAAAAGAATGCCACGAGTGCTGCTTGCCGTATGGGGGTACCTCACATCTGGAAAGGCACATCAACAGTATTCCCTGTCCCACGAGATTTCTGACTTTGAGGCAGAAAGAGCATATTTCATGTCGATCACCTGTTCCTGTTGTGGCTGTGATACGTTGCTCATTAAAAAGCAACCTGTTCAGAAAGGAGAAGAAAGAGGAGGAGAACAAAGCACAGTGCTTCGATCCGCAATGACTGTGCTTACACGGTCTAACCATGCTGGGGACCCAAGGGGCATGGAAGCCCCTGGGCTTATCGGTGAAACACAGTGAAAATTAATCATAAAGTTAGTCTGCCTCATGCATACGATATATGGTTACAGGAAATAATTTAGAAAAATAGGAACAGTTAAGGCTGAAAATAGACACAGTGGCCACTTAATATTACAGGGTAATGGTTCTTCCCATGGCGGGCAGCTACCTATTAATGGGCTGTGAAATCAATTTCATGGACTGTAACTTTGTTTTTTAAAAAATAAAATAGAGTTGATAGAATGAATTGGCATGCATCACAAATAGGAGGGCTAAGTCTTTTTAAATTTTTTTTTTTTTTTAAGATTTTATTTATTTGCGAGAGAGAGAATGAGAAACAGAGAGCATGAGAGGGAGGAGGGTCAGAGGGAGAAGCAGACTCCCTGCCGAGCAGGGAGCCCGACGCGGGACTCGATCCTGGGACTCCAGGATCATGACCTGAGCCGAAGGCAGTCGCTTAACCAACTGAGCCACCCAGGCGCCCAGGAGGGCTAAGTCTTTTATGAAAGCTTTGTTTGAATTCACAGGTGCCCATTCAGGACTGTGGAGGTGTTTGTATATGTCTGTATGCATGCGTCTCTGTATATATATGTGCTTACTGGGTCCCTATACAAAATGTCTTTTTCACTATGTATTTCTTACTGTGAGTCAAGGAAAAAGTGTTTGAAGAGCACCGTTGGGCATCTGGCGATCTGGCTGTTCTTTTTTTCACTAAGTTTCCCACCGCCAGGCAAGTCTAATGGTCTTCATATATTTGGGATACTTAAAGTCTTCCCTTCGTATGCTCAGACTGGCAAGGCTATAAGGCCACAGATGTGGCTGGATTTACAGCCACCGTGGCAGACAAAGCAGCTGACTTCTTTTCCAGGCTGCATCATTTGAAGGTCTTGGATTATCTCTGTTTCTTAACAATGCAAGAAGATGTTTACAGGAATTACAGTGAGTTTACTGAGCATTCGTGCAAATCTGTATGCAAGTATATACTTACAAACCTCCCCCCATGGTAGAAATCATGTCAGATACAGCTCCTGGAGATTAGATACCAGATCCTCTTGGTTCTAAGTGGCCTGACCCAATGAGATTGGGTAGAAGCAACACCAGCTTTCATGTCTTAGAGCCTTTGGCTATGAGTGTAACTCAGTTTCCCAAATGGCTCCTCAAGATCTAGCTGATCATGAAACCCACTGCCTGGCAGTGTCTTTCCTAACAAAACATTACTAATACAGTCATACAGCAATTGCCCACCATATGCAGAGCTGGTAATAGGGTTGAAGGTAACCCCATGACTAAAGGCTAATTTCTAGTTCTAGGGAAAGAAAACTCACCATAGAAGTATGAGCCATACAAAGCCGGGTGAAACAGTGCCAGCTGAATATACATATGTGTTGAGGTAAACAGAGACTGAAAAATATGTCCATGATTAATCAGGATGGGACAGGACCCACTGTTGGTACACAGGCCGATGAGATTCTACACAGAAATGCCATGAGAACACACAGTGAGAAGTTTTTTCCCTGCGTGCCTCATCAATGCTTCCGAGTCTTCCAAAGGGAAAGCCTCTGGAGGGTGCCCCTGACCTACCCAGCGGTTGTGTGCCTCTGCCTTCCCTCTGCTCTGATTCTCGGGTTGTTCTACGAGGACGAATGATCTCTGCTCCTCCCCCAACACTTGTCGATCCGTTTTTCTTTTTTTATTAATCACAGGTAAAGTAAGCCACTGGCTAAGAGCCTTTGCAAGGCAAGTGTATCTGGCCAGAACTTAGTATCATTGTTTTGCTTTCACTATATTTGTGTTGTTTTTAATCTGAAAATTTTTTATTAAGTTTTTTATTTTAATTCCAATATAGTTAATGTACAGTGTGATATTAGTTTCAGGTGTACAATATAGTGACTCAACACTTCCATACAACACCCAGTATTCATCACGACAGGTGCACTCCTTCATCCCCATCACCTATTTCCCCCACCCCCTACCCATCCCCCCTCTGGTGACCACCAGTGTGTTCTCAGTAGTTAAGAGTCTGGTTCTTGGGGGCAGCTGGGTGGCTCAGTCGTTAAGCGTCTGCCTTTGGCTCAGGTCATGATCCCAGGGTCCTGGGATCGAGCCCCGCATCAGGCTCCCTGCTCGGCGGGAAGCCTGCTTCTCCCTCTCCCGCTCCCCCTGCTTGAGTTCCCTCTCTCGCTGTCTCTCCGTCTGTCAAATAAAAAAATAAAATCTTTAAAAAAAAAAAAAAAAAGAGTCTGGTTCTTGGTTTGCTTCTCTCTCTTTTTTTTCCTTTGCTCATTTTTTTTGTTTTTTATATTCCACGTATGACTGAAATTTGTCACTATATTTGTATTTGATACACACAAACACACATATACATGGCTAATACTACATAAAGGCAGAAATGCACATTTTCTTTATAATTACACTGCCTTCAGACAATATGAGTTATGTAGACAGATAAATAATAGCGAAGATGATATTCAGTGACTGCAGAAATCATAAAGCTGGTTCATGAATGACCAAACTTTGAGAAGCACTATGTGCATGATGCTTCCAAGGAGAGTGAGTTATATACACTGTTGCTTGGAGAAAAGGATGGCCAGAGAAATCTGGACTCACAGAGAGCCAGGCCCAGACAAAGCAGGTGACCTGGGGATGCACAGGACAGGCCGTCCGTGTGTTACACCACTGAGGTCCTGAACAGTACGGTAGGCTTCTGGGAGGCCCTGGGCTTGGTGCCAGGATAGTGGCAGATGGTTTCCAGACTGCAAGGCAAGAGCTAAACCCAAGTGAAGTAGAAGTCAAATTGTGGTTGAAGAGGGAGCAGAACCAGGAAGATGTAGACAATATTGCCAAAGCCAGGCAGGAAGACGGTTGGCCCCTGGGGAAGCCACTGGGGCAGCATGGGGCCAGGGCGGAGAGAGACAGGGCAGAGGGCTCAACTTCACGACAGGGGGTCCCTGGTCCACAAGGGACCAGTCCTTTAGAGGAAGTTCGGGCCTCACAGCAATCTATTTCTTCTGACTTGTCCTCCTCTCGTGTCCTCAGTCCCTCATCCTCCCTCCATTTCTCATGTAATTGAAGAAGTACAAACCCCCCGCAGACAGAAAATGTTCATGTGTGCCTATCATGCAGAATGGATCACTGTTAACATTCTTATGCACTCTATTTATTTTAATGAAAGAAATGATGCTTTACAGAGAAAGGTAAAATCCTCTCTTTGTTCCCTCCCCTGTCCTATCTTTTCCTCCTAAAATGACATCGTTATCAGGAATTTATCCTATGTATTTGGCTCAGTTTTTATTCCATTGCACACGCCTACATGCATCCATGAACTGGACATCTATTGTTCTGTATCTTCTTTCTTTTTTTAAATTTACAGAAACAGCTTACTGTTTATCATGGAAAAACTTGTTCTTTCCCCCCAACATTATGCTTTTTAAACTCTCTCCATGTTGATATAGAGAAATCTAATTCGTTCTTTTTAATATAAGTATAGCAACTTATTGTATAAATAGAAGTCATGCTAAGCACCACAATGATGCTCAGGGGAGACATGTGTCTTTCTGGGTTTTTCTTTTCATTGCTGTAGTCTCAGCACCTGGAACAGTGCAACACACACACACACACACACACACACACAGTAGTTGCTCATTAAGTATACATCCAAAAATGAATACATCCATTCATTCCACTACTGATGGACTTTAAGAGTCCACAGTTACAAAGCGTCTCCTCAGACAAGCTTTCCCGAGATCTCTCTGGCACATCTGTGAATGTCTCACTGACACGTCTTCCTACATATATAATTATTGGGTCGAGAACTTGTGTTTTCAATTTTCCTGGCTCCTCTGCAACACCGTGTGAATTCTGAAAGGTCTGACATCTCACTCGGTGGGTCACTGCTCTGGCTGAGGAGACTGGTGTTTGCCAGCCCACCGAGGATGGGGCCAGAGGGCATGCTATTGGTTTTGCAATGCCTCTTCCTCCCCAGTATACATTTTTTTTTATTTATTTTTTATTTTTATTTTTATTTTTTTTAAGATTTTATTCATTTATTTGACAGAGAGAGACACAGCGAGAGAGGGAATACAAGCAGGGGGAGCGGGAGAGGGAGAAGCAGGCTTCCCACTGAGCAGGGAGCCCAATGCGGGGCTCGATCCCAGGATCCTGGGGTCATGACCCGCACTGAAGGCAGACGCTTAATGACTGAGCCACCCAGGCGCCCCTACATTTTTTTTTAAAGATTTTATTTATTTATTTGACAGAGAGAGACAGCGAGAGCAGGAACACAAGCAGGGGGAGCGGGAGAGGGAGAAGCAGGCCCCCCGCTGAGCAGGGAGCCCGATGCGGGGCGCGATCTCAGGACCCTGGGGTCATGACCTGAGCCGAAGGCAGCCGCTTAACCGACTGAGCCACCCAGGCACCCCCCAGTATACATTTTTAAATTGATAAGCTTCGGGCCACCAGGGTGGTTCAGTCGGTTAAGCATCTGACTCTTGGTTTCAGCTCAGGTCGTGATCTCAGAGTTGTGAGCTCAAGCCCTGTGCCCCTCCACGCTCAGCCCGGAGTCTGCATGAGATTCTCTCTCTCTCCCTCTGCCCCCTGCCCCCTGCGTGCGTTCTCTGTCTCTAAAATAAATATATGAATCTTTTAAAAAAGCTGATAAACCTTTATGAGAAAGGAGAGGTGAAGTTACTCCAAGTAATGAAATAATCCTAAATATAAAATAAGTGAGTATAATGATTCACAGCCAGGGACAGGATCCTCGTTAGGCCAATGGGGTATTGCTGTCAATACGAGCCTCACTGCCTCAAGCAGAGTCCCTTTCTAACCAGGGTTGTCAGTGGTAACAACGAGCTCAGGGTGGATCTAGCCCTCACCATCATGCCGGGACTCCACTGGATAAACATTAACGCACATCACTGTGTAAAAGCAATATCATGCTCCATTAATTACACCCGCGGCAATGTACCAGCCTTGTAGCTCCTAACACGGTGCTTTTATTTCGTTTTTCCTTAGGCCACCTCCCAGGCAAATATAAATGAAATGAGGCCTTTGAAAAGAAACACTTGAATAAAACATATTTATTTTTCATCGCCAAGCAACTCTTAATGGGTTTTGGAACCTCCTCGGAACAATTAAAAGAGATACACATACAGGATCCTAAATCTCTGCAAAGATTTTCAAATTCTGAGCCCTCAGTTGAAGGCAATTGTGGAATGTACAAGGCTCTTTCCGAGACTTGCTTTGAGCATGTGTGGGACTGGGGTGGCATGGGGACCCCCTGGCCCCGCATTTGAGCCATTGCCCACGACCTGCCACTACGTGGAAAGCACCTGGTGCCCCCCGCTGGCCTGTCTGAGGCCCCACAGGTTCGCCCTGGGGGACAGGACTGAACCCATATGTGGTGGGAAAGTGTGGAAAGTGCTCTCACAAATGAAATAGCCAATTCCTGTGGGATCTGCATGACCGTAATGCTTCCTCATAATGACACGTGGTTTCCACTTTATTAATCTCTAACCAATTCCTGTTCACTCTTTCTTGGGCCTGGATAGAAACTAGTGATCAGCAGAATTCTATTTTTTAATGGTACCCTGTCAGATTACTTTTCAGCTTAAAGTGTAAGCAATCACGATTCTCAATTCTACATATATTTCTTAATTATTATTGTTATTACTTTAGGGTAGTCAAGTGAAACAGTGGGAGGGGAGAAGGAGCAAAGAAATCTGTAATTGATCTGTGATCAATTAATTGTAAACACCACTGTACTCAGACCAGCCTCTTAATTATTACTTTTAATTGCATTTTTGCTATACAACCATCTAATGAATTTTCTTTTAGAATATTGAGATAAAATTCCTCCTTGGATTCCTTTTGGTCATTTATGTCATGAAAACATGGCATATTATTTAGAATCGTATTTTCCTATTTTTCTTTCAAATAGTTTAATATGGTCAACAAGTCAAATGTGGGTTATAGCAACGTTCATTTCCGACGATGTAAAAGATTATTATGAAATGCTTGCAAGGAGGAAGCTAGAGATGGTGGGTCAATATAATAAACATCCATTTAAATGAGCAGCAGAGCTGTCAGGTAAGGAAAATCCTTGGGGATCTATAAGTGAGGAAGAAATCAAACACTCTAGAGAAAAGATCTCGTTGATACTCTGGTTTTTGTGGGACATCTGCTCTCCTAGGAAGCACTGAGGAAAGAAAAGAGAAGGCTTTAGTCCTACACGAGGTGAGGAAGCCTCTGCAGAAATTCAAAACCCCCACAGGGCAGACCAGAAGAGAACAATTCTTAGCAAACACCCTTGCTTGTTTCTGCCTGGGCTTTGGGTATGAGACATGTCTAACCACAGCAAAAGGCTGGCTCAGGTTTGGGGTTTAGATGTCTACTATCTGCAGGGCCTAAGAAACTTTATGCCAAGAAATTAGCATAGAGTGACCCAGTTTCCAAGAGCAATGGATGGAAGCAAAGGTCAATCTTCCTTGGAGAACCAAGCTACCAGGGATGTTTAAGCCCAACCCTGAGTTCCCAATCCAAAACCATGGAATATAGTAAAGAACAATTTACTCTAAGAAAAGTCAGAAGAAACAACAGAGATCCCAGATAATGGAATAACTGGGTACAGATTACTAATTAGTATTTTTGAAATGTTTGCAGAAATATAAAAGGGCCACATCACCCCAGTGTTCATAGCAGCAATGTCCACAATAGCCAAACTGTGGAAGGAACTGAGATGCCCTTCAACAGACGAATGGATAAAGAAATGTGGTCCATGTATACAATGGGATATTACTCAGCCATCAGAAAGGATGAATACCCAACATTTGCATCAGCATGGATGGAACTGGAGGGGGTTATGCTAAGTGAAATAAGTCAAGCAGAGAAAGTCAATTATATGGTTTCATTTATTTGTGGAACATAAGGAATAGCATGGAGGACATTAGGAGAAGGAAGGGAAAAAGGAAGGGGGGGAATCAGAGGGGGAGACGAACCATGAAAGACTATGGACTCTGGGGATCAAACTGAGGGTTTTAGAGGGAGAGATGTGGGGGGATGGGTTAGCCTGGTGATGGGTATTAAGGAGGGTAAGTATTGCCTGGAGCACTGGGTGTTATACGCAAACAATGAATCATGGATCACTACATCAAAAACTAAGGCTGTACTGTATGGTGACTAACATAACATAATAAAAAAATATTAAAAAAAGAAAAATTTCTAATTAAAATTCATATTTTTCAACCAAGCTGCATAATAATATTAAAAGAAAATATCAAGTCAAAAAAAGAAATATAAAACTGAATCAAGAAGAAGAAAAAGAAACGCGAGAGCATGAAAAAAGATAAATTACATAGAGAAGATAGAATGATTAAAAATCAAAAGTAATCCTTGATATAAATACTTAGATAAGATACAGGGAGTTTCATGTACTATAAAATAAATCTAAAGAAATTACCCAAAATATTGCTTAAAGAGGAAAAAAAACCATAAATATGAATGAGAGGTTAAGAAACTGGGAGAGAGATATCGGAGATCTGTACGCCCACTTACTAGTCCAGAAAGAGGAAGCAGAAAACATGGCAGACAAGCAATATTTGGAGAGAAAGACCTGACAATGTCCTGGAATTGATAAGAACAGGAGTTTGCCAATAGCGCAGGCTCTCCTGGGACTCCAGGATGGGCTCCCAGGAACGCCAGGTACTCAAGGAAGGACGGACGGCCCGAGGGAGTGATAAGCAAAGGCGCTGGTAAGAATGGGTAACTCTATAAAGAAATAACGCCTGCATAAAGTGATCAGCATAATAACGACCAAAAGGATAGATATAAAAACTAAGATGCACCCAAAACGCTGGACGGCAAAAACCTGTGAGACGGGAGGGCTGTCACAGGAGTCAGGGTGTTCTCAAGTCCTGCGTTAACTGAGCATGAGGTAGACCAGTAGCATGACATTCGCACCCAAAGGAAAGCAATCACTTTATAAGATATGGACCCGCATATGCTATGCCACCCAAGTCTTAACCTGGGAGGCATCTACTGACTATCTGAGAAACCAGACCATGTACTTTGCAGTTTACAAAGAAGTTTTATGGCCATTACTATATTGAATCTCCATAGCAAAACCGTGAACATAAAGGCCATTTTAAGACACAAACCCTCATTCTCCATTGATTCCTCAGACTGTGTTCTTTGAAAATATTTGACACAATTCTAAGAAATGTCAACTTTGCATTTTGAGATGTGTGTCCAGTCTTACCAGACTATGAGAATGCATTCCAATGCAAATGGGGTATGGTTACATGAATTCATTGCTCAAGAGTAAGCAAGTCTTTCTTTTTCTTTTTTCTTAAATTCCCTACATTTTCTTCCCACATTTTCTCACCTAGTAATTGTTTACAAATTCCATGTGGAACACATTCATTTCCTATTGGTTTGCATAAACATTTTTCCCAGCAAATACGGTGGAGAGTGTGACCATCCTGTACCATTCAGACTCTGGTGGTATACAACATGGTAAATTTACCTTTTCCTTCAATCTAATTCAACATGTGTTTAATCAAATCAGGGTAATCCTTTATAAAGGATGAATAAAAATCCCTTGCATTTTAAGATAATTTGCTCTCTTCTTGAGAGAGAGTATGAAAGGGCTTTCTCCAGCATATATTTTACTCATTTTGATATCTTCTGATAAATTATTCTTGTGTCATGCTGAGAAAACTTCAACTTGTCATTTGAGTGAGGATATAATAAAGTCGTTATAAGTGTCTAGCACTGAACCCATCTTTCTTTCATTTCTGGATATTAAATTTTAATTAGAGAATATCCCTTTAAATAACCAATATTTTATAGAGAGAAAGAGCATAAATGAAGGCCATAAGGAAAAATGTTATAAAAAACACATCAGACTGGTGGGTACTACTTTTTTCCTGGCTCATTCCAAAGATATCCACTGTATATAACAAAGACCACAAAGGATGATACAAAAACAGGGATGAAGTTCCATCACAGATATTTTAGCATTAATACTTTACAGGCATATTTACAAAGTTCTTTGTTAAATTCTTCAAATCATTTTAATCATATGAACCAAGCTGACAAGTGTTGTGCCACAAAAATCATAAAGTGTTACATTTATATAATGAAATTTTTGAATGAATAAAATAAAAATACTGATTTCACTTAAAAAAAACAACAAAAAACATAGCTAAAGTGCAACAGAAATCTGGATTCAACGGCCTTAGATTAATGAAAGGGAGGAGAACAGCATACCCTTAACTCTTATTCTAAAAAGAAAATATACGGTGTTATTATCACTAGATGGATAAGCACTGCCCAAAAGATTGTCTTCATGTACCCTGGCCAACTTTTGTGCCTGCACAGTTTCCTATCCAACTGCCACCATACACCTGATCTCACACATATAACGTTCACTTAGCACGTAGAGGAAAACTTGAAAACAGAGTTTTTGCAAGGATGCGGAAGTGAGAGAACATCTGTGTAGTTGAGGAGAAAAAATAAGGGACAATGTACCTTTCAAGGAAGGCAGATTGTGTGGCCAGAGACGTGAACCTGGGCGTTCACTGCCTTGGGGATCATTGTCATATATTATGGAGAAAAAATCCCAATTGTTGCCTGTTCATCATCTGACTTTCCCTCCTGCCCCTGTGGAAACCTCTTGGGGAGGGGAGTTGCAAGCATATGAGGGAGGGAGAGCCTGATGGTGTCTCAGGTGAGTTTTGCATAACCACGTTTCCTCTGACTTCTCTCGCCCAGTTTAAAGTTCAGATCTTCTCAGGAGGCCTGTGCCTAATTTCAATATTCAGTCAAAGCTCAATTTTTGTTCATTTTTTTCTCCACTGCATAGAAATAAAGAACATGGAGTCTATCAATCATCTGTTAGACAGCAATAACTGTAGAAGGATCTGTAATAGCCAACCAAGAGATGGCAATCTTTGTTTTCAAACTGACAGGTGCAAAAAGGAGATTTGAATGATACATGGCAGGGAGACGGAAGGCCTTTGATGAGTTGATTGCCAATGCAACTTGTTTTGTGTCTTGCCTTTGGTTTCATCTTTCAATATGGCATCTGTATTAGTTTCTTAGGGCAGCCATGACAAAGTACCACCAACAGGGTGCTTTAAACCAGACAGAGTTCTCTCACATTTCTGGAGACCAGGAGTATGAAATAGAGTTGCTGGCAGGGCCATGTTCCCTCCAAAGCCTCTAGATTGGGATCCTTCCTTACCTTCTCCACGTTCTGGTAGCCCTGAGCATTGCTTGGCTTACAGCCATATAACTCTGATCTCTACCACTGTCTTCAAGCAACCATGTCCCCTCTGTGTCTGTGTCCAGTTTTCCCTCTTCTTATGAGGACACCAGTCATGTTGGATCAAGGGCCACCCTACTCTAGTCTGACCTCTTCTTAACTGATTACATCTTTAATGATCTATTTTCAAATGCAGTCACATTCTGAGCTACTGGCAGGTGAGGGCTTCAACATATAATTTTGGAGGACACCATTTAACCTATAATGACATCTCAAAGCAGCTCACCTCTGCCCATCTCATGTAGAACAAGGTTAAAACAAGAGGGAACAAACTATACCCACAGTTCTTTGCAAGGGAGGGAAGGTGGAGAGAGAGTTTTGCCTAAGAGAACAGCTTTATCATGGAAAACGATTTCAAGATCTACAACAATTCCTATCAGATGGATCAAGTTGCTTGAAATCACTGTAGTCTTGAACACCCTCCATGGAGCAGTCCCTGCCATATAAGCACGTATACACATATGCTCCTACCCTGGAATGAGCACCATTGTATATTTACTCATTCCAATGAGCTTTAAACAAAAAGCCAACGCTGTAGTAAAAAGTCTATGGGTGCATAAACACAAAACACAGAAATCTTGATGGACGCTGAATTTTAGACAATGTGGCCACTTCCTCTTTGAGAAAAGAATGCCATAGTTCTTAAGACAAATTATAGGCAAAAAAATGCGGAACATTAAAGAACCCCTGGCTCAGTTTAATCAAATGAAATAATGTGTCCGAGAGTGATTTCGAAGTACAACTACAAAGTATTCTAATTTTCTTTCTTTCGGGAGGAATACTTAATTTTGTCTGCTCGTACTGAGCTTTACCCCTCCCTCCAATGTGTTCATGCTCACCATGGAGTTTTTCTCTAGGCAAGTGTGAGAGTGTTTGCAACGTCAATGCAGGACATCCCCAGAATGCATGCTCCTTATGAACTGGTGTAAGTTGGCATGCCCCACAGCACCCTGCAGAGCATGGCACCTATTCACTCAATAAATACTTGCTTACCACCAGTGTTTAGAGAACTATCATGCCATTGCTTACTGGAAGTTCCTTATCACAAAAAAATTGAAAAATTGCTAACTCCATAAGGTCACTTGGGTAGAGTATGTGACTACAGTTTGCATATCCTAGTACTTGGAATGTGGCCTGGGCCATCTCAGAGGAAAGGAATTGTGGCCAGTCCCTTCCCTCTTCCCCTCTGAGGGGATGGTGAAGGTGCAGAGAGGGGAGTTTGGGCTGTGGGGACCTATACTTATCAAACAACCCCCAGAGGATGAGTCCCCACTTCGTCATCACTCCTTTCAAAAATACTTTCTAATTACCCTCTTCTCCATGATTATTCTGCATACCATCACCATCTTCAAACATTCCACACATTTCTCAAATCTCATACTTGAACAGGGAATAAAGAACTAGTTAGTGCTCCATGTTTCCTGAACATGTAATCCTATTAATCCAATAATCCTACTGATGCCATAAAAATGCCTGTAAGCAGTAAAGAGTTATACACGTTTATCAAGACCCTAAAAATTATTTATTATCCCAGTGCGGGTTAAAGAGAAACAGGATTTGGTAAGCATTCGGAAAGCACAAAGGCCTATGAAACAACCCTAAATGACCAGATCAGAGTCATCTCTAGGTCATACCCTTCCTAAAATGAAATACATTGAAAATAGTTACAGGATAAGAGTGGATTAGAAAGTAACACTCCTGGGGCACTTGGGTGGCTCAGTCATTGGGCATCTGCCTTCGGGTCAGGTCATGATCCCAGGGTCCTGGGATCAAGCCCCACATCAGACTCCCTGCTCAGTGGGGAGCCTGCTTCTTCCTCTCCCTCTGCCTGCTGCTCTGCCTACTTGTGCTCTCTCTCTCTCTGTCAAATAAATAAAATCTTTAAAAAAAAAAGAAAGAAAATAATACTCCTATACAGCATAAGCTTGCAACTATTTTTCTAAGAAAATACCCCAAGAAAACTTAGAAAGGAATACTCCCATGAATTTATCCCTCTGAGTCACAGAGAAGAATAGCACACAAGTTCTTGTAACACCCCTAATTTCAGGATGGAGAAGGTGTTATGCATCATGACTCAAGGGAAAGGAGTAGCCATGTGTGGGTCGGAGAAACCTCTGGGTCTACTCCAAACACAGAGCTTCTTCCTTTTGCTCCCACCAAACTCCATGAAATGCAGCTGTAGAGATGCTTCCCACAAAGGACCAAACAGCAACCTCACAGCGAATATAACCTCAGAAGCAATGGTTCTGACTCAGTGAGATTCTTAAAAACGTGACACAGACGAACAGCAAAATAAGTACACACACACAATGAACATGGCCAGAAGCTTATGCTCCAGAGAGAGTATCAATGTTAGGTGAGCCACCAGGTCAATTTTTAATAATGAAAAAAAATATTTTAAAAGTAAGAGATGCTGAACTCTAGGAAACAAACGGAGGGTTGCTGGAGGGGAGAGTGGGGATGGGGTAACTGGGGGATGGGCATTAAGGAGGGCACGTGATGAAATGAGCACTAGGTGTTATATGCAACTGATGAATCACTAAATTCTACCCCTGAAACTAATAATACACTACATGTTAACTAAATTGAATTTAAATAAAGAATTATAAAAGAAGTACATTTGAAAGATAATAAAATCTACCACCCCAAAACCGAGCATTAAAAAGAGCCATGAGATGATAAATACACACAGAACTGAACTTTAGTGCATTAGTTAGACATCACTCAAACTCTGCTTCCTTTAGGTCAAACGTAAGACCATATTAAAGGCACTCATTAATGTGTGGTTCTCTGATACTGACTTCAGACTGAGACCATGAATGTCTTCTTGGATGAAAGGTTTAGAATGCCCTCAAATTGAGTTCAAGTTCATAGAAATACAATGTAGTGAATAAACTGACTTCTCAATCTCACCCACTTCTGAAAGTCACACCCAAAAAAAACCCTTACGTCTAAGAATCTCTCGGGACCCAAGCACACAGAGTCTAGCCCAGAGTGGCAGTCTGTAAGTATTAGTTACAAGAAAAGTGAAAAAGGAATGAATTTCCCCCAAGAAGTGAGCTGGGCTTTAAACATGAAACGACATATTCCCAGCCCTGGGGAGTTTATATTTTATAGAAGAAAACACCAAGAAAACTCTAGCTTGAGATAATCTATTACATTTCTACATTTATCAGCATATATTTAAAAATCAAGGTATATAGAAGTTCATATTTTCATGTTTATGAGGTTTTAAATTACACTTTTTTTCTGATTACAAATTAATAGAGGCACACTGTGAAAAATCTGAAAAATAAAGAAACATTAAAGAATAAAATATAAATCCCTCACAACTCCATTACCAGAGTGGACTAGCTACAGCTGACCAAGCACTGACCACTATTAACATTTTTGCTTATTCTTTCTATACTTTTTTCTACACATATATGTATGTATATTCAGATAATTGAGATTATATTGTTATTTAAAAAGCTTTGCATTCAGTTTATTTTACTCGATATTTTTATCATGTGTGCACTCAATGAATATTGTATGAATGTTGTGAAATGATGATTTCCTGCCACTAAAAGGTTTGAATACATCATTTTAATACTGTGTACTAATCCATTGGGTGGATATACAATAATTTAATTAACCTACCTACTCTTGGGTGCTTCTAATATTTCACTATTATAATTAAAATAAAATAAAATAAAATAAAACTCTCCACATAGGTCTTTATCTGTATTTCTAATTATTTCCTTAATTAGCTCCTCAATGTAAAGTTTCTGGGGCCAAACCTATACTTTTTTAAAGAAAGACATTTAATTGATGAAGTTTTAGAATAAGTTAATGAATAAATTCTACAATATAGCTGTTGAGTGGTTTAACAGAAGGGCAATCTGTGAGGATCTAAATACAGCAGCAAATCCATACCCTCCTTCACTCAGAATATTCTTTTTATCAGTGTGAGGGAGACCAAGTAATCCTTACTGATTACTATGTCCCAGGCATTTTGCCTCTGATCTCATTCAATCCTCAACACTCCTGTGAGTTGAATGAGCAATCTGTGGTTCAGGAAGGTCATACAACATGAGGATTGAGGTCACATAACCCAGGTCTGCCTGACTCGGTGCCACATCCTTTCTGCTACACCAAACCAGATGGCTTTCATACAGTTAAAGTGAAAAATGATAGAACATGGACCCGCATCAACCCCACACCTCTGACAGCATCCTAACCCCTCCCAAAGCCCCAGCAGCAAAGGTATCTGGGAAGGTCGATTTTTTGCTTCCCTGAGTCTCAGCCCAGCAGACAAACCGGAAGGAGGTGGGAATGCACACTGAGTAATCCAAGCCCTTGTTCAGACACAAATATTTACAGAAGAAAGAGCACAGAGGACGGCAAAGCCATCTCTTTCCTAGAGGAGGACAGATTGGGAGAGCCTCTATCTTGTGCTGAATTTTTGAAAAAAAAAGTGGATGAATTTTTTCTCAAAGGACAGGGAGAGAAGGATTTTCAACATAGAACTGTAGAATCAAAGACACATGTGGGGGAGCAAATTTTGCCACCCCAAGCTTTGTTTTTTGGCATATTGATTATTTTAAGCTGGTTGTTTTTAAGAAACTGCAGATACAAGGGCACCTAGGTGGCTTAGTCGGTTAAGCGTCCAACTCTTGATTTTGGCTCAGGTCATGATCTTGGGGTTGTGGGATCTTGCCCCATGTCTTGCTCTGCACTCAGCGGGGAGTCTGTTTGGGATTCTCTCTCTTCCTCTCCCCCTGCCCCCCCTTCTCTCTCTCTCTAAAATGAATAGATGAATCTTTAATTTTTTTTTTTTTTAAAGAAACTGCAGACACAAAGAAGCTCTGAAAACTGAGTAGACATTAACCTTTTGTAAGAGACATTTACATGTATAAGGTAAATCTCCATATGTAAGGTGTTTCCCTCCTGGTACCAGAAGAGAGGAATTACTAAATCTGTAGAAACTGTTACCAGTGGAGTTGGCAGGGATTTAAATCTACATAACAACCTTATCGTGCTCACTGTGCTTTTCTTGGTCACTTCCCATAACTGACTTCCCCACTCCCAAAATCTTTTGTCTTTAGTTGAAGATGGAATAGAAGGCAATGCCCTCAGCCATTCCAGTGAGTCACTCAGTTTTCCTGGGTCTCTCCCATGTTACCAGGAGGAATGCAAGTTATCAAACTTCTGTTTGATTTTCTCCTGTTAGTCTGTCTCATGTCAATTTGATTCTTAGACCAGCCAAAGAACTTTGAAGGGTAGAGGGAAATTTTCCCATGCCAGCACACATGAGTTCACACTTGGGGTTTTTTGTGTGTAACTGGGGAGCAGTAAGAGAGATTAAGATAGAGAGATAGGCAGTCCTAGATAGGAGGGGGGTTTAAAAATCAGTGAACCCCAGGATCTTTAATACATGTTACTTATTTCCCAAGGCCACTATAAGGCAGATTTAAAAGAAAGGAAAAATAGAATTAGATAGCATGCATAAACTAGGAATGAGAGGTCAGGGATGTTTATTACTACAAATGATACAACTATACTGCATCCAGGTAGTTTAATTTACCAAAGACGTGCAAGATTTTTATGAAAACTAACTCCAATAAGAAATGGTAATACATTATATTTGAACTTCCTCCTCCCTTTCCTTTCTCGGCTGGTTCCAAAAATAATTTGATGTGGCTCCATATTTTTAACTTGAGAAGAGGCTATTCTGGAACATTCTTTTTTATTTTATGTTTATTTTTATTTTAATGGAAAAAAATGAAAGTCATTTTTGAAGGCAAGAAATTCTCTCTTCAAAGGTCAGGTCTATTTTTACTTTCAGATTTTTTTTTTTTTTTGATCAAAAATTCAGTCTCTTTGGTATCCAGCTTTAAAATGAAGCAAGTTTTCTACCTGGAGACTGTAACATTTGCCTCTATTTTAGGTTGGAAGAGGTGAGAGCAATTTGTAAGTTCATATTTTAGGATCACTGAAATTAGTGACAATTGGTTTAATAATACAATTTGGAGATGTCTGGGTAGATGCCATAGTTGTCTTTGCAAGGAATTTCCCTTTCTTTTTCTTAAATCATAAAACTTAAAAAAAAACCTCAGAAATATTGAGACCTTGCTATTAGTTTGTTTTCTCTCTAAATTAATGAACACAAAGAAACTGGACAATAAAGCAGGTTTATGAAAGATCACTCTCTATAAATAAAACTCTATTAAAAGTTCTCGGTGTGGTTCATTTTTATTTTATTTCATTTCATTTCATTTCATTTTATTATTTTATTTTATTTTTTTTTATTTTATTTATTATTTTATTTTACTTATTTTTTGCTCAGGGACCCTCTTAAGAAATAGATATGGGAGATATTGGCTTTTGCTGTGTGATTGACTGTGTGTCCTGATCACTTGCCACATCTTATTAAAAGTCCCTGAGATCACTCCATACCTTGGCCCTTACACTCCATCAGCCATCAATTCAGAATGTCAAACCTGATTACCAGGACTCTCTCTGAAGCCCCTTCTAAGCCATTAGTGAGGGAAAGCTGTGTCTTGGCGTGATATAAATGCACCTCATCAAGTCTTCCAACTCAAGGGCAACTCATTATATGCTTCAGAATAGCATTGACAGTGTTGACCTCCTAAACCAAGAGGATATTTGCAATTTTAAATTTGAACTTATTAGGGGGATGTTGTTTATTTTTGTCTTCATTGCTCCCACATCTTACCAAAAGACAAATTCAAATTCTAAATTATACACTTAGTTCACAAAAACAGGTTAAAAGGATGTTTAAACAGGAAACAATAAGGTAACAGCATTGCATTGAAAATCACTCATAACAGAGACTACATAAAAGGGATTCTTCACAATTTGCCTACTTTCCAAAAAATTTCTAACCTTGGGAATTAGTTAAATTTAGTTAGATCGGATTTAGTGCTCATTAATCCACTATAATAAGGATGATTTCCAAATGCAAGGGTGGTGTTGATTGGTTTTGGTGGTTTCAGTTGAGTGATGAGGGAGATGACAGATGAAAATACACTGCTTAGGAGCAACTTACATCTGTATCTGTTGGTATGTTCCAGAACTGGGTGCTACCATCAGTAAAATACCTAACTTGAAATGGCTGCAGCCCTTCATCTGAAGAAAACATGGTGAATGAAGGCCCTTAAATCCTGCTATTACCCCTCACAAGCCCTTTTAGCTCTGCTACTTCCATAACATCAGTAGAAGCATTAGCAATGCAATATATCTTTATAACAAATTCAGTTTATAATGATGTCACGTACAATGCCTACTGAAGATGTTTGTGTTCAGCTGGCTGCTACTGAAAACACACCTACCTAAATTCCCTGGTACGGGGCCATGGGCAGCCTACAGAATCCTTGCCCTCTAGGCACTTGCATACTCTTCAGCGACCCGCCACTTCCATTCAGATATTTTAAAGAGTGACTCAATTTTAATGGCCCTTCAGTGCTTCTGCACAAAGTGCAAATGGTTATCCTGAAGTTCAAGGTCACCTTAAACTTGACCTTATCCCAAATCCTAACCTTTTGCAGCTGAGTCCAAATGGCTCCCCAACATATCCTGTACTTTCCTGCCCTAAGCTAAAGCTTTCAGTCTCATTATTCATTTCCTTTTCTAGTAACAGAAGCTACACTTTTCTCATCTTGTGTTTAAATGGGAAATAACTTGTTCCTGGCAGCCGAGCTAAGAAATCCTTAGAGCTGGACATTAGTTAAGTCTCTCTAGGGCTCTATGGTTGCAACACCCATGCTCTGTCTGCCATGTTCATTTTGGAATTATGCATACATATTGAAATCTGCCCTGTAAGTAAGGAGTTTCTTTCAAGAAAAGGCAGTGTTTTGTTTTGTTTTGTTTTTTATCTCCCATAGTAAGCACTCATTGCTTGAGGAGTGAAGGACTCAGTCAGATGGGAAGCCAAAGATCCCACAGCCAGTAGGTTTTTCACACAGCTTTAGGGGGTGAGGGTGGAGAGCTCTGTATTGGAAGCTGAGTTTCTTCTAGTTTCTAGACAGAATTAGGCTCTTGAGAGGACCAGTTCACTTAAACAGGACAGTCAGGGTTACTAATTCCTTATGCGCCTGGCAGTTGATCAGCATGGCCTTTTATGGTCTTTATATGTCACTGTGTTTATGAAAATGCCCACTGAAACTCAAACATCTAAAATGTCCTTCCATGGGGCGCCTGGGTGGCTCAGTCATTAAGCGTCTGCCGTCGGCTCAGTTCATGATCTCTGGGTCCTGGGTTCGGCCCCATGTGGGGCTCCCTGCTCAGCAGAAAGCCTGCTTCTCCCTCTCCCACTCCCCCTGCTTGTGTTTCCTCTCTCGCTGTGTCTCTCTCTGTCAAATAATAAATAAAATCTTTAAAAAATTTTTAAAAAAATAAAGATGTCCTTCCTGAACCTGCCTGGCTTGGACAAATTTCCCGAATCCCAGGGTTCAAGAGTCATGTCAACCTGTTTACCTGCCTGGTGATGTGACCTGCAAAAATGCCATCACTTGATATTAGAAGCTGCTTATCTATTCATTCATTTTGATTCAACAAATACTTATAAAAACTTAGTAGTGACAAGTATATTCTAAGTGCATTACCAACACTAACTCACATAAACTTCATGCTGCCCTTAGAGGTATGTCAAATAATTATACCCATTTTTTTTGTTAGACATGGCAAGTGAAATTAAGTAATGATTTTTTTTCTGTCTCTAAATATCTCTGCTCAAGAGAACATACTTCTAAATCTTACATAGATGTGTAATGAATTATTCCAGAGGGGTTTTACATAGAATCGCAGATAAAAAACTAGTCACTAGTTAATCTGCTGTGATTGAAGCAGGCATTGTGGGCCAGAGTTGCCCCCATTCCAGAGGCACCTTCCTCTGATACCTCATGCAGCAGGTCTAAGGACCCTTTTATAGACTCTTACAAATTATTGAGGACCTCAAAGAGTCTTTGATTATGTGACTTGTCGATATTTGGTATGGCAGAAAATTTTAAACTTGTAAAAATATTTGTTTTTCTTTAAAAAATGAAATAGTAACCCATTACATGTTAATATAAATAAACATTCTTTTAATAAAAATAACTACATTTTCTAAAAAAAAAAAAAAAATGGAGACAAGAGTGACACTGTTCCATTTTGTAAGTCTTTGTAAGACTTTTGTAAGTCTCTGCCTTAATAGAAGACCGCAATTCTCGTATCTGCTTCTGCATTCATTCTCCTATGGTAAGTTGGTTTGGTGGAATTCTGTCAAGATGAACCAGCTTCACACATGTGTAGCTGGAAAAGAAAGGAGTGTTTTCATAGCTTTCACAGATCACTGTGGATATTCTTTGGTCATTTCTGAAAGGTTAGTTGCAATGGTCTTTTCATATTCTGTTATATTAAAATTCATCGCCCAAAATTCTGCCTCAGATTTGAGTGGATCTATTATTGATGCATGACTTTTGTATCATCATGCATTAGTCATTTATAAAATATCATTCACCAAATTATGCAGATCTTTTATATGTTGACACATTTCAATATATAATAATATCCAAAAAATCATATTTGTGAATATCATCACCAATCTTAGCAGAAAAGTTTTTCTGATATCAGGAGACTGTCAAGCACACAGTGGTGGATAAACGTTTTCCAAAATTTTTATTTTTATTTGAAAGGTCAAATTTTACCACTGAACCAAACTCTGTTGGTTATTTTCCTTGAAGGGACAGGCTCACCTCAGTTCATTTTTAAGAAAACATCTGCTAAATATCTATAGTCCCAATAATCATAGTTTCTCCATTTATTGTCCTTTTAAGTAAAAGTTGTGTTCCATTAAAAAAACAAAACAAAACCTGATAATTCAGCTTGCAACTCAATGCACAGTGTACTTCCTTGACATACTCATCCTATTTGTGTATGTTCCCCAAGTATTTTATGTGAACTTCCCATTTCTTCATAGAGTATTAAGAACTCAGGTACTCAAGGACTGAGATTTAATAAAATTAATAATTTTATGGCTGCATAAGGAACATTCTTAAATTGTTTTTCTTGTGAGTGTGTGGCAGTGAAGAATACAGTACAATACTTGCACAATAGGAGTGTGACTGGGTTTCAGGTCTTGATTTGTGCTAAGGCACCAGCAATTTACCCATCATTACAAATATCGAAGTAGTGAAGCAGCCAAAGAACATGTTAGCATTACTGTGAAAACACTTCTGACGTTGAGGATCCCTACAAGAGCCTTGGAGACCCACAGGGTCTAGGACTCCATACTGAGAATGGTTGCTCTTGGGCATTAGGATTCAGAATTTGTTATGGGATCACATCATGTTAGAAGACATGAGAAGAATAGACAGAATGGTTCCATCAAGGTCACGTGCAGAGAGCAAAGCCCAGCACTCCGAAAGCTCTGCCTCCCAGCCCTGCCCCATCTCCAACTCTGGTGACCTACCAAGAGCCAGTCTTGCTAGCTCTCCTAGTTCTGTCTACAGAGGGCCATCCAGCCTTGCTGGAGCATTTTACACAGAGTGGAACAGTGCTGGAAAAGAATCAAATGGTTCACCTTTTTTAAACTCCCAGTGTGAGTGAAAGGAAACCATTATAACATCACAGTGGTCATGTGAGTTTTATTCTTTCTAGGACAGATGGCATTTGGTTCCTAACAAGTAGTTTTAGCTATCTCAGATTATTATAAAAAGTATCTGCTTGGAGAAAAAGAAAACGTCTGGAGAGTTTAAATATGAAATAATTTCTAAATAGAGAAAAATGATTTTTCCCAAGAGAGTGAAACAACATCTGTGTATTTCCAAAGCATATTGGTTTTCTTTATCTGAGGTTATGTAACTATGACTCCCTGCAGGCAAACAAGATAAACAATGGATCTACCTCAACATTAGCATCAGATTTGTCCATTCGTGTTTAATGACTATTTCTTTTTTTAAAATTTTTTAAATTAACATACAATGTATTATTTCTTTCAGGGGTACAGGTCTGTGATTCATCAGTCTTACACAATTCACAGTGCTCACCATTGTACATACCCTCCCCAATATCCATCACCCAGCCACTCCATCCCTCCCACCCCCCTCCACTCCAGCGACCCTCAGTTTGTTTCCTGAGATTAAGAGTCTCTTATGGTTTGTCTCCCTCTCTGGTTTCATCTTGTTTCATTTTTCCCTCCCTTCCCCTATGATCCTCTGTCTTATTTCTCAAATTCTTCATATCAGTGAGATCATGTGATACTTATCTTTCTCTGATTGATTTATTTTGCTTAGCATAATACCCCCTAGTTCCATCCATGTCGTTGCAAATGGCAAGATTTCATTTTTTTATATAGCTGCTCAATATTCCATATATATATATATCTTCTTTATCCATTCATCTGTTGATGGACATCTAGGCTCTTTCCATAGTTTGCCTATTGTGGACATTGCTGCTATAAACACGGGTGCAGGTGCCCCTTCGGATCATTACATTTGTATCTTTGGGGTAAATACCCAGTAGCACAATAGCTGGGTCATAGGGTAGCTCTATTTTCAACTTTTTGAGGAACCTCCATACTGTTTTCCAGAGTGGCTGCACCAGCTTGCATTCCCACCAACAGTGTAGGAGGGTTCCCCTTTCTCCACATCCTCGCCAACATCTGTCATTTCCTGACTTGTTATTTTTAGCCATTCTGACTGGTGTGAGGTGGTATCTCACTGAGGTTTTGATTTGGATTTCCCTAATGCTGAGCGACGTTGAGCACTTTTTCATGTGTCTGTTGGCCATTTGGATGTCTTCCTTGCAGAAATGTCTGTTCATGACTTCTGCCCATTTCTTGATTGGATCATTTATTCTTTGGATGTTGAGTTTGATAAGTTCTTTATAGATTTTAGATCCTAGCCCTTTATCTGATATGTCATTTGCAAATATCTGCTCCCATTCTGTTGGTTGTCTTTTGGTTTTGTTGACTGTTTCCTTTGCTGTGCAAAAGCTTTTTATCTTGGGCGCCTGGGTGGCTCAGTTGGTTAAGCGGCTGCCTTCGGCTCAGGTCATGATCCTGGAGTCCCGGGATCGAGTCCCGCATCGGGCTCCCTGCTCGGCAGGGAGTCTGCTTCTCCCTCTCCCACTCCCCATTTGTGTTCCCTCTCTTGCTGTGTCTCTCTCTGTCAAATAAATAAATAAAATCTTAAAAAAAAAAAAAAAAAAAGCTTTTTATCTTGATGAAGTCCCAATAGTTCATTTTGCCCTTGCTTCCCTTGCCTTTGGCGGTGTTTCTAGGAAGAAGTTCCTGCAGGTGATGTCGAAGAGGTTGCTGCTGTGTTCTCAAGTATTTTGATGGATTCTTGTCTCACATTTAGGTCTTTGAACCATTTTGAGTCTATTTTTGTGTGTGGTGTAAGGAAATGATCCAGTTTCATTCTTCTGCATGTGGCTGTCCAATTTTCCCAACACCATTTGTTGAAGAGACGGTCTTTGTTCCATTGGACATTCTTTCCTACTCTGTCAAAGATTAGTTGACCATAGAGTTGAGGGTCCATTTCTGGGCTCTCTATTCTGTTCCACTGATCTATGTGTCTGTTTTTGTGCCAGTACCAGACTGTCTTGATGATGACAGCTTTGTAATAGAGCTGGAAGTCCGGAATTGTGATGCCGCCAGCTTTGCTTTTCTTTATCAACATTCCTCTGGCTATTCAGGGTCTTTTCTCGTTCCACACAAATTTTAGGATTATTTGTTCCATTTCTGTGAAAAAAGTGGATGGTATTTTGATAGGAATTGCATTAAATGTGAAGATTGCTCTAGGTAGCATTGACATCTTCACAATATTTGTTCTTCTGATCCATGAACATGGAATGTTTTTCCATTTCTTTGTGTCTTCCTCAATTTCTTTCATGAGTATTTTATAGTTTTCTGAGTACAGATCCTTTGCCTCTTTGGTTAGATTTATGCCTAGGTATCATATGGTTTTGGGTGCAATTGTAAATGGGATCGACTCCTTAATTTCTCTTTCTTCTGTCTTGTTGGTGCATAGGAATTTCACTGATTTCTGTGCATTGATTTTGTATCCTGCCACTTTACTGAATTCCTGTATGAGTTCTAGCAGTTTTGGGGTGGAGTCTTTTGGGTTTTCCACATAAAGTATCCTATCATCTGCAAAGAGTGAGAGTTTGACTTCTTCTTTGCCGATTTGGATGCCTTTTATTTCTTTTTGTGGTCTGATTGCTGTGGCTAGGACTTCTAGTACTATGTTGAATAGCAGTGGTGATAGTGGACATCCCTGCCATGTTCCTGAACTTAGGGGAAAGCTCTCAGTTTTTCCCCATTGAGAATGATATTCGCTGTGGGTTTTTCATAGATGGCTTTTATGATATTGAGGTATGTACCCTCTATCCCTACACTGTGAAGAGTTTTGATCAAGAAAGGATGCTGTACTTTGTCAAATGCTTTTTCTGCATCTATTGAGAGGATCATATGATTCTTGTTCTTTCTTTTATTAATGTATTGTATCCCCTTGATTGATTTGCGGATGTTGAACCAACCTTGCAGCCCAGGCATAAATCCCACTTGGTCATGGTGAATAATCCTTAAATGTACTGTTGGATCCTATTGGCTAGTATTTTGGTGAGAATTTTTGCAACCATGTTCATCAGGGATATTGGTCTGTAATTCTCCCTTTTGATGGGGTCTTTGTCTTGTTTTGGGATCAAGGTAATGCTAGCCTCATAAAATGAGTTTGGAAGTTTTCCTTCCATTTCTATTTTTTGGAACAGTTTCAGAAGAATAGGTAGTAATTCTTCTTTAAATGTTTGGTAGAATTTCCCTTGGAAGCCATCTGGCCCTGGGCTCTTGTTTGTTGAGAGATTTTTGATTACTGCTTCAATTTCCTTACTGGTTATGGATCTGTTATGGGTCTGAAAATATGTTTTGTATTTCTTCCTGGTTCCGTTTTGGTAATTTATAAGTCTCTAGGAATGCATCCATTTCTTCCAGATTGTCTAATTTTCTGGCATATAGTTGCTCATAATACGTTCTTATAATTGTTTGTATTTCTTTGGTGTTGGTTGTGATCTCTCCTCTTTCATTCATGATTTTATTTATTTGGGGTCATTTCTCTTTTCTTTGTGATAAGTCTGGCCAGGGGTTTATCAATCTTATTAATTCTTTCAAAGAATGAGCTCCTCATTTCGTTGACCTGTTCTACTGTTCTTTTGGTTTCCATTTCATTGATTTCTGCTCTGATCTTTATTATTTCTCTTCTCCTGCTGGGTTTAGCCTTTATTTGCTGTTCTTTTTCCAGCTCCTTTAGGTGCAGGGTTAGGTTGTGTACTTGAGACCTTTCTTGTTTCTTGAGAAAGGCTTGTATTGCTATATACTTTCCTCTTAGGACTGCCTTTGCTGCATCCCAAAGATTTTGAACAGTTGTGTTTTCATTTTCATTGGTTTCCATGATTTTTTAAAATTCTTCTTTAATTACCTGGTTGACCCATTCATTATTTAGTAGGATGCTCTTTAGCTTCCATGTATTTGAGTTCTTTCCAACTTTCCACTTGTGACTGAGTTCTAGTTTCAAAGCACTGTGGTCCGAAAATATGCAGGGAATGATCCCAATCTTTTGGTACCGGTTGAGACCTGATTTGTGACCTAGGATGTGATCTATTCTGGAGAATGTTCCATGGGCACTAGAGAAGAATGTGTATTCTGTTGCTTTGGGATGGAATGTTCTGAATATATCTGTGAAGTCCATTTGGTCTAGTGTGTCATTTAAAATCTTTATTTCCTTGTTCATCTTTTGCTTAGATGATCTGTCCATTTCAGCGAGGGGGCTGTTAAAGTCACCCACTATTATTGTATTGTTGTCGATGTGTTTCTTTGCTTTTGTTATTAATTGCCTTATATAATTGGTTGCTCCCATGTTAGGGGCATAGATATTTACAACTGTTAGATCTTCTTGTTGGATAGACCCTTTAAGTAGGATACAGTGTCCTTCCTCATCTCTTATTACAGTCTTTGGCTTAAAATCTAATTTGTCTGATATAAGGATTGCCACCCCAGCTTTCTTTTGGTGTCCATTAGCATGGTAAATGGTTTTCCACCCCCTCATGTTCAATCTGGAGGTGTCTTTGGGTCTAAAATGGGTCTTTTGCAGACAGCATATCCATGGGTCTTGTTTTTTTATCCAATCTGATAGCCTGTGTCTTTTGATTGGGGCATTTAGCCCATTTACATTCAGGGTAACTACTGAAAGGTATTAATTTAGTGCCATTGTATTGCCTGTAAGGTGACTGTTACTGTGTATTGTCTGTGTTCCTTTCTGGTCTATGTTGCTTTTAGGCTCTCTCTTTGCTTAAAGTACCCATTTCAGTATTTCTTGTAGGGCTGGCTTGGTGTTCACAAATTCTTTTAGTTTTTGTTTGTCCTGGAAGCTTTTTATCTCTCCTTCTATTTTCAATGACAGCCTAGCTGGATATAGTATTCTTGGCTGCATATTTTTCTCATTTAGTGCTCTGAATATATCATGCCAGTCCTTTCTGGCCTGCCAGGTCTCTGTGGATAGGTCTGTTGCCAATCTAATGTTTCTACCGTTGTAGGTTACAGGCCTCTTATCCTGAGCTGCTTTCAGGATTTTCTCTTTGTCTCTGAGACTTGTGAGTTTTACTATTAGATGTCGGGGTGTTGACCTATTTTTATTGATTTTGACGGGGGTTCTCTGTGCCTCCTGGATTTTGATGCCTGTTTCCTTCCCCAAATTAGGGAAGTTCTCTGCTATCATTTGTTCCAATATACCTTCTGCCCCTCTCTCTCTTTCTTCTTCTTCTGGGATCCCAGTTATTCTAATATTGTTTCGTCTTATGGTATCGCTTATCTCTCGAATTCTGCCCTCGAGATCCAGTAGTTGTTTATCTCTCTTTCTCTCAGCTTCTTTATTCTCCATCATTTGGTCTTCTATATCACTAGTTCTCTCTTCTGCCTCATTTATCCTAGCAGTTAGAGCCTCCATTTTTGATTGCACCTCATTAATAGCCTTTTTTATTTTGACTTGGTTAGATTTTAGTCTTTTATTTCTCCAGAAAGGGATTCTCTAGTATCTTCTATGCTTTTTTCAAGCCCAGCCAGTATCTTTATAATCATCATTCTGAACTCTAGTTCCAACACCTTACTAATGTCTGTATTGATTAGGTCCCTGGCAGTCGGTACTGCCTCTTGTTCTTTTTTTTGAGGTGAGTTTTTCTGTCTTGTTGTTTTGTCCAGAGGAGAAGAGATGAATGAGAGAACCAAATGCTAAAAGGGTAACAAAGACCCCAGAAAAATATACACTAAACAAATCAGAAGAGACCTGAAACTGGGGGAAAAAGAAAGGGGGAAAAAAAAAGAGTATGATCAGGCTGGTGAATAGAACAGAGCCACACACTAGATTTTGGGTGTATTTTGGTCTGTTAGAAGAAATTGCCTCCCAAAATTTTAAAGAAAGAAAAACATATATATACAAAAATAAGGGTAAGTATGATGAAGGGATAGAATATGACTGTAAAGATGAAAATTAAAAAAGATTTTAAAAACAGAATTGTTAAAATAAGAATTTGGTTGAAAAAAGAATGGAAAAAAAAAGAGAATGTGATCAGGTGGGAGATTAGGACAAGGTCATACACTAGATTTAGGGTATATTTAGGTCTGTTAGAAGAAACTGTATCTCAACATCTTAAAGAAAGAAAAACTTATGTATATATACAAAAAGAAGGTTAAATACAATAAAGGGATAGAATATGACTGTAAAAATGAAAATTAAAAATTATTTTAAAAAAGGAATTCATAACATGTTGGTTGAAAAAGGAAAGAAAAATTCAACTAAAAAAATAGAAAAAGAGAAAAATAAAGAAAATTTTAAAAATTAGCTTTGAAAGACTAAAAAATCATGGGGAAAAATGCCATGAATTCTATGTGCTGTATTCCCCTAGGACTGGAGTTTTGTAGTCCTCATTGATCGGTAAATTTGGTCTTGGCTGGATGTTCTTGCTGATCTTCTTGGGGAAGGGCCTGTTGCAGTGATTCTCAAATGTCTTTGCCTGAGGCCAGGGGCCAGACTAAGTTATCTGCTCAGGTTTGCTCTCGGTAGCTTTTGTTCCCTGAAAGCTTTCCATACAGCTTGGGAGGACAAATTGACTGTCTCCCAATCTCCACCCTGGAGGAGCCAAGAACTCGGGACCCCACTCCTCAGTGAGCCCCCAGAGAAAAGCAGTCAATCACTCCAGTCTCCCTGGTCTCCGGCCGCACTCCGTGCTCACCCGGCCTGTGACAGAGCATTTCTATCTCTGGCACATGACCCCATGTGGAGTCTCCAAACCCAGCTGATTCCTGCAGTGCGCTCCCACGCCGCTTCTCCCCAGAGAAGGAAGGGGAGCCTCCCTGGATCTGCCACTTGTTGTGTCCCTGATGGAAGAGCAGTGGCCCAACTGCGCCATGGATCACAGTTTATGGCAACCCCAAGCTGAGAGCCCACTCCTTGGCTCTGTCTCTCTAGCCAGCTTCCCTGATCCGATACCTGGGAGCTCTGCCACACTCAGGCACCCCCAGTCTTCCTGTGACCCTGAGGGTCCTGAGACCATACTGTCCTAGCAAGAGTTCCACCCCCTGCTTAGCCACTGGAGCAACGTCCCTCATCAGAGCAGACTTCTAAAAGTTCTGATTTTGTGCTCCGTTGCTCTATCAGTTGCCAGTAGCCGGCTGAGGAGGCTCCCTTCCCCCGTGGTCTATTTTCCCAAATACTGCCTCGGATTCACTTCTCTGCACATCCTACCTTCCAGAAAGTGGTTGCTTTTCTGTTCATAGAATTGCTGCTATTCTTTTCTTTGATCGCCTGTTGAGTTTGTAGATTTTCTGAATGGTTTGTTAACTATCTAGCTGAATTCTTGGGACCAGATGAAATTTAGGTCTCCTACTCCTCCGCCATTTTGCTCCTCCCTCATAACTATTTCTTAAGGGGAAAGTTCTAAGTTCAATTGACTCAAATATATATATTTAAATGTTAATTTTAGGAAAACAGGTCCTTACTATATTAACCTTCCTTTTTACCTTTTGAAATACAAAAATGTAAGGCTTGATTTTAATGAAATGCTAAAACTTAGAGCAATCTAGTACCAAGTAATAAATCATCTCTTCGCATCACCTGAGAGCAATAAGTTAAGGAAAAGATGAATTAACAAATTTGAGAAAATTTGGAGAATATATTATGCTTCTATCTCACCATCATAGTCTTTCCCTATCATGGCCCATTTAATTATTTGTCCATCTCCTCCCACCGGACGCTGAAAAGAGGCACACGCCCAGCATTGTATCATTTCCATCAAGCACACACCAGACACATGTTGTGTAGATATGTACTTGACAAAGTGCTCAGTGATGCAGAATCATCAGAACGGACATAATTATATGTCCGTATATATAGAATGGTATATAAAAATCACCATTATTTATTAGCCCTGATCCTTTAAAATACCAAAAAGAAAAATGTATCAGTACACTAGCATGCTCTAATAGAGAATGCACATTCATGCATTAACACAAAATGATAATAACTTTTAAAATATAAGTGGTTAATAAACCTATTTTCCAAAGAACAAATTAAAGACAATGCTCACTGGAATTTTCACTGGAATTAGACATCTTAAAGATCAGATCTGTAGTTTACCAAACTATGCCCTATACAATCCTGTTCTTACATGGATGGCTTGCCAGTCTGACATTAATTCACTGGCAGATGTCGATAGAAGAGGTTTGCCTGCAAGACAACAGGGAGGCCTTCCAGGTATCACCTGCCTTCCACAGTGACATCCATTTCATGCTGTGACACCAACATCATTCTTATCATCAATGTACACACACACATACACACATACCACACAGAGCATACACACACATACACACCTACTTCTACTCTTACCAGGATCCCAGATGTTGTCATGACAATGCCAATCACAAATCAGGCAGAATCTACTCCAGCCTACAATGTTGACAGGGGACCCTAGATGTGAAAGCTGATAAGAACCTTAGGCTCTTTACCAAAGCTTGAGAATTGGATGTTTTCTTAAATATTTTTCAAGGGAAATATAGTTACAGCTTTAAATGCTCAAGAAATTTGATGAATAAAATATTTTAGAAAAATAATATGAAGTTCAGGCATTTCTGTTTTATAACATTAACCATCATCATCATCTTCATCATGATGGCTACAATTTATTGGACTACCGGATAAACACTGTGCCAAGTAATGTGCATAAATGATCTAATTTAATTCCTCACTGTTTCAGTCTATTCAGGATGCTGTAGCCAAAATATCATACACTGGCTGGCTTATAAAGCAACACCAACTTATTTCTCACAGTTCTGGAGGCTGGAAGTCCAAGACCAAGGCATCTATAGACTCAGTGTCTGGTGAGGGCCTACTTCCTGGTGCACAGACTGCCATCTTCTCACTATTGTCCTCATGTGGTAGGGGGACAAGGGAACTCTCTGGAGTTTCTTTTATAAGAGCACTGATCCCATTCCTGAGGGCTCCCCCTCATGACCCAATCATCTCCTAAAGGCCCCACCTCCAAAGACTATCACACTGGGGGTTACATTCTAGCATATGAATATGGGGGGCTGCAAACACTTGGTGTACAATACCTCACAAACATAAGTGAAAAAGCTCTGAGATGGATTTGTTTCTCCTGTTGACTCCCTCTTATATGAGACTTCTTACACCTTTCTTGTCTTCTGCGAATACTACTTCCTTACCCATCACTTAACAACTGTCTCACTGAGGGTTAATTTCAAAGGGATCCATCTGTGACATAAACAAAATGCTGATGCAAAACACTTTACATTTGCAGAATGTTTTGGGAAATGTACACGAATAGCAAAAGGGTAAGGATTTAGACACCATATTCACCTTAATCTGTCAGATTCTGTGAACAAAGGAAACGTTGCAAATCTGTTAAATCAAGGTTTTAGAGGAAGTTTGTGACATTGGGCAAAATTTCGCAAATGAACGCCTCAGACAGAGTCTCTCGACTAGAGATTATTGTACACTCACATGGCCTCTCAGGACTGGAGGCGAAAGGTTGAGCACAAGGCTAAGAGCGTTTCCTTGGAAACCAGGTGCTTCTCCAATACAGCAGAGGCCCCTTTGGATGTCACACGTTTTCCAAGTGCCTGCTCTGTGTCTAGAAATCTGCTCTATGAATTGCACTTCATTTAAACAAATAAACATGGAGAAGAATTCAACTTTTAGATATTCTCTTTAGAAAGTTCTAATGTTGCTTAACCTCCATTCAACAAATAGAGTCCCTCATCCACCAGGCTCTGTGCCAGCAGATGGGAATAAGATGAGCAGAGGAGGGTGTGGTCTCTTCTTAACTGGAGGTTAGCATTGTTGTCACTGTCTAGGAAAGGCTCTTCAGCTAGGACTCCTGACATTGTTTGCTTTGTAATCATTTCCATTTTGATTCAATGAATGGGTCCTCTTTCCTAGAATGGCTGATATTTATGAGGTCTACAGGAATACCTAGCACACACCATCATGCTTATTTTACATGGCAGAATAAATTCATTGAATGAAATTCTATTTCAGCCCTGACTGTCCCTTAGATCAAGAGGAGCCTTGTAAGAACCTTCTGAGTCATAGGAGACAAGCCACACTCTATGCAATATGGAGAAAACAGAACAAAATTTTAGCCGAATTTAAAACATTATTTTTCATTCATGTCTTAGATTCCTAGACATAAGATCTAGGATATATGAAAAATAATCTAATCTGGGGACCATAAGGATTTTAATTTAGTTCCATGCAAAATACATATTATTTAAATACAGGCACTTATGTTCATCCAGTGAACAGGTAGTTCCTATTAAAGGCTGTCCTGCCAACTTTGGGAGAGTTAAAGGAGCATAGGACACAGCCCATGGCCCCCAGGAACTGAGTCTAGCAGAGGGGGCAGTCAAGTAAAAAGGCAATTCTCCGACCGAGTAATACTGATATTCTGGGGGCACCAAGCACAAGGGACTCCGGGAAAATGTAACAGGGACCCTTCGCCCATCTGAGTGGGACCAGAGAAGCTATCTGATCATCTTATCCTTCTGAGACCATACGTGTATAATAGTTATGTTTAAATTTAGATGCTGTGCTATTTATTGTGACCTAGAATTATAATCACTGGTGCAGTCTTGGGACAAGCTTTAGTGATACATGTTCAAAACGGTCCCTGATAAATCAGGCTTCTGTGTCAATATTCCCTTTGTGATGTGACTTTGCCTTGAATCCCAGATTCAAGGGGGAAGTCTATGCCCCCCACCCCCTGAATCTGGGATGGTCTTGTAACTTGCTTTGACACAGAGCGCCACACAGGTGACATCATGGGAGTTTCAAAGCCATCCATTTAGAGGTCTTACAGCTTTCTTTTTGGTCCAGGTAGAATCCCGCAGCCATATGAAGGAATCTAAGCTACCCTGATGGAAAGAGGCCACATGGAAGGGAGACCCTGTAGGACAAGCCACTCCATATAAAGAGAAAGGTCACATGAAGGGAAAGCAAGTGAGCCAGAACAGTTTGAGCCATGTAAGCTAAGGCTTATTTAAACAGATGGGAAGGCTGCTTTTGACACCTCAGCCTGAGTCCAGCAGACACCACAAGAACAAAGACAAGCAGCCCTCCCTGTGCCCTGCTCAGTTTCCTGTCCCAAGGAATCATGAGCCATATAATAATGTTTATCTAAGGCACTAAGTTTCAGAATGATTAGTAAGCATCTATTAATAACTCGCATGACCCTTCTGTACATGAACCAGATCCAAATGAGCCACTTGACAGTACAATACTGTCTTTCAAGGATACTATTCAAGGGACCCAGTTCTTTCGAAGGCTGTTTGACTACTTGTTTGGTTTCTGCCCACCAAGTTATTAACAACAGAGACAAAAGATATTGCACATCATGCCTGGCAGTAGGCACATACTGCTACTAAGAGACATGGAACATTTTGAGCCCTGGGCCATTTCACTGCCCAACATGAGAGTAATAAAAAGTACAAAAAAGAGTAAGGCAATGTTAATAAGGAATATATTAAATGAGAGAAAAAATAAAGAACACTAAGCCTAGACTCTAGGCTAGGACTGGCAATTCTCATCAGCGGTGTCCCTGGGACCAAGAAAGAATGTTCCATACTAGGCAGGTGGATGGTGGAATTTAAGGTCACTTGGCAAGATGGAACGGATTCAGAAGTAAAAGAAGTGATAAAATGGGAATGGCCAGGTTCCAGAGATTGCAAAGTATTTACAAATCATACGAAGGAACACGCCTGTTATGCAATATTTAATAAAAAAAGCTCTGGGGCTCAGAGTGAAGAAGGATAGAAGGTCATCACTGGGCCTCACATCCAGTTTTGAAGACACATTTAATGAGGGACACTGGTAATCTGAACACTGAATATTTTCCAGTTCTGACATAACAGCAGACGTTCCACAGTCTTAAGCTGGTATTAGCTCTGGTTGGACATTTCTTTTATCCTAAGATTCAGCTAAACAATTTATGAAAATGGATATTTAGTAGGCTTTGTTTTTGCTCGTCAGTTTCCTCTGTGTTTTCCTTTCCTGAGTCTATTTACTCACACGGGGAGATTTGTACAGGATCTGCTCTGTAACACACCCAGAGTGAGGGCCAATAGATGTGCTCACTCATGCGTACAGCATAGTACGCCCAGTGCCCTGTGATGTCACTCATCATCTTCAATGACATTCCTAGTGTGCTGAGGATGGTGCCATTTTGTTTAATGAGGTATTTGTTCTCTATCAGGTAGCAATTTAAAATAGCCCATTCTCTGACTTATGAATGGGATTTGAATATTACCTTCTAACCTGTCTAGGTGTTTAGGTAATTTGTGGCTATTTTTTTCACTGAGAAACCACTTAATATTTCTTTGAATAACAGTGTGATGGTCCAATATTAATGCTTATGGAGGAAAAAAAACATGGTAACTGTAAGTGGAATTTAAATACTTTAATATGGATTTAAATACTACTTCCAGATGTCCATTCAAACAAAAGTTTTAGAGTAAATACTGACAATACTTTCAGTTCTTGGATATTGAGAACTTTAACATTAAAAAGATTCATAAGAAACTTATTTGGACTTTTTAAGTGTTAAATTGTATAATAATCACTTCCACATTCAGCTGTGACAGAGTAACAAAGTCCATATTAACCCTCTCATCTTTACCTGTGAAATGGGCAAGATCTATAAGTGATGGTTTATAGTGTTAAAAAGCAGGTAGCACAGCCCAGGGAGCCCCAAGAGAAGGAAATTCAATGAGGTAGTCTCTATGATTAACCTTGACTCCTGCCAAAAGAGAGGTCCCCGGCCACAATGCATGACCTGATGGGCTCTCCCCTGGGTTGCAAGCATATAGTTCCCAGCTTGAGGAGGCCAAGACAGCTAGGATTTACGGACAAAAACACCAGAGGAGGACCCTGGAGTGGAAGTACCTGACAATTAGTTTTTCTGATTGCAATGTAAGTGCCTGACATTGAGCTTTTGATGGCCAAAGTGTCTGCTTCAAAGACGTCCCTATTGAATAAGCACATTGCCTCCTACACAACTAGAGAAAGAGCCAGGTTGCCCCACCCACAAAGTTCTCCTTTTAGAAAGCTGTGACTGACCTAGATAGCCAGCCTCTCGAGTGGACCAGACCTGCTTTTCTCTTCTCATGCTTTAATCCCTACTCATGTTTTAAATTTAAAAAATGAACCCCCCAAACTCTAGGCACCCTATCCTCAACCCCAATAAGGCTGAACCCCAAGTTTCTGCTATCTCTCTCTCTCTCTCTCTCCAGGATCTTGCTGTGTGGCCCCAGGCATGCTGTGTACCCTCCAGGATTTGTGAGTAATAAACTTTGTTCTTCAAAGTCCTCTGATGGTTGTTACTGAGGTGCATCTTGGAATCATAAGAACCACAAGAGTCAGTCCAGCCACAGCCCTGGCTCTGGCTAGGGAAATGTCTGTGGAAACTCACAAGTCTGGGTGCAAGTGAATGCTCCTGGGCATTTCCAGTTCATAGCATCACTGTTATCAGCTCTAGACTGAAATCATGCAGAGGTGACTTAAAAAATCAAAGTTTAATGAGAGTATAGTGATTCCGAGTAACTCAACTGCATCCCAGAAAAAAGTCCAACAATATTGAAAGAGAACTAAAGTATCCAAACATAAAATTTAAAATGTCTGGCATCCAATATAAATTACTGAATGTGCCAAAAGCAGGAATATTAACAGCCCAAGAATAGAATAGATGAGGAAACTAAGATAATTATAAAGGTATACCATTTATTCAAGAAGGTAGAGAAAAAGGAAGGAGAGAAATGGGATATATAATTGACACCCAAGTGAAACTTTAGAAAATAAGAAATACAATATTTGAAATAAAAAATGATCACTGGATGGGATTAAGAGCACATTGGACAATGCCAAAGAAACCATCAATGAACTTGAAAACATAGCAGTAGAAACTACCCAAAGTGAAATACAGACAGAAAAATATACTAAAAAAAATGAACAAAGCATCAGTGACCTGTGGGACAATATCAAGCAGTATGGAATACATGCAACTGAAGACTCAGAAGGAGAGGGAAAGCAGAAATGAGACACAAAATATATATATATTTGAAGAAAATAGGAAAAGGAAAGAAATAGTTCCAAATTTCACAAAATTATAAAACCATAAATCCAAAAAGTTCAATGAATCTTAAGGACCCATGAATAAGAGAAGATTAAGACATGACACTATCAAATTGCTGAAATTCAGTAATAAAAAATAGAAGAGTCAGAGTTAGCAGTACACACAGGTGACTGTAGGGGTGACAAGAGACTCTCCACACAAGCCAGAGACAATGGAGTCACATCTGTAAAGTTCTGAAAGAAACACTATTGATGTAGAATTCTCTACCCATAAAAAAAAATTTCAGAAAAGATGAAATAAAGATTTATTAAGACTAACATAAGTTGAGAGAATTCATTGCCAGAGACCTACACAATAAAGACTATCTTTCTGGCAGAAGGAAAAGGGAAACAAATGAAGCTACATGAATGAATGAAGCGTACCAGAGATGAAAAATATGAAGTTAAATATAAAATCTTTTTTTTTCCTTTAGCTTTAAAACTTCTTTAAAGGATACTTGGCCAAACAGACACATGAAAAAGTGCTCAACATCGCTCGGCATCAGGGAAATCCAAATCAAAACCTCAATGAGATACCACCTCACACCAGTCAGAATGGCTAAAATTAACAAGTCAGGAAATGACAGATGTTGGTGGGGATGCAGAGAAGGGGGAACCCTCCTACACTGTTGGTGGGAAAGCAAGGTGGTGCAGCCACTCTGGAAAACAGTATGGAGGTTCCTCAAGAAGTTGAAAATAGAGCTACCATACAACCCAGCAATTGCACTACTGGGTATTTACCCCAAAGATACAAATGTAGGGATCTGAAGGGGTACGTGCACCCCGATGTCTATAGCAGCAATGTCCACAATAGCCAAACTGTGGAAAGAGCCAAGATGTCCATCGACAGATGAATGGATAAAGAAGATGTGGTATATATATATAATGGAATATTATGCAACCATCAAAAGGAATGAAATCTTGCCATTTGCAATAACGTGGATGGAACTGGAGGGTGTTATGCTGAGTGAAATAAGTTAATCAGAGAAAGACATGTATCATATGACCTCACTGATATGAGGAATTCTTAATCTCAGGAAACAAACTGAGGGTTGCTGGAGTGGGGGGTGGGGTGGGAGGGATGGGGTGACTGGGTGATAGACACTGGGGAGGGTATGTGCTATGGTGAGTGCTGTGAATTGTGCAAGACTGTTGAATCACAGATCTGTACCTCTGAAACAAATAATACATTATATGTTTAAAAAAAAAAAGAAGATAGCAGGAGGGGCAGAATGAAGGGGGGAAATCGGAGGGGGAGATGAACCATGAGAGACGATGGACTCTGAAAAACAAACAGGGTTCTAGAGGGGAGGGGGTGGGAGGATGGGTTAGCCTGGTGATGGGTATTAAAGAGGGCATGTTCTGCATGGAGCACTGCGTGTTATACGCAAACAATGAATCATGGAACACTAAAAAAAATAAAAACTAAAAAAGAATTAAAAAAAATAAAGGATACTTGGCCATTTAAAATAGAAATAAGAATATATTGTGAAGTTTATACCATATATAGAAATAAAATGGAGAACAACAAAAATGAAGAAGCCCAGCAGGGAAAAAATGAACATAGACTGCCATAATATTCTTTTTTTTAAGAATGTTTATTTATTTATTTGACAATGAGAGCAAGCGAGCACAAGCAGGGGGAGCTGCAGAGGGAAAGGGAAAAGCAGGCTCCCTGCTGAGCAGGGAGCCCAGTGTGGGGGCTCGATCCCAGGACCCTGAGATCATGACCTGAGCCTAAGGCAGACACTTAACTGACTGAGCAACCCAAGCATCCCTGTCATAATATTCTTTTTTTTTTTTAAGATTTTATTTATTTATTTGACAGAGAAAGACACAGTGAGAGAGAGAACACAAGCAGAGGGAGTGGGAGAGGGAGAAGCAGACTCCCCACTGAGCAGGGAGCCCAGTGTGGGGCTCGATCCCAGGACCCTGGGACCATGACCTGAGATAAAGGCAGACGCTTAACGACTGAGCCACCCAGGCACCCTCCCCCGTCATGATATTCTTGTAACATATATGACAAGGTATAACATTAGTTGAAGATACAGAGTGATATGTTCAATAGTATATTTAAATTATAGAGAAAACACCAAAAGTAAACAAAATAATAAAAACAAATAAAACAAACAGCAAAACAAAATAAGCTAAGAGGAAGGATAAAATAAAATTTTATGCAGTTAATAAAATAAATATACGCCTAATGTAAAATATTGCAATAAAAGAGGAAAGCACAAAGAATAAATGGGACAAACAGAAAACAAATAGCAAAATGATAGATTTAAACCCAACATTGTCAATAATCACGTTAAATATAGACAGCATAAATATTCAATTAAAAGGCAGATATTGTGAGATTGCACACACACAAAAAAACAAGACCCAGCTATGTGCTGTATAAAAGAAATGCACTTTAACTCTTAAGTCACAAGAAGATTGGAAGGCACAAGATAGTTTAAAAATAAACATGTAAATATTACTTATCAGAAAGCTCACCTAACCCAAACCACTGATATATAATTGATATCAAATAAAATTAATAAATTTATTGTAAGATGGACAAGGTGATTAATAGAGGAGACACAAATTATCAGTAATAAAAAGGAGTATATCACTCAGACCTCCTAGTTATTAAAAGGATAGTAAAAGAGTAATATGGACATCATCATGCACATAAATTCACCAACTTAAATGAAATGGGTCAGTTTCTCAAAAAGCTACAAACTACCAATATTTACCTAATATGAAATAGATTAAATGAAGAATCCTATAACTATTAAAGTATTACAATTTACAGTTAAAAACCCTCCCCCAAGGGGCACCTGAGTGGCTCAGTCAGTTAAGTGCCTGCCTTTGGCTCAGGTCATGATCCCAAGGTCCTGGGATCAAGTCCCGCATCAGGCTCTCTGCTCAGCGGGGAGCCTGCTTCTCCCTCTCCTCCCTGCTCCTGCTCTCTCTCACCATCTGTCTCTCTCTCTCCAATAAATAATTAAAAATCTTTAAAAAAACCCCTCCCCCAAAATGCCTAGGCAAAGATGGTTTAACTAGCGAATTCTACCAAGCCTTTAAGAAAGAAATAACACAATGCTATTCTATGTCTTCCAGAAAACAGGAGAGGAGGGAACACCTCTGAACTCATTTTATGAGTCCAATATTAATTTTATTCCAAAACCAAAGACCTTGCAGGAAAAAAAATCCCCAACAAAATATTAGCAAGTTGAATCCGATGATATATATACAAAGAATAATACACCATAGCCAAGTGAAATTTATCTTGGTTAGGGAAAATTGGTTTAACAGGTAAAAATCAACCCGTGTAATTTGCTAGATTTGCAGAGTCTGACAGAATTAGAGATGAGGCATGCCAATCAGATCTCTTTTCAAGAGAGTCTGCTGTGGGTGATCTAGTTTATTGACTGTCACCACCTGACATGACTTCAGATACACTCTAGCAGTGATGCTGAACCCACATTGTACTCAGGCTTCTCCCAGCAAAGGAATGGGAGTGGGGACACTAAATGGGTCATTTCTGTTAGAGGTAGGACACTCTGACAAGCAGTGTTTATTCTGGGGTTCCTCAGCAGCCTGACTGAGAATTTCTCAGATATGCACAGCTATCTGTGGCTCTTTCTACTCCATCTATCCATTCACAGGTGCCAGACTTGCACTGTGGTCTGAAAACCTCTTCACCCCCTCCTCTTCCTGATACCCTATTTCTTTAACAAGTATTTCCCCTAATACGTGTTTTCAACTTGCTTCTGTATTGGCAGCTTCTTAGAAGACCCCAGATGACACACATTATGTAGAAGAAAACCCATATGATCATCTCAAAACATGCAAAAACAGAAAGACTAAATGTCTTTACCCTGAGATCAGGAGAAACAAGGATGTCTGGTGCATTCAGCACTTCCATTCAACATTGTAATAGAGGTCCTAGCCAGTGCAATAAGACAAAACAAAGAAATAAAATGCATGCATATTGGCAAGAGAGCAGTAAAACTATATTCATAGGTGACATGATGGTCTACATAAAAAAAAAAAAAAAACTTAAGTAATTTATCAGAGGAAATACCAGAACTACAAAGTGAGAATCAATATACCAATATACCAATCAATATACCAGAAAGTAAAAATGTTATTTCTATATATTAGCAACAAACAACCAGAAGCTAAAATTTAAAAACAAGACCATTTATAACAGGATGAACAATCTTAAGAAAAAAATTTAAGTACACAAGAACTATACACTAAAATCTATAAATTATTGATGAGAGATATGAAAATATACTTAAATAAATGGAGGGACAAATCATGGTCATGGATAAGAAGACTCAATATTATTAAGGTGTCAATTCTTCCTAACTCTATCCTTAGATTTAACACAATCTCAATCATAATTCTGGAAGACAAGTGAATTCTAAAATCTGTAAAGACATTCAAAAGATAGAGAATAGCTCAAACAACTTTTAGTAATAATGTAGTTGAAGAACTTAGACTAGCTGGTTGCAGACTATTTGTAGATTGTGCAATCAAGACAGTATATTATTGCCATAAAAATAAAATAGGCCAATGGAACTGAATAGAAGCCAGGACATCTGACATACATGGTTCGTTGATTTTTGACTGATGTACTTAGGTAATTCAATGGGGAAAGAAAAGATGTTTTCAGAAAATAGTGCTAAAAGATCTGGCTATCAATATGCAAGATAAGTTAGATATCCATATGCCAAAAATGGGCCTAAATAATTACTTCAAACCCATACACAGAATTAACTTGAAGTGGATCACTGACCTAAATGGAAGAGCTGAAATGGTGGCACTTCTAGAAGACAACATGGAAGACAACTGAAGTGAACTTGGGCTAAAACATGTTTTATCAAGGACACAAAATAAATGATAAAAGAACAAATATTGAAACAAATTTCATCACAATTTCCAAATCCACTCTTGCAAAATCACTATTAAAAAAAATGAAAAGTCCATCAGCAGCTTCAGAGAAAATATTTACAAAGCATATCCCTGATAAAGGACTTGTATCTACAATAACAAGGAATTCTCAGGATCAATAGTAGGAAAGCAAATATCTCAATTAAACCTGCAGTGTGAAATACACAGATCCAGTGAGCAATCCCGGCATGTGTTGAAAATCACAGGTCATTACAATCACAGTGCAGGGAAAATCTCCAACAAATTACTCACTTGCCAACACAAGCTGGCCTGAGGCTACAAAGTATTCCGATAAGGCACCAGATAAATGGCAAGGCCTCAAAGCTAAAGGGATTTATCAAGGTGTAGGGGAAAGGAAGGAAGAAATGTTTAATGCTCAGCATATAAGTATTCTTGAAGAACTGAGAGAAAATTTTCTTGCCCTCAATAAAATATATATGCACAGTTACATATAGCAGGATTTGTGATATAGGCCTGAAACTTTTCAGGATTGAGTCTACAGATACAAGATATGATGATTAGTGGAAGCAAAGGCAGAAATTACTCAGGAGAAAGAGAAAATACCTAGAACTTGATTTGGACATGTTTTGCCCATGTTAGGCACTCAATAAAATTTGTTTATTAATACTAATACTAAAGATGGTCATAAAAAAGAGATGATTTTTTTCTAATCAAAGGCTTTTTATAATTAAAAGATTTTTTTGGGGAAAATCATATTCAACTATTTGCAAAGAAAATTATGGAGATTGATATTGAGGTCAACTGAATTGCTTGAATTTGTAAAATAAAATAATGAAGACACTATATTGAAAAATAACAATAATATTTCATGACTTACAGTGTCTAGGTATTACAGTACTCTCTAGTGGTCGGATTTAGAGCAAGATACTTGCAGGATACTTTTAGAAAGGCAAAGAGGGCAAGGTACATAACATTCAAAGTATCATTATTTAATGAACATTTTGTGAAAAATGCCATATAATTTTAAAATTCAAGAACTTCTTATGTAACTAACTACTACTATATGTGCAAATCAAAGGATGTTGAAATGCTTAATGTTCCTTCAGGATTTTTTGATCCAATATTCTGTCATCTGAAAAGGTGACATTGGTCTGACGTGGTTGAGGCATCTGATTATATATATAATGCTGGTGTCCATATTTTCACTTCCTATGTAACCATTCCTAATTGAATAGAAAATTTCCTAAAATCACTCTTTTAATAGCATTATAGAGTTGTAAGAATTGAGTGGATATCTATATGTGTTTCATGCATCCTTTTATTTTTATTGATGATATATATTTCACAAAGGTTTTGTTCCTTTTGCTCAAAAGTCATATTTAAGACATAAGACAGGGGAAATAAGTGATTTCTAAATAATCATAAAGATTTTCCAAAGAAATACTGAATTTCTGAGTACAGTAGAAAACACACTAGAATTCATTTCAGAAACATGACCACAAGTTAATTATTGTATCTAATATTAGATTTGATATTTGATAAAGACAAGAAAAATAAAGAGATCTATAGAACCATATATTATGTTCACATCAGAAAGTAAATAACTCAAATTTTATCTTACTGTTGTAGAGTGAAATTTGGCTACAATCACCACCTAGATATTTCTGGTATGGTTCTAGGTATATGAGGCATATTTAATTCAGTGTAATTCAGTAAATAATAATCACCGTGCTTAATAAATGTTAGTCACAAGAATACAAAGATTTTTGAAGAAAAATCCGTCAGACAAGAAGTCACCCTATGTAATGGACGTGGATGATCACAATAATGAATGATAAGAAACTTTGTCATATATATTATGTCATTTATTCTTAAGAAAATTCCTGTTGTCCATTATGATCCCTACATACAAATGAGGAAAATGAAGCTCCAAATGAGAAAAATCTCTTGCCTAGAGTCATTCAGTGACTCAATGGCTTACACACACTGAGACCTACATGTTTTGCTTGACTGTGTGCTTTTCTTCCACATGAAGGTTTCTCAATAAAAGATGAGAGAACCCCCTTGGGAGTAGCCCCTGATGTAATAGTATCTTTGCTATTACCTCCATGAACATGCAGAGGTTAAATGAGGCCAGACAATCAAGTGCCTTGGGCAGATTTTACATTATCTACCTCATATTCTGGCAAATTGTCCAGTTGGCAAGACAGGAAAGTAAAGTTGGCCAGAGCAATGGATTCCATGAAATTGAGCTTTTGCATGCTACCTGAGCAAAACACCCTACATAAAAAAACTCATGTTTAATTCATCAGTCAGTTTTGATTAAAGCTCAGATTAAAGATGAAGAGGCTCAAATAAATGATATCTGTGAATCCAATTCTTACAGTTCCAAGGCTGGGCATAGAATTTTGTACCACTCCAGGGAAGATCAAGTGGGATTATGGCCACAAGAAAATGGGATTTATTTTCAGTGAAGACAAGCCCTGTCTTGCTAAGGACTGCCAGCACTAGAGGGCAAAGTATGAATGTTTTAGCAGAACTTACACACAGTACATGGTTTTAGAAAATGTCTTACTAATCCCAATATAAATAAAAAAGGCATCGTTTATATGAAACTAGACCAATCCGCTAAAATAAAGGGACAAACTTGGATAAAATAAATTGATTTGGTGGGGATGAAAAAGATATGTTTCCTGAATCAAACACTGTAAACAGAAGATGAAATATTGCATAAAACAGAATTGGTGGGATAAAAGAAAAAAATCAAATTCCACTGACAATAAAGAGTGAAAAATTAAAGCACTAATATAATTTAAAAACTAAGAAAAATGGTTTAAAAAGCTTTTCAGGACCTGACAAAATTGTATGCTTTCAGATAGAAAGAGCTCATGAAGTACCAGGCAATTGTATTGAAAATAGAAGAATTTTTAAACATACATTGAAGACATTTTTTTAAAATAAGGGAAAAGAAAGTCTTCTAACTATGCAGGTAGATAAAACACATTATCTTTAAATGGAGCAAAATGTACAGCTCTGTGAGCAAACTTCTATACCCAGCCATATTGTCTTCCACTGCCTGCATTCAGGATCACATTAGCTACACCACCCACATACCTCTCCCAGAAAAATCACTATCATATTCCAGCCTATCAAAAGATGGAAGAAAGAACTCAATATCATATGGCACTACGTACAATAACTCAGTTAAATATAAACTAGGTCCAAATATGTGTTACTGATATTCTCATAAAATAATAAAATGTCAACAATTAATTCTGTTGTTGTCACCATCATCATGATGGAAATTTCCAGACTGTTGCTATAGAAAAAGGCACTGGCAGGAAGAGAATAACAAACTTAAAAGCATACTTAATTTCTCACATAACATCCAAGAAACATACAGACACTTTAAAAAATTTTTGGCATTTATAACTAGAAAAATATGTTTGAATGCCTCTATATAAAATTTGAGAGTAATCATTAGTAGAGTAAGTACTGAATGCATGTCTTTCAAATTTCTAGAGAAAAAGTGGTTATGAAAACAAGCCATATATAGAAAAAGAAAAAAAAAAGGACACGTGAAGGGAATGAAAACGGAAAATAACAAAAACATTCAGCAGAACTTGCAGAAACCACACTTTTTATGTTTTCCAAATGAGGCAGCTACAAAACCAAAATCTCATTTCTGAAGGTTCTTCCGATAGTTAAAGGTGGTGCAGAAAAAACAAACTTCCAAATATGCCATCAAAATAATATGTAATAAACCTCAATAAAATGTGCATCTATCGACATAGACTACTGCTATCTAATAAGGTCTTTTACTAAGTAATTATAATGACACAATTTTATCAGTAAAGGTTAAGTATCTTAATCTGAGCAGAATCCGATGAAATTAGTCCTGATGTAATAAGTACCATTTGTCACTATTAGAGCAAGAGCTGTTGACAGGACTTGGGTGTCTCCGTGGCAACCCTGGTGTTCCATTTTTTTCTGTAACCTTAGACACTAAGAAGGCATACAAGTCCAGAGGGCATAGAAGGTATTGCCTGGGTAATTTATTTACCCTTTTCTGACTTTGCCAGGCAGCAGCATATACAAGAATCTTGAGGCATTTTACATCAAATGGGCATCTGCTCTTAATGTTGACTCTGCTGATGAGTATTTTGAACAGAAATATTGTACATAGGTTTTCATTAACAAGAAAAATGACTAATTTTTAATTGATTTATCATCCATAAGGCATAAGAGAAAGAAAGAAAACACATATGTAAACAGAATGTAGATTTCTCGATTTCAGAAACTTACAAGAATAAATATCCCTAAGCGGTGGTGCATATTCCACTAAAATTAAGCAATTTTAATGAAGTGCTAGCTACAGCCCATGTCTCAAGTAACATTTTTGGAGTAGAGCATCCTGAGGGGGCATATTTACAGCTATGCTTGAAATGGCAGGAATTTGCTACAAGACCAGGGCTAATACAAAGGCACCAGGGCTCCTGCATTAGAGAAGACCCCTCCCCTCCAGCTTCAGAATCAGCTGAAGCTCAGTTTCCAGCCAGATTCATACCTGAAAACATGTACACACAATTTGACAGCCTCCATTTGGGCCATACTTGGTAGTAAAATAAAATGAATAATGACACTTTATAAATGTTCCTGCTATCAGTCTTACAGGGGAAAAAATCTAAGAGTGGAAGGTTCTGGGGGTGGGTGGAGGTGGGATGTTGCGATAAAACTCGAAAGGAATGTTGTTAACAAAATTTCATATTTCCTTTCTTTCCCATTGTTCTTTATCATTTTAGAAACAGCAAAGACAAGTTTTTCCACTTTAATAACCTAACATGAAAAATAATTATTTTTTCGGGCTCCCTGCTCGGCAGGGAGTCTGCTTCTCCCTCTGACCCTCCTCCCTCTCATGCTCTCTGTCTCTCATTCTCTGTCTCTCAAATAAATAAATAAAATCTTAAAAAAAAAGAAAGAAAAATAATTATTTTTTTAAATGTAAAGTTAAAAATGTAATTAGTATTTTTTTTTAATTTGTAGACATAGATAAACAGACCTGGAGCCTTGTTCATGGGCAGATACCTCAGCAACGTGACATATCTTTCAAAATATATTTCCTTTATATTTCCATTTAGAATTTTTGTTATAGGTTTAATTGTGTTCCTCTCCCCCCAGAAATATGTTGACGTGCTAACCCCAACACCTTAGAATGTGACCTTACTTGGAGACAAGAGTCTCTACTGAGGTTGTCAAGTAGAGGTCATTGGGGTGCCTCTAACCCGTAGGACTGACGTTTTTATGAAAAGGGGAAATTTGGACCCAGACAGACATGCAGAGGAAAACAATGTGAAGACACAGGGAGGAGAAGGCTGCCATGTGACTGGGGGGCCCAATCTTCAAGCCAAGGATTGTCGAGGGCTGTTGGCAATACCAGGCGCTGGAAGAGGCCAGAAGAGGTGGGAAGGACCCACGCTGCCACCCTCCCACCCCCTGAGATCCATGAGGGGTGTGGTCCTGCAGACACCTGGATTTTAGACTCCTGGATGCCAGACTGTGAGAGAATAAATTTCTGCTGTTTTAAACAGTTTGTGGCAACTTGTTTTGGCAGCCACAAGATACCAATACAATTTACCATGATTTCAAGATAAAATACCTATTTCCAGAATATAATGCCAGTTAAGTCTTCAACATGGATGCCATCCTGTCATGTAGTAAGTGACGGTAGGTCACTTAAATGAAGGGGAGGGTAATAAAGTTAATGCTGTAACTGAGATTAAAGTTTTCTTTCCTGAAGTTTCTTGTCCAAACATAAACTTAAAATTGGAGTACAGCATCTTTTTCCTGTTTTACTAAATTCTAAGATAAATATTTACTTCAAATTTTGTAGTTCCTAATCAAATTTGTATGTGTGCGTGTGCATATATATACACATATATATACATACATATATCTATATAAATATACATACATATATTACATGCACAATTACATATATATGTGTATGTATACACATACACACATGCATGCATATGAACAATATATGTCTATAGAGTATGTTCATAGGTTATATGTATATATGCTAAGCATATATATATTATATATATCAGCTATATTATATATGCATACATGTATATATATATGTATACACATATATAAAAATATACATATATATATGTATGCACACATATATACATAGTTTCCAGCAAAAGAAAGGATAAAGATGTTACATTTTTCAAATAATTTGAGGTCTTCAGAAAGATCACCTTGCCTGCTGGTCACAAAAAGCTTCTCTGAACCTTATGGCTGATTTTTACATGTATGGGCAATCGTGGGCCTGAGTGCAGGACGGGGGCAGGGCCAGTTTCATGCTGCTGGCAGCACTGGAAAGGAAAGGGCAGCCTAAGATTACATCTGCATCTAGCAAAGCTGGTGCAGAGACTGGGACTGGTGGCTGGGGGCTGGTCCCCGAGAGCCAGGGCAGCAATCACGGTTTCTGCATGCCGCACAGACACATTTGCTACAACAGTCATGTAGGTTCCCACCTCATAAGATGGATAGGCAGTTTTCTAGGAAACCTTTGACTCCTCCTTTTCTCTATTCACCCCTGCAGTGGCCCCTCAGTGTGTGGCCAAGTAGGTCCAGTGTGGACTTCCCAGGTGGAAACTGCATATGGGTAAAAACACATGAGAGTATTACTGCTTGTTACTACTTGCCAAAATATTTAGGGACTTGGCATCTTCTTTTTTTTAAGATTTTATTTATTTATTTGACAGAGAGAGAGAGAGCACAAGCAGGGGGAGCGGCAGACGGAGAGGGAGAAGCAGGCTCCGTGCTGAGCAGGGATCCCAGGACCCTGGGATCATGACCTGAGCCAAAGGCAGATGCTTAACTGACTGAGCCACCCAGGCATCCCTTGGCATCTTCTAATATATTGTAAATATTTAAAAAAAAACAATGTAAATAGCATCATTGATGTTGTCAAGGACCATGTTTCACAATCTAGTTTTTAAATGTGGATACCGTTAAAGATAACTGTTGTAGGGGCGCCTGGGTGGCTCAGTTGGTTAAGCGACTGCCTTTGGCTCAGGTCATGATCCTGGAGTCCCGGGATTGAGTCCCGCATCGGGCTCCCTGCTCGGCAGGGAGTCTGCTTCTCCCTCTGACCCTCCTCCCTTTCATGCTCTCTGTCTCTCATTCTCTCTGTCTCAAATAAATAAATAAAATCTTAAAAAAAAAAAAAAAGATAACTGTTGTAGATAGTACAATGACATGAGAGAGCAAGTGAAGAACCAGATATACCCCCAGAGGAATGAACTCAATGGGCTGGCCTCCAGAAGATACCCAGAGCTTCCCTATCTACCTCCTGGGACCACCAGCTCATCTCCACAGTCAACGTAACAACCGAAATGGCGTCAGGGTGGGGGTCCAAAGCAGCACAAATGAGAGAAGACCCAGTTGTTCCCTCAGTCAAACCCCAACTGCCTTCTCAGCTCACGTTTCTCTTCCTTTGTCAGTGCCTGGCTAACCCTTTGGAAGAAATCCAATGTGCAAGTTCACAGTTACATTTGGCAGGAAAAAAATCACCAAGCCGTCGCTGGGTGTGAGCCCTGGAACCTGGGGTCACCGGCTGTTTGAGAGAACAAACAGCTCTCATGTTGTGATTCCAGGCTCACTGAGTAGCCACCTTCTGGCCAAGCAGCTTTCACTCCATGAGCCTCCCTGAGGAGCAGGAGTGGGCTTCTCTGCCCCAGCTGCCTGCCAGCCTTGAATCCAGCCACCCACACACTGGCATGCTGGACAACTCAGAGCTCCCGTCAGCTTGGTTAACATGAGGCAGAATTCCCAAATCCCTACAAACCGGGGGCGGTACCAGGATGGGTGCCCTGATCCTCGAAGCAGGAGGTCAAGGCCTCAGGTATGAGACATTTGCTAAATGCACTGGTCCCTTGCAGTGAGCGCCAGGACCCCCAACCCTTCCTGCAGGGACCAAGACCCCTGCCTCCTTGTAGTGTTCTGTTCCACATCTCTGCAGTGCAGGAGACGCAGGAAAGAAGGGAGGGGAAGATCAACCACCCCATACCTGCTCCATCACTGAAAGAACATCACAGATTCTTGTCCTGATGTAACAGACCAAACAAGACAAAGGCCCACTAGGCTAGTCTGTCAACCAAGCTCCTGCATCCAGTTGAATATGGGCACTCCAGACAGGAAGCCCCATTTCTTCCATGGGAGTTCTCCAAATAATACGGACGAATCTGCTCAGTCTTGGTGCTCAATAGGTCTAGCCTTCTACCAATGACACCTCAAACCACACTGTCTCACACATGCAGAGGGAAGCACCTCCCTCATCTTGCTCATTTGCCTTCACAGTTCTGGTTCAATCTGATGCATTATGAAGGCACAATTGCCTCATAAATTCCTGAAATTCCACTTGATTTTCACTCTCTAGAGGTGGGCTTGGCATGCTCAACCCATCTTACCCCCAAATAGGTGTCTACTAAGAGATTCACTGATTCTCTGTTCTCTCTACAAGGGTGTCCTCAGCTGGGCCAACAATGAGTACAAATGCACCAATATTACTTTTTGACCAATTAGGGTGTGGGTGGGTCTTTATAGGGAGTGATTTAACTCAGGACTGAATAGGAAGACCAAACTATCTCCAAACATGATATGCAAATGTAAATTCCCTCTAGAGCAAATACCCCTATTTTAGTGGTGGGAATATCATACACTTTCCTTTTCGTACAATGGCCCAATACACACACACACACACACACGCACACATACACACATCCCCCTCCACACACACATGCACACGTGCAGAGAGACACAACTTGTATCATGTGAATCCCTTCATTAGAAAGATAAATAAGTCAAGCAGAGAAAGTCAATTATCATATGGTTTCACTTATTTGTGGAACATAAGGAATAGCATGGAGGACATTAGGAGAAGGAAGGGAAAAATGGGCGGGGGGAATTGGAGGGAGAGATGAACCATGAGAGACTATGGACATGAGAAACAAACAGGGTTTTAGAGGGGAGGGGAGTGGGGGGATTGATTAGCCCGGTGATGGGTATTAAGGAGGGCACGTACTGCATGGAGCACTGGGTGTTATGCACAAACAATGAATCATGGAACACTTCATCTAAAACTAATGATATAATGTATGGGGATTAACATAAGAATAAAAAAAAACTAATGAAGTATTGTATGGTGACTAACATAATGAAATTAAAAACTACAAAAAAAAAAAGAAAAAGAAAGATAAAATATAAACCAGAAATTGCCTCGATGTGTTCAAAAACTTAAGCACTTTCACAGGTATTTTTGGAACCCCTTGCAACATGATGATTTTTTACAGTTAACACACATTTATTGAGCACATACTATATACCAGGTTCTAGGCTTACTAGATAAACCAGTTAACAAGACAAAATATTCGCTCCCATGGAGCTTACAGTTCTACCCAAACTTTAGATACTATTATATGGCATCAGAGGAAAATTATTTATTTCATTGAAAACAAAACTGCAGCTTTGCAAATTTTTGCAGGTAATTATGTAAAGTGTTACATTTATAGACTTTAGAAAGGTGGTATTGTATCCAGTTTAAAAGTGCAAACTGTGGATGCAGGCATCCTGGGCTCCCATCTCAAGGATAGCACCTGCAAATTGGAGAGTTACTAACCTCCCCCCCACCCCAGTACCTGGGCCCTCCTGATATTGACTGGAGGATCCATGAGTTAATACAAGAACCACACCTGGTTTCCTAGCCCGCACACAGTAAGGGCTCAGCTGGCTACTATGAAGTATGGCTACAGGGTATGTTACCTATTTTAGTTATGTGATAAACACTTTCTGGGCCTTTCTATGCTGAGCACTGTTCTGGATGCTGAAATACAGAAGACAATGAGGCATGAGCTCTGCCCCTAATGGAATTTCACCCTGTAAAAATTAAATGCGTCAATACCTAGTGAAGAATAGTGAGATAAACTCAAACCAAAGTCATTAAGTACTCGTGCAAAACACAAATGAACAAAAATTAATGTTTCCATCATGCCAAGAGTTTAAAGAATGCCTTCCCATGCTTGGGGGGATGGCTACTGCACCCCCACCTGTTACCAAAATCAGCGCCGCCATAATTAAACAACTCCATGCACATGTGTTTGGTGGGGAACTAACCCCATCCTCGTTCACAGCCTAGATCAGAGCTTCTAGGGACACCTCCAGCCAGCTGACACTGTTGGGAAGTGGATGTCGAGGCAGCTTGATGGTTTCCAGCGCTCCAGCTCATTTTCATCCTGGGCGCATTAGTGCCCACTTGGTGTCTTTGAACCTCAGTTTCAGGATCTGTACATAGGGTCAGAACAGCTCCCTCCTCAACGGGCTGCTGTTGGGTTAAATGAGCTGAAGCATGTGATGCGCTTAGGCTGAGCTCATGGCAAGTACATGCTCCCATTATTACTACTCATTGGCTAGTTGTACATCCATGGGGGATAATAGGGTGGGACGGTGGTAAGTAGGGGCAGCCCTGAGATGGTAGAACTACAACAGGAAGGCCTCCCAAGGCAGAATTACCAGCTCAAAATGCAAAACAACCCGAGCCTCTCTGTGTCAGACAGAACCTGTGCAGAGGGAAATAGAACAAAAGTGGCTACCCTGCCATGCCTTCATCACTTTATTTTAAAAGGCTGATATTATGCAATAACTTTCAGGAAAACTTCTATCCCTACTAATTGAAATGGGATGCAATAGGGTGTATTAGTTCCCTCTTGCTGCTATAACAAATCGCCATATAGTGACTTCAAACGATGCCAATTCTTTCTCTCTTGTGGTTCTAATGAACAGAAGTCTAAAGTCAAGGTGTTGGCAGGGCTGATTCCCCTTGGGGGCTCCAGGGGAGAAGCTGATCCTGGCCTCTTTCCTCTTGGGAGGCCGCAGCATTCCTTGGCTCCTTGGCCATCATCCATCTCTCTTTCTGTCCTCACACCACTCTCTCTCTCTCACTGATCCTTTTGCCCCCACCCCCATAATCCAGGATCATCTCCTCACATCTCAAGATCCTTAACTTAATTATATCTGTAATGTCTCCTTTGCCATACAAGGTAACATTTCACAGGTTCCTGGAATTTAGGATGTGGACCTATTTGGAGGCCCATTACCCAGTCTACCAGGTAGGGCACAGCTAATTATCTTACCCTGAAGCAGAATGCCCTTTTTCATCATGAAGCCAGAAAATGAGCCCTGAGTCGGTACAGTAAAGAAAAATAACTTTCATCGGCCACACATCGACTCAATGAACCTCAGATCAACCCTGTGGTCTAGGTGTGGTCATCTCTGTCATTCAGATGAAGAAACCGAAACCCAGAGGGTTAAGTTGCTGGACCAGGTTCCAGGGCTGCTGGGCTGGGCTTTGCACCCAAGCCATGTGAGTGCGAAGCTTACTCTCATAACCAGGACCACACACTGCCCCTTTGGCTTATTCTTTGTTCCTGGTTGTGAGAAGCACAATTTCTCCCATAACCGCTCACATCTTCTACTTTCTTCTACTTGTCCCAAGTCACCAGTGCCTTACAGGTTCAGCAAAAATCACATTTCTCCTTTGTTAAGGCATCCATCAAAAACAAGATGAGCACTGATGGCATCCAAGGCAGTGGCCCCTCAAGGTGCCATGTGGGACTGACAGAGAAAGCCTGGCACCTGCCAGCTCCATCTGCTCCTGCTGGGACTGCCCACGTCTCCAATCCCCACACGCAATATTAGTTTTCTCGGAAAAACTAGTTTCCTAAAATCTAATTATCAATGAAGGAAAATAAAAGCTGGTTTGTTCATGATGCTGGCTGGTGGAAGAACCAGGATCCATCTTTCTTACCATCCCTCAGTCTAGGCAAATGGTTAATAAAGACTGGACAGGGGGCGCCTGGGTGGCTCAGTTGGTTAGGCGACTGCCTTCGGCTCGGGTCATGATCCTGGAGTCCCGGGATCGAGTCCTGCATCGGGCTCCCTGCTCAGCAGGGAGTCTGCTTCTCCCTCTGACCCTCCTCCCTCTCATGCTCTCTGTCTCTCATTCTCTCTCTCTCAAATAAATAAATAAAATTAAAAAAAAAAAAAAAAAAAGACTGGACAGTATCACCCAAGTCAAATCCACAAGGTTCCACCCTAGAGGGGCCGGTGACATCAGGACATATCTGGACTGTCTACTTCCTAACTGGGCCATTCATTCTAGCCTTCCCTTGGGTTCTGTTCTAGCTACTATGTTACTCAGCCCACCCAACTCCACAACTTTCCTTACCAACTGCTTCATCACTGTTTTCTTTCTTAAGAGTGTTTGCCCACACATAATTTACCTATTCTCGAACACCAATGCCACACGACGTCCACCAGGAGATAATATATTTATAGTCACACTGATGGACACGTGCAGGAAGAAATCTCCACCCTTTCAGCTAGTGTGACCAGAGCATGTGTGAACAAACCACTTGAAGGCAGGGAGAGAATGTCAACCCATCTAAGACTGGGATGCAAAGATGGGAAACCATCAGCAAATGCAAAACAGTAGATCAACTTCCCAGTTGTCTAGGAGTGAACCAAAATACCTAGCTTGAAAAACAGATGACTGGAATTTAGAATCTTGAAATCCAGTGGCCGAACTCCAAAATCCTTCTGGAGGCCGGCAAGGCTGTGCTCAGTTTGGGATGGTTGCTCAGCTGCGGGCTTGGGACACAGGCTCTTCAGTAATTGTTCCTCATAATGGCACATTATGCAAGGAAAACAGTGTGAGCAATTTTGCTAATCAGGCCATCAACTAGAAATAATTAAACAAACTAACACGGCAGCACCCCAATTATAATTACAAAAAGCAATTCCATTATGCCCTGTGCATACAGAAGTGAAAGGATTTTTGGATTTGTGTAATTAGTTACTATTCTCAATAAAGTTATATTGATCATCAGCAATACACCAGGTATCACAAGGAACACCTGATTAGATGCCATATCAAAATCCTCCAGGGAGCACAACTATTACAAGAACAATCTGCAAGACTCATTCTGGCTATCAATCATTGGTTTATTTTCTCATAATGCTGAAAAGAAGCCACAATTATATTCATTTTTACATTGGGGCTAGTAGGGCATTAAAAAAAAAGAGTCTGACCCTAGGATTACCTGTCTCTAAAGACTCCCATTTCCCACCCATAATGCTCTAGAAAGTCTTCCAATAATGGGATGGATCAGCAATAACAGAATGTGAAGGGCACAGACAAAAACTTTCCATTAGGCAGGAGATGGGGCAAGATTACTCCAGGATCTGTATTTTCCAGTTCTTAGATTTAGTGGCTGAGGAACAAGGTTACATAGCATACTGGTGGCCCCACTTTATGCTGCTGAGCTCAAACCCTGGCTGACAAGGCCCATGAGCCCACAGTTCCTTGTTCATAATTGTGGGGGTCAGAATACAAGCTTGTTGCTAGATAATTTGTAAAGTCCTCTCAGGCTTTCAAATTCTACATTTTTTGTTTGATTTAGTTGGGAACATGCATTTGCACTTTATAGTTAAACCTGTGACCCATTTTGAGTTAATTTTTGTATAAGATAGGAGGTTTAGGTCAAGGTCAATTGCTTTTTTTTTTTTTCCTACAAATGTCTAATTGCTCTAGGAACATCTGTTGAAAAAAAGACAATCTTTCCTCCATGGAACTGCTTTCGCACCTTTGTCAGAAATCAGTTGGGCATATGTGTGTGGGTCTGTTTCCAGGTTCTGTTCCAATGATCTGTGAGTCCAGCCCTCTACCAACGTGTAGAAATTTTAAACTCACCTTTGTGCCAATTTAAAGTGATGTGATGAGCACTGGGTGTTACACGCAACCGGTGAATCACTGAACACTACATCACAAACTAATGATGTACTATATATTGGCTAATTGAATTTAAATAAAATAAAAAAAAAATAAAATAAAATAAAATAAAAATAAAATAAAATAAAATAAATAAATAAATAAATAAATAAATAAATAAAGTGTTTATAGGCAATGTATTTCTTCATCAAAAAATAGTATTATAGGGGTGCCTGGGTGGCTTAGTTGGTTAAGCGTCTGCCTTCAGCTCCGGTCATGATCCCAGGGTTCTGGGATCGAGCCCCAAGTCAGGCTCCCTGCTCAGTGGGGAGACTGTTTCCCCCTTTCTCTCTCCCTCTGCCCTTCCCCTCCGCTTGTGCTCACACTCTCTCTCTCTCCCCCGCTCAAATAAATAAATAAATAAAATCTTTAAAAAAATGAGGTAGACAAACTAATATCTGAGGTCCTTTTCAACTCTGAAATGATTGAATGCAATAAGATTTTGTGCTTATGATTTTGTCCAAGGTAAAACTAGTCTAGAATATAAATGTCTTGAGGGCAAAGGTCATGTCTTACGTTTATGTTGGTATCTTGACAGTTTAGAACAGAGCCTGACACACAGTAGGCTCTCAAACATTTACTGAGTTGAATGAATGAACGAATGGACAGTAAGTTAAATAAATACGAGAATTCAATAATCCAACACAGAGCAAACCAACATTACATATTTTTAGAACCCTCACAGATCATGACACCAAATAGAATCCTGCAATTTTACTTGGTCTTGGTCAATTTCAATGTCAAAAGTCCTACCAGCTTTTAGTCATTGGAGGTATTGCTGTAATAGGAACTCATGAGCAGGTCCACACAGTGTCCCTGAGGTGAACACTTTCCTGTCAGTCTAAGGGAAAGCTTCATCTGGTGTCAACAACGTAAGAAGGGAGGACTGATGGAAATGACATATTTCTGCTTTCAAAAATCAGTGCATCTTCCGCCACCTTTTGATGCTATGCAGACCTTTACTCTCTCGTGAGACAAATAATGTAGGAGTGAAGTGCAGGGCTGGTGGAGTTAAACGTCATAATTTTAACCCCTGCACACTGTGGTTGGATATTGACCTCCTATTGCATATATGTTTAATGACCTTTTTTCTGGAAGGTGGCAATAGCACAGCAGGTTCTAATAAAATCCGTATATTCTGATAATTCTGCAACAGATGAAAGGGAGGTCTCCTGAAGCAGAAACACCTTTGCACACGTGGGTCCCCCCCAACAGAGTTACCCCCGCATTCCCTGGCAACCTGTCTGGAACTTCCCTTCCCCCCCAACCCCACCCTGCCTGTGTTCTCTCTAGTTGCGCCCATGTTATTTTGCTCCATAACATTTAGCGCAACTTATAAATATGCACTAATTTGTTTATTCATCAGCAACTATCTTCTCCTCCGGACTGTAGGTCCAGAAGATCGGGATCATGAACACAAATGAATCATCTCAGCTCCCATAGGGAGGGCATATTGAAAGGGACCAAAAAATATTTGCTGAAAGAGTGAATTGATAAATATATTTGTTAACAGAGGAAGGGGGTTCATAATATATTGTTGAGTAAAAAAGTGCATTGTAAGGGCGCCTGGGTGGCTCAGTCATTAAGCATCTGCCTTTGGCTCAGGTCACGATCCCAGGGTCCTGGGATCGAGTCCCACATCGGGCTCCCTGCTCAGCGGGGAGCCTGCTTCTCCCTCTCCCACTCCCCCTGCTTGTGTTCCCTCTCTCGCTGTGTCTCTCTCTGTCAAATAAATAAAATCTTTTAAAAAAAAAAGTGCATTATAAAAGGGCTTTAGATACTGTGTGATCCCTTTTAAAAGATATTTGTAAAATACCCATGTGTAGAACGTTTACAGGCAGTTATATGCATATGTGAAAAAAAACAAGTCTAGATGTACAGACCAAGATGCTCACATTGTCCAGCTTAGTTTGCTGGCACAGAGCAATTCTATTTTATTTTTAAAATTTACTAATCTGGGGCGCCTGGATGGCTCAGTCGTTGAGCGTCTGCCTTCAGCTCGGGTCATGATCCCAGGGTCCTGGGATCAAGTCCCACGTCAGGCTCCCTGCTCAGCGGGAAGCCTGCTTCTCCCTCTCCCACTCCCCTGCTTGTGTTCCTGCTCTCGCTATCTCTCTCTCTGTCAAATAAATAAAAAAAATAAAAAATAAAAAAAATAAAATTTACTAATCTGTACCTCTTTCGTTTTCAGTAATGGATATGTACTATTTATGTATTAAATACGTTTTAAAGAACAAAATGCTATTTAAAATCCCTGAGTTACTGAAGTTTTGATCCATGTCTAGACTCCTCAAATGGAATATGCATGTTTTAATGAAAGAAGCCATATGGGATACATCTATGAACCCCTTTTTTCTCCCCCAGTATTTGTGGGTATGAGCATGAAACAAAAGCTCATTAAACAACAAGGAGGGTGCATAAGTCCTATTCTTGCAAACCAGGAGATGGGGAAACATGGAGATACATAAATCAGCACTGCAGACTTCTCATTTCCTACTTTTTGTCTGCTCACACATGTGTGGGTCTAGCAGTGCTGTCCAAGACAGGAATCTGTCCCAGTGGCAGGAAGACTGTGTGGCTCTTCTGAGTATTGGCTAATTTATGTACTTTATTTAATCAATTTCTTATGCCTCTATAAAACGCTAACTCATTCCAAAATAAAAATTTTAAACAAGGTTTTAATTAACACTTGTATTGCTATGGGCATAAATCCACATGATGTTCCTTTCTTGGTCAATGGATTTATACTGTACTAGATCAGTAAAGCTGTAGAGAATCCTTTTATTTTGACAGTATCTCATATCTGGCAATACTGTAACATCTTCTCATTAACAAGAATGTTCATATGGCCTCCATGTAAATTAGAGGGCTGAAGCCACTGGTGGATTATAGGACTCCACTCACAGGGTCTGTGTTTGCATCTGGATCCCTGCTGGGGAAGCCAGCTCCCCATGGTTCCACTCCTGGTCACGAAGCTACTTTGTTGCCACAGTAAAATCCAGCTTTATATCATCACCTGCATGTCCAAATAGAGTTCAATATTATCTCTAAAAAGTAGAATTACACTGGCAATCTGTGACTTTTCCTTTGGGTCAACACAATTCCACTGGCTGAATCAAGAGCAAGGAAATGCAATAACCTCATCACAAATACTAGCGGAGGAAGGGTGGCTACCGTTGTCACTGGCCTCATATCAGTCCTCCTGTTGTACCATTACGGGTGACAACAGCATGAAATACTTTAATGTTGTAATAATGCTACCAAATTTACAGTAGCTCCACATCATGCTTCTATTCCTATTCACAAACAGGCATTTGTGTCAAGCTCTCTGGTGATTAACCTAATATCTTCATTGAGAATTTAGAAGTGGGTGAAGGGAAAGCACTTAAATACCTTGACTTTGTGTAGATTGACGATTTCCTTCAGACAAGAGATCATGTACGGTACTGGAGAAAAATGGTTTTTCCTTTCTTTTTTCCCCTCTTGTCTTTGTAATATCCACAGAAGCTACTCTTTCTTTCTCAACTTTAAAATATGTGAAAACATGCTCATGGGTGGATTGAGAGCTAAACTGTGATACTCAAAATACTAGATTGGGGCTGATCCATTATTGTTCCTTTCCATTGCCAGCCTCACATGGGAGGAAGCATGCATCTTTCGGTGCCTTTAGAGTTAGGCTTGGACATGTGACTTACAGCAAGATCATGCCAGCAAAGTGTCTGAAACAGAGTTCTCAATGTGCTTGCATGGTTTGCCATGCTTTTTTTTTTTTTTTTAAAGATTTCATTTATTCATTTGAGAGAGAGAGAATGAGAGACAGAGAGCATGAGAGGGAGGAGGGTCAGAGGGAGAAGCAGACTCCCTGCCGAGCAGGGAGCCCGATGCGGGACTCGATCCCAGGACTCCAGGATCATGACCTGAGCCGAAGGCAGTCGCTTAACCAACTGAGCCACCCAGGCACCCGGTTTGCCATGCTTCTAATGCTACTGTGACCTGCTCTGAGCAAAACAAATCTCACATCCCTGTTGGTTCAGAGAGGAACAGAATCAAGTGGAACCAACCTGGCCCCGTCTGGTTCCTGGAGACAGGCCCAGCCCAGCCCGACCTAGCTGAGGTCAGCCAATACCCAGCCAACTAGGAACACAAGGGAAAGAGAGATGAATGGTTTTAGATTCAGGGGGACTATTCGTTACATTGCATAATTGCAGAAGTAGCTGACTAATACATAATCTGTTAAAAACAAACAGAGTTATAGCATAATATGTTCAAAGACTGAATGGGAACTGAAGTGATCATCTGGACCTGCTCCACTCTTTTGGCAGATGAGGACACTGAGGCTGTAACTTGTAACTTGCTCCAAAGTAGAGAAGAGAGTAGGATCCAGGTCTCCTGATTCTCGGTGCTTTTCCTGACGGAGCAATGGCCAATTCCAGACTGGCATGGATTTTTGTTATGAGCCCTGGGTTGTACTGTCTACCTCCCTGCTTCATGGTGCCTCTCTCTGTCTGTCCCGCTCTCTTCTCTCCCCGCCCCCCACCGTGCTTCCCCATCATAGATTGATCTATATTTGTCTTCAGAGTTTGCCATGATTTCCACTAGGTAACCTGATAAGCCTCTGCTGTGTGCTGGCCTCTGGGCTGTGAAGTGACTCAGCTCACTCTGGGATAACACAAAGATGGGTCTGTTCCAAGGCTACAACTTAATTGAACAGTCTCTTTCCATCACATTCTGTTTTCATTTGTTTGTTTTTATCCTCAATAACTTTCCAGATCTCAGAGTTAATTTTTAGAATTACAGAATCTCAGAGTTCCATGGGGTCTTGAGGGTATATCATCCCACACCTTCCCCATTATTTTAAGGGAGAGGGAGAGAGAGAGAGAGAGTTCTTAACATATCTGAGGCCTGAGTCAAAATGTCTAGAAGTTGGTAAAAATCCAACACAAATAGATTTTTCTTTTGTAAGTGTAGTGGTAGTGATACTATTCACACCAGAACCACTTCTCTCTCCCTTGCTTTGAAAGCTCAGTCCATTGAACATTTTTATATCTCCTGAACAGCTTCTCTTTGATCACCTCATTACTCTCCCTAGGGCTGAAGCTTATAGTTCAAGACCTTCAAGAATCTCCTCAGTGGGCTCCCCAAAATAAGTATTACTTCTCTTTAAAAAGGTACTCAGTGAAGCCAAAGTTTTACTCTGCACGTTGTGCCCCTGCTCATAAAATGCCTTGTGGAAGCTCCCCTGACCTGTGCAGGAACAAAGCCACGTCGTCTGTTGCATCTCTCAGGCCAGCTCCCATCCCTTGAGTTGACCGACCCAGGTGTGCTGACCCCCAACAGATTCACCCAGTGATCTCATCAGTGAAGGCTTCCACATTAGCGTCTAGCCCATTTCTCCAACATCGTTCTGTGCATGCATCCTTTCCTTTTCATGGTTTACTGAGGGTCTCAAATCCCACTTTGAACTTGAAACAGTCCCCAAGCAAAAGACAGACAGTAGCACACACTGCTGTCCTTCCTCCCTAAACATTTATTTTACTAGGTTTATTTTTTCATCATCAGCCTTCAGATTTAGGGGTTCCCAAATGTGGAAAGCAGCCAGATGGAGCAAGTCTAGTCTTTCTCTCTCCTGTAACAGCAATACGATCTTGAGAAATTTAGTTAACAACAGTTTCCTCCCGATAGGGCATACATGTCTCAGTATTCTTGGAGAGTTACCAGGGCTATGAGATTTCACATGAGAGCTCTTAAGTAGTGCTGTATTTATGACAGTGACTATGATGTCAAACACCTCACATTTGTTCAAAATCAATGTCTTTCTTGTACAGTCTCCCCCACCTGTCTATGTTGGAGCAGTCTTTGGAAGCATCCAGACCAGGCAGCCTACCTGGGAGCCAGCCACCCTCCTTGAGAGGCCAGCCACCAGTGGGCACTCTCTTCCCCACTGGAAGTTGGCAGCCAGAAGCTCATGATCCATCCTGAAACACTCAGCACGAGCTTCCTTCCTTCTGTCCCAGCACCCAGGGTTTGCCAAGGGCCATGACCCACTCCACTTGGGCTCACTTCTCTGAAATACCGTAAGGTTAAATGATTTTGCCTAATTTCACATCTTTGCCTTTCTAAATGCAAATTTCCTTCCATCTTTCAGAAATCCTTCTCCAAGTTATCTGATTTGCCACTGGCCTTTCACATTATTTAAAATTAAGGCAAAACGGAACTCCTCTTTGATAAGCAATTAACTGCATTGGCAGGAAGGCCTTGTTAAATCCTTTAGGGTATGTTAGCTGGGAAGCCTGGAATCAGTCATGTATACAGCATTACTAGACAGCTGAATTTATATTTGGGTTGAATCTACAGTTCAGCACAAAAGTCCTTTCTTAAGGGTGCTTCCCCTACTTCTCAACTCATTTCTAATAGATAAGGGAGAACAAAACTCAACTATGTATGTCTGGAACACAAGGTCATATATAAAATCTGCTGTCCCTGAGCATCCTCCAGAAATCCAGGTAGGATTTAGAACTGTGATGGGCTGCTTTCTAGATGTCAGTTAACTTAACCCTTACTTTGAAGAATCTCCACCTCCTTCACATAACCTTCACCACATAGTAACTACGATACTTTGCAACTAAGAATACATAAAACATGCTCAATTTTCTTGGAAAGAGAAGCATAGTCTTGTTTTCTCTAATGATTCAGGTTGTGCAGTTCATGCCAAAAGGATATTACCAGACTTTATTACTTTCTTTTTTTTTTAAATTGAGGTATCATTAACATACAGTATTATATTAGTTTCAGGCGTACAATATAATGATGTAGCAATTCTATACATTACTCAGTGATCACCACGGTAAGTGTAGTCAAAACCTGTCCCCAGTCAACGTAATTAACATCTTATTGAATATATTGCCTATGTTGTACTTTTTATCTCTGTGACTTATTTATTTTGTAAGTGCAAAGCAGTATCACCTTATATCTGTCAGGATGGCTAGAATCAAAAAGACAAAAAATAACAGATAGCGGTGAGGATGTGGAGAAAAAGGAATCCTCATATGCTCTTGGTGGGAATATAAATGGATGTAGCCACTGTGGAAAGCCAGTATGGAGGTGCCTTAAAAATTAGAATTACTGTATGATTCAGTAATCACACTACTGGGTATATACTCAAAGAAACCAAAAACACGAATTGGAAAAGATATATGCACCCCTATGTTTCTTGCAGGGTTATTTATGATAGCTAAGAAATCGAAGAAACCCAAGTGTCCATAAATAGATGAATGGATAAAGATGATGTGAGATATTCAGCCAGAAGCTCTTGCCAGACTCTATTACTTTAAATGCAAAGATGTCCAATTAGTCTAAGAAATTCATTTCTGTACTGGAGAAAAATACAAAAAATATATATTAAATACATGTAATAAGATATATATGTAGGGGCGCCTGGTTGGCTCTGTTGGTTAAGCGACTGCCTTCGGCTCAGGTCATGATCCTGGAGTCCCAGGATCGAGACCCGCATCAGGCTCCCTGCTCGGCGGGGAGTCTGCTTCTCCCTCTGCCCTCTTCCCTCTCGTGCTCTCTCTCTCTCAATCTCTCTCTCTCAAATAAATAAATAAAATCTTTAAAAAAATTTTTTTTAAAAAGATATATATCTATATCTGTTAAGATGAATACATTATTAATGGAGAATCAACTTGCCTGTATATTAATGTCTCAGTAAAACATCTTTAGCCCTGGAGACAAAGGTTAAACAGAATAGTTTTGTGTTCCTATCTGGGACCTTATTACCCAACTGGCACAGAGAAGTGGCACCAAGAATACTTCCAAGCTGAGGGTGCCTGGGTGGCTCAGTTGGTTAAGCGACTGCCTTCGGCTCAGGTCATGATCCTGGAGTCCCTGGATCGAGTCCCGCATCGGGCTCCCTGCTCAGCGGGGAGTCTGCTTCTCCCTCTGACCCCCCCCCCCCCTTCTCATGTGCTCTCTCTCTCTTATTCTCTCTCTCAAATAAATAAAATCTTTAAAAAAAAAAAAAGAATACTTCCAAGCTGAATACAGCTTTTTTGCAATGCTCCTGAAAGATTATTCAATAGTTTAAATAATGGATATTGACATTAAAAAATACAGTTTATCAAGGTCATCAGTATCATTTATGTGAATATTTTGAGGCTCAGCCCCTTAGATTCCTTAAGTTGCACTAATTATGACAATCTTTTTAATATGATTCAAAAAATCTTCATGACTTTGCAAATGGCAAGATTCATTCTTTTTGATGGCTGCATAATATTCCTGTGTGTGTGTGTGTGTGTGTGTGTATACACACCACATCTTCTTTATCCATTCATCTTTCGATGGACATCTGGGCTTTTCCCACGGTTTGGCTACTGTGGACATTGTTGCTATAAACATTGGGGTGCAGGTGCCCCTTTGAATCACTATGTTTATATCCTTTGGATAAATACCTAGTAGTGCAATTGCTGGGTCGTAGGGTAGTTCTATTTTTATATGCAACTGATGAATCACTAAATTCTACCCCCAAAACTAATAATACAGTATATGTTAACTAAATTGAATTTAAGTAAAAAAATTTTTTTAAATCTTCATGTCTTTGCTCTATGTGAACTTTTCTCAAGAAAATTTATAGTGTACTATTCTTTTTTGGGTAGAACAGAACTGAAACATCCTGATCTTACTTAAAGGGTCCTGGCGGGGGGCCTGTGTGGCTCAGGTCATGATCTCAGGCTCCTGGGATCGAGCCTGGCATCGGGCTCCCTGCTCAGCAGGAGTCTGCTTCTCCCTCTCCCTCTGCCTGCTGCTCTCCCTGCTTGTGCTCTTTCATTCCGTCAAATAAATAAGTAAAATCTTAAAAAAACAAAAGGCTCCTGGGGGGAAATAGCCAAGGAGCAAGGCTGGAAGCTCCCGTGGAAGTGGACCTGTTCAGCCACCACCACTTTGGACACCTCGACGAAGGGCTCAGTGCCACAGGGGCCCAGATGCATGTGTTTCACCCATACCTTAAATGTTTCAAGCACCTTGGCAAATAACAGCAAGCATTTGTTGCTTCAGTTTTGCACCTCTCTGTCTGACTCTCTGCTAGCCTTTGCCTTTTGTGTCTCAATAAGCCTGTGTCCTAGATGATGCTAAGAGCACACTAATTTACTAGAGGAAAGGAAAAGACCATGTATCAGACATAGAAGCCTGAGTTGGCTGGTGCCCGCAGGAGCCTCCTGTTGACTTGTGTGTCTCCCCAGGTAGATGCCAGCTCTCTGAGGACAGGCACAGCCGATGCTCCTGTGATGCCCTGCTGAGGTGGGCACTGACAAAGGCTCTGCTGGATGAGTACTTGCTGGGTGGCCCAGTGATGGATGAAGGACCATCATGAGGACCTGGGCTCCCTCTCAGTTTCAGCCACCTGTCTCTGTTTCCCAAAGCAGGGAAACATGCACTCTGGTGGGGGTGGTGGTAACTTCAGGGGATGGCCCACATACCGCTGTATCTGGACACAGAAGGCAGATATGAGAGAGCTGGGACAGGTCAGTTGACCCTGTCCGGAGTGTCAGAGAGGAAGGGAGTGGATGCAATGAACAAGTGAAAGAGGTAGACAGTGTGGTGGGGGAGGGGTGGACAATGTGAGCACACTACCAGCCATGGAGGCAAGACCCCCATTTCTCTGCTTGTCTAAAGAAGGTGGCTAGACTAAGTGCAATTCGAAGTCTAAACATATATGCTTCTAGGGTCTAGAAAGTGCTTATTTCTGAGAAGTCACTAGAAGCTGACTCTGGCCAAAAGCTCATCTTAGCATGCCATCCTCAGTTTGTGTTTGGTGCTCCTGGGTCAGGTGGGTAGGAAAGTCAAGGGTTGGGCAGGCCAAGCCTGGCTGGCTTCAGATGGCACTGAAGGACACTACTGGAGGCTGGGGGGAGACCAGGCATGGGGTAGGGTCCCTGGCAGATAAGGTCAGCATAGCCATTCAGGCACCTGTTGGGCTGTTAGGGAAAAGGGGGATAGACGTGGGATCTGCCCTCACGAAGCACAGCATCTAACTGGAAAATCAGAATGTAAACATGTATTCATGTACATTACTGCATCATTAAAGGTCATGATACTGACAAGAGGAAAATGCTGGGCTCCAGCTGTCATAACAGACCTTTCTCCTGGAGACCTTCAGGCTGAGTGGAGCAGTTGGTTAGACAAAGAGGGGCGTGGAGGGGAAGAGGTGGAGGCACACTTGTGAAGACCGAGTCAAGGAAGAGGTTGGTGATTTGGAGATCTGAGAGTAGGGAGTGTGGCCGGAACTGAGAGCCAGGGGTGGGGGGGAGGAGAGAGGCTGCAGACACAGCTGGGGCCAGATCAAGGGACTGATGGATCCAGTTAGGAATCCTGCTTTATCCTTCAACAGAGGAAGTGCCCATACCATCTGCTCTTGGTCAAAGACAAATGAATAATAAGAGAAAACTGAGTCACCTCTGCAACATGCCAAGGAGGGCGATCAAGTGGAGAAAACGGAACACCAGCAATGGCTGTGCTATCTCCCTTGGGCCAGATCACTCCCACCACCCACTCCTGGAGCACCTGTCCTTCCTTGGACCTTGTTGAGGGCCATCCCTCCCTGCTCTGCCTTTTCAGTAGGCCATCTAGAGATGGTGACAAAAGATGGTGGGACTTCTGTGCATTGTGTGGCCTACTTAGTCCCAGAAAGGGTGGTCAAAGTCACTGGTTTATACAAATTAGGGATCTCAAGTCTACTTCAGAGAGTCATGCCAAGTCGACAGTCCGCTCGCACTGAAATGACATGCCTGCCTTTCTGCTCTACTTCGCTGTCAGTCAGAGAAACACTGGACTCTGCTAAGGCCAACACATGGGATCTGATGGGAGGTTCAGTTCTAAGGGCACCGGGCCAAGGAATGTTGGCGGGTCTTGGAGGTTCGCAGCAGAAATCTTTCCCACACACAGTGCCTCACTGGTTCTCATACACAACCCAGCATCTTCCTGGTTATCTTCCGTTAAGCATCCTGGGCCCCTGGGCAATGTAGTCCTTGCTCAGTTGCATTAAGAAGGAGCCATTCCCAGTTAGTGTGGCTGTTGAGAAACAGTAAAATTGGCCCAAAAAAGTAAATGCACTATGGTGCATGGTTTCCAATGGCCAGAATGGACTCGGACCAAGTCACAGAGTGAATCTCGTTTAAGAATCACCCTCAGCAACTCATGGATATGGCTTTTCCCCAAAGGAAATAATTCTACTGACTACCTCAAAATGCATAATGTTCAGTTCCAACTAATGAGGTAGAGCAGCTGCGTGTTACCTCAGACACCTGGAAGTCTCATATTGGAAATTGTATTTGAGAATGAAAATATAAATCCTTATGACTTTGAAAGTGCTGTTGGGAAATTCTGATGACAACAGCAGCCCTCAGTTAGCAGGGACCACACTGCACGTCAGCACACGGCAAGGACAGAATGGTTCAGAAGACCTGGAGTCTCGTGCTCTGCCAATGGGGGAGCCCGCCCACCAGGGATGCCTTCCTTTCATCCTTGTGCTCCTGTGTTATACTGCCAGGGCGTGTACAGAAGGCTGCTGGGATCTCTTTCCAGGCAGCCTTAGCAGTCACTCTATTGAACCCCTTATGACAATTCTTTCTCAGAATGGAGGATCACTCATCGGGTTAAGGTTAGGCGGGTAGGTGAATGAAGTCCTACCCCTTCCATGACCCGGGCTCTCACACCCTAGTAGGGGCTACTTCATGGGAGGCATGGAGGGCCTCTGTATTACCAACACAGAACCTAAGACCCACAGTTTCTTTCTAAAAGCCCTAGTTCCCATTTTGGTTCTAAAAGGTCTAGGACAAGTAAAGACCAAGACAACTGAAAATATATAGTGTTTTTTTGTTTTTGTTTTTTTTCCCACAGACCAGTGAAATACTTGTTCTTTCATCACTGGGGACAGATACTGCTCCATGTATTTGATGGTTTAAAAATCATTAACAACTTCTATGTAGAGCAGAAGTGAATAAGAAGTAACCCATGATTAGGAGAACACTACTCACATTGGGAAAAACTATATATTTGAGACATTCCAGAACTCCTGGAACCTCCACAGCCAAATGCCATGGCCAACTGTCCTTCTCTTTGCTTTCTAGTCAAGGTCATACTCTTCATACAACACATCACTGTGCTCATGGTACACCCCAAATGCTATGTATCTGTACTTCTAGGGGCAATAAGCATCCTCAAAAGGATAACCACATTTCTGTTGGTGTTAACTAACATTTTTTCCTCCTAAATGAAACAACTTATTTGTGAAAAAGTCTTTTCTCACTTAAGATATTCCACGAAGTATAGCTGCTTAACAAGCAAGAGTGTGATGTGCCTATCAGCCAAACTCAATCTACCTGAAATTTTTAAGGGAGGAAAAAAAAAACACTCAACACTGAATCTTTATGTGATTGCTCTACTCTTAAAAATGCATCTGCTTTACCAGAGAAAATTTTTGGTCATGGAGACTTCCATCCCTATAGTTGCTGGAATATTGGCCTAATAAAACTAAATGTTCCTTGGGTCTCACAGACAAAAGACAATATGAAGGCTGAGTTCCTTCATTCTCTCATCATGGAAACAACTGTGTTGCAGTCTATTTAGTATGCAAACATAAAACCTGTTTCTCATGTTCTGAGGGCTTATATTTCCCACCCCAACCCCACAACAACTTTAAAGTATAGCTCTTAGAGTTTTGTCTCAGTGTTGAGGGAGAGAATGCTAAATCTTATTCACATCTGTATAGATTTCCTGTTGCTGATGTAACCCATTACCACACACTTAGTGGCTTAAAACATCAGAAGTTCATTTTCTTATGCTTCTGGAACTTAGAAGTTGGACATGCGTCTCACTGGGTTAAAATCGAGGTGGGTGGGGCTGTGTTCATTCTGGGGGCTCTGAAGGGAGACTGAATTTTTTGCCTTTTCCAGCTTCTAGGGGTCACTTGAACTTTCTGGCTGTGGCTTCTTTCTGCATCTCCAAGTTCAGTCCCATTGCCTCTCTCTGATCCTTCTGTGGTCATACCTCCCTCTGACCATACCTGGGAGAGGCCTTCTGCTTCTAAGGGCTTGTGTGATTAGACTGGGCCGGTCCAGATAATCCAGGATAATCTCTCCATCTCAAGGTCATTTAATTGCATCTGTAACCCCAATTCCCTTATGCCAGGTAATGTTCCATATTCACAGGTTTAGGGCAGTAGGATATAGGCACCTATGGGAGGCCATTTTTCTGCCTACCACATACCTTTATATATATAATTACCTTTCTGAAATAATGACCCACCTATAAAAATTGTGTATCCTAAAATTCCAAATATAAGCTAATTATACCAATCTGTATTCTCACAGTTTCAGAAGTCAGAGATGGGAAATAAAACATCAAGTCATCACAATCACTTTTTAGGAATCAAAATAAAGTTTCACCTGCCATAGATTTTCATGTGTGGCAAAAATAATTGATTTCATAAGTCATCCATGATGTGTTCTTTAATGTTATATTCCAAATAGTAAATGAGCAGATTTTTTAAAGGAATGATTACTGGAGAAGATATTTCCAAATGACATATCTGATAAAGGATTAATAGTCAAAATATAGGAAGAACTTATAAAACTCAATGCCCTAAAAATGAATAATCCAGTTAAAAATGGGCAGAAGATATGAATAGACATTTTTCCAAAGAAGATATCCAGATGGCCAACAGACACATGAAAAGATGTTCAACATCACTCATCATCAAGAAAATGTAAATCAAAACCACAATGAAATACCACCTCACCCTGGTCAGAATGGCTAAAATCAACAACACGAGAAACAACAAGTGTTGGCGAGGATGCAGAGAAAGGGGAACCCTCGTGCACTGTTGGTGAGAAAGCAAACTGGAGCAGCCACTCTGGAAAACAGTATGGAGGTTCCTCAAAAAGTTAAAAATACGGCTACTCTACAACCCAGCAATTATACTACTAGATATTTACCCAAAGAATACAAAAACACTAACTCAAAGGGATACAGGCACTCTGATGTTTATAGCAGCATCATCAACAATAGCCATATTTTGGAAATAGGCCAAGTGTCCGCTGACTGATGAATGGATAAAGAAGATGTGGCATATATATACAATGGAATAGTACTCAACCATAAAAAGAATGAAATCTTGCATTTGCAATGACATGGATGGAGCTAGAGAGTATTATGCTAAGCAAAGTAAGTCAGTCAGAGAAAGATAAATACCATATGATCTCACTCATATGTGGAATTTAAGAAACAAAACAAGCGAGCAAAGGGGAAAAGAGAGAGAGAGAGAAACCAAGAAACAGACTCTTAACTATAGAGAACAAACTGGTGGTCACCAGAGGGGACATGGTGGTGGGATGGGGGAAATAGGTGATAGGGAGTCAGAAGGGCACTTGTCCTGATGAGCACCGGGTGATGTATGGAAGTGATGAATCACTATATATTGTACACCTGACACTGTATTACGCTGTATATTAACTAACTGGAATTTATTTATTTATTTATTTATTTATTTTAAAGATTTTCTTTATTTATTTGAGAGAGAGAATGAGAGAGAGGGAGAACAAGACAGGGGAGCGGGAGAGGGAGAAGCAGACTCCCTGCTGAGCAGGGAGCCCGACGCGGGACTCGATCCCGGGACTCCAGGATCATGACCTGAGCCGAAGGCAGTCGCTTAACCAACTGAGCCACCCAGGCGCCCTTAACTAACTGGAATTTAAATAAAAGTTTAAAAAATAAATACAAGTAAGAGTAAAAACAAATAGGCATTTTTACTGCCTCACATAAGCTTATGTCCATATTCTTCTGTTGGTATTTTTCTTTGGAGACACAAAGACATGAAAGACTTTGAGTTAAAATAACCAGTGTAGCTAACATTTAATATTGTCTTTCTTACTCAAAGTTCTCTGATAAGAGAAACTGTTCTAAATTTCTTAATAAACGTTAGGCTTCTGGACACCTGGATGGCTCAATCAGTTAAGCGTCAGACCCAGGTCATGATCTCAGGGTCAGGGGATCAGGCCCCACAACTGGTTCTACACTCAGTGCTAAGTTGGCTTGGGATTCTCTCTCCTTCTCCCTCGCCCCTTCCTCCCTTCCCCCCGCCCCCAGCTCACACTCTCTTTCTCCCTTAGAAAAAATAAATAAATAAAGTTTGGGCTTCCCTTTCCTAGTGAGACTTCTCACTATTATACATTTGATTTAAACCTATTTTTATTATACATCTATAGTATCTACAGCAATTATAAGCATATCCTGTAAAGGCAGAAATAAAATTAATATATTGCTTGATTTTTTTGTTTGTTTCTTTTAAGCAAGTTCCGATTAGGATATAAGAATAACAAGTCAATGAAATGGTTAATGACATTTCTAAATGGACATCAACATAGATGTCAATAAGTATTAGAAAGTTTTAGAATGCTATACAGGTTAACAAGTTACTCTGACACTCTTTATTAGACTTTTTTTTTTTTTTTTTTGGTACACATGGAACTCAGTACCTTTTTAAACCAAACCAAACCAAACCAAACCAAACCAAACCAAACCAAACCAAACCA
>NW_023270515.1:2002183-2203237 GCF_011800145.1 Mirounga leonina
CAAACCAAACCAAACCAAACCAAACCAAACCAAACCAAACCAAACCACATAACAATAATATGTGTGAGGGTTTCTCCTTACTTTGAACACTGAGAAAACCAGCAGAACAAACCAGATTTGTTTTGCTAAAGACTGTGTAGAGTCTGAATCTTTTGACTTTCCTGAATCCAGACTAGCACTTGAAAATAGACCCCAAATGTCTTTGATACAACATTGTCTGATTCAGATTCTAGCCAGAATCTCATTTATTCACTCACAGCTATATGCTGATACTCAGTACCTTCTTTTTGGTAACACAATAAATGTTATTTACCCATAAAGGCAATCTTGATGACCCTGAAAAAGAGTATTTTCAAGGATACAGCTCTGGGTTTAACATTCCATGTGGTTTTCATGGACAACGACTTCCAAATATTTAGTTAATTGTCCATATTTTTATCCAGGTTTTAATTCAGAAATGAAGTTTATTTTAAAAAGAAAAAATAAGAAATGAAGTTTATTTGTAAATTTTTGAGCTTTTGTCTTTCATATGTATTAGGTTTATCAAAGCTATCAGGGCTCACAAGTTGAGGTCATGCATAGTTTTTATGAAGCATACTGAGACTTGACAGAAGGTACGTTTTATTGCTACTGTTCTTTTATTGCCCACATCATTCAGGTCTGAAAGAAAGTGTTTAGGAGGCTGCCTGATTCATGTAGAGTTTATATGGAAATTTCTGGCAACAATTGCACTACAGCTATATTTCTATATCTATCATCTATCTATCTATCTATCTATCTATCTATCTATCTATCTATCATCTTTTGTTTTCCTTTTGCATCTTAGAATTTCAATTGTATTTTGTAAATCTGTGAATATCTTGTGGTTCACCTGCCTCCTCCTCAAGATTCTGTCCTGTTGGTGGGTGTTCTGGCCAGTTGGCTGAGTTGGGCCATTCCAGAATACATGAAAGTCTGTATGTCTTTGTTCTTCAAGGCCAGGTCTATAAATAATCCTTTGGTTTTCACACAGCACACCAGAGTAGGGTGGGGGAGGCAGGAAGGTGGCAGATTTCTGAGATGTCTAGCAAGCCATCTTCGGGCATTCAGCCTCATCTAAAACCTGCCCAGTTGGAATTTGGGCCTCCCATTGAATAGTTAAGATTAAACTGTTCAGACTCCTGGCCATGGTGGAAGAGAACGCCAGGCTCCAGGGTTTGTAAAAGGAAACAGATGTTATATTAATGAAAAGAGAGTATTATAGTCCAGCTCCCCAAGATGGTTTCTACCAGCTTGGACATGTCTTGTTGTTGAAAGAGGCGGAAATCTCCATAACAGATTAGTAGAGCTGCTTTCATGGTATATTGAAAGTAACAGACTTGGGGCAGCAAAGGAATTTCCACACCAAATGCATGAGACACTGAGTGTTTCTTGGTCCACATCCATGTGGTGTATTCGTAAGAATCATGTGCGAGTGTGCATGTGTACCTCAAATCATATTAAGTCTCTACCAGGTATAGACAGTTGTCAGAATAAATTAAATTAAAATTGCTTTCTCAATTACATCAAACATCAATGTGGTAAAGGACAATAAATGATAGCAATTTAGCCACAAGTGTTTCCAGCAGACCATGCATGAGACTTCATTCAAGTGTACAAATAAATCACTACAGTTAGAGTTTGGAGATAGCTACACTGTGTGTGTGTACCAGAAACTATTCGGAAGGTTATTACAAATGCGATATTTAACAAGGGATCACTACTTCACTGTGGATACTGGTTATGACAGCGAGGTCCCTCGATAGTTAGTGTTGCTGCTGAAAGATACCAATCATATTGCTTCCCAAGATGTTGGCATACAGAGAGGCCCTCAACTAGGCAAACTTCAAAACTAAAATTTATTCATGTCTCTTGCCCATTTTTTAATTGGATTATTTGTTTTGTGGGTGTTGAGTTGTATCAGTTCTTTATAGATTTTAGATACTAACCCTTTATCAGATATGTCATTTGCAAATATCTTCTTCCATTCTGTAGGTTGCCTTTTAGTTTTGTTGTTTCCTTCTCTGTGCAGAAGCTTTTTATTTTGATGAAGTCTCAATAGTTTATTTTTGCTTTTATTTCCCTTGCCTCGGGAGACGTATCTAGAAAAATGTTGCTATGGCCAATGTCGGAGCAATTACTACCTGTGTTCTCCTCTAGGATTTTTATGGTTTCAGGTCCCACATTTAGGTCCTTAATCCATTTTGAGTTTATTTTTGTGTATGGTGTAAGAAAGTGTAGTCCAGTTTCATTCGTTTGCATGGAGCTGACCAGTTTTCCCAATGCCATTTGTTGAAGAGACTGTCTTTTTCCCATTGTATATATTCTTTCCTCCTTTGTTGAAGGTTAATTGACCACATAATTGTGGGTTTATTTCCAGGTTTTCTATCCTGTTCATTGATCTATGTGTCTGTTTTTGTGTCAGTACCATACTGTTTTCATTACTACAGCTTTGTAAGGAGCTTGAAGTTTGGAATTGGGATGCCTCCAGCTTTGTTTTTCTTTTTCAAGATGGCTTTGGCTATTTTGAGTATTTTATGGCTCCATACAAGTTTTAAATTGTTTGTTCAAGCTATTCAGATGGTCAAAAGACACATGAAAAGATGCTCAACATCACTCAACATCAGGGAAATGTAATAATAATAAAAATGAGATATCACCTCACGCTTGGCAGAATTGCTAAAATCAACAACACAAGAAACAACAGGTGTTGACAAAGTTGCAGAGAAGGGGGAACCCTCATGCACTGTTGGTGGGAATGCAAACTGGTGCAGCCACTCTGGAAAACAGTATGGAGGTTCCTCAAAAAGTTAAAAATATAACTACCCTATGATCCAGTAATCACGCTACTGGGTATTTACCCCCAAAGTACAAAAATACTAGTTCAGAGGGATGCATACACTCCAATGTTTATTGCAGCATTATTTACAATAGCCAAACTATGAAAGCAGCCCTAGTGTCCATTGATAGATGAATGTATAAAGAAGATGTGGCATATATACAGTGGCATACATATATATATAACATCACATACATTACTATATGCCACATCTTCTTTATCCATTAAATACATATATATATATTCCATTATATAATGGAATTATATTCCATTATAATGTGTATAATAATATAATATAATAATATGATACAATATATATAGTGTAATATTATATACATATATATAATGGAATATTATTCAGCCAAAGAAAGGAATGAAATCTTCCCATTTGCAACAACATGGATGAAGTTAGAGAGTACTATGCTAAGTGAAATAAGTCAGAGAAAGACAAATACCATATGATCTCACTTATATGTAGAATTTAAGAAACAAAAAAATGAGGAAAGGATAAAAAGAGAGGGAGAGAGAGGCAAACCAAGAAACAGACTCTTAACTATTGAGAACACACTGATGGTCACCAGAGAGGAGAGGGGTGGGGGGGTGGGGGAAATAGGTGATGGGGATGAAGGAGTGCACCTGCCATGGTGAGCACCGGGTGTTGTATGGAAGTGTTGGATAGCTATATTGTACACCTGAAACTAATATAACACTGTATGTTAACTATACTGGAATTAACATTTAAAAACTTAATAAAATAAAAATATATAAAATTTATTTTATCTATCTACACAAAATCAAGATGATTAAATTCAGAGAAAAAAATGCATGAGAGATAGATATAGAGCACTAAATAAATATACCAAGAAAAGGTTATCCTGGAAAATGCCCTGTAAATGCATCAGTCTAACTTGTGATGTAAATTCAATATTCAAAACGGATTTGAGAACAATTATTATCTTATGCAAGCTGGTTTCAGAGATGCGTGCACATAGACATGAATATATTTAAGATATTTTAGTGACGTTAAGATATGAAATTAATGAAATTGAATAAGGAGCAATATCACTTGAAGTGCCCGTTTTACTGTGTAAACACATTTTTATATTAAAAAGTGACTTCAATAGTTATTCTAACAACCTATTACTACGATATAAAGTATGAAATATATGATCTGACTATCAGTAAGAGCGAGACTTGATATTTTGTTGACATAAAGCACAGAATATGACACTGGCTCTCAGGTAAGCAGTGGGATGCTACCAGGTTATGGGGTATCATTGTGCGTGAGAGCTCTCTACCAGCAGAAAAGAAGAAACTGGATCTGTTAGGACTGTTTTCCTGAGGCATGATGCAAATAATTCTCTATCAAGGCTCACAGTTAATTATACAGCTGCAGAGAAGGTCTGATCTAGGATTTGTGCCAAATGTTATATTCTATACAGGAAAATGGGACAAATCTGCAAAATTCTAGCTGGGGCTGAAATTAGTAATTTATGTCTCAGTTGTTCAGTTAGATTTAATTTGATAATTCCCTATTAAATTCAGAATGACATTTAAAAAGAGTTCTGATATTCCAATCTTTCTTTTTCTACTATGAGGCAGGAAGATGGCTGCCTCTGTTTCTGAACTTAATGCACTCTGTGTGCATCATATATACATATATACACACACACGTGCATATAACTGCATAAAATAAAGCTTAATTAATGTGTACTTGCCATCTGTTTTCTGAGCTCACGGGGTTGATATGTGATGAATATATGCCTTTTTCTCCTTCAGCATGTATTCCTTCTTGAAAGGATAAGGAGCATGGGCAGACTTACTGAAAAAGTAATGCACAGTTTTCTGTCATATTGTCTTTGTGTGACATAAAACTCCATGGCATGCGACACAAAAAAAGGTCATGATGACAGGCTGATCGCTGCAATTCTGGAGGATTCTGTAGTATGATTGGTGAATGACTTTACATTCTCACTGCACAAAATGTCTGCAACAACGAAATGTATGTGTTCATTTGCATTTTCACAAACTCTTCGGAAAACTACATTTGCCCCCAACCTTCTTCCAGCCATTCTGGGTACCATCACCCATCTCCTGATCGAGTACATTTGGACGAGAAATGTACCATCCATCAGAGCACTGTTTAGTACAACATCAATAAATAGTAATATTGATAATGATGAAAGATAAATAAAAGTAGAACATTGAAAGTGCCACAACTCTTTCCTTAAGAATGGATAACGTTCAATCAAGAAACATTTACACAGCAGTTAAAATGTTTGAAACACTGAGGTGTATAAAGAGCAAACAGACTTTGCCCTCCTGTAAAATTATCTTAACTGGAAAGATCAGGGGACAGCTGATCCCTCACTAATAAGACTGAAAAAGAAGGAAAAGCCTTGGTCCCTGGGTTAGCAAAGGCACTCATCCTGTCCTCGGCTGGGACTTTTCACGTCGCACAAAAGCCCTCCCACTTGCCAATGGGGCCCCAATGTGGGAACAAGGTCCATAAGTGCCCTCGGGTCCCTGCCCAGTGGGGATGAAGAGCGTTGCATACTAATGAGTGGAATCATATACTGAAATGGAAAGATATAGATGAGCCAATTAGACAGTCTGTCACCATGGCAAAGCCTGCTCATGATAAATAAGGGCAATTTTCTATTTTCTCTAATCTATTTCAAATGTCAAAGCTCTCACCAAGTTCTGAGGGCTGTTTCTTGTGTTTGCCTTCAGTTCCCGGCTACAAGGGGTGGTGCGCTGAAGTGAAGAGGGCTGTTGGGAGCTCATTCTGCCGTGTATTAGCTGTGTGACATTGGCCATGGCATGTGCGTTCCTGGAGTTTCTTCTGTTTTGCCTATAAAATGAGGATGACTATGCCCACTTTGAAGGATTGTTGAAAAGAAGAAAGCAAACTATATATGTGGAAGTTTTCTTTCAGTACTACTCTGTAGGAAAACACCCAATTTTCAATTATCCAAATGCCCTGTCTTTAAAAATTTAGGAATAAAAGAGAAAAAGCAGTACAACAACTTTAAAGACACTACAGAGAACAGAGGAGCTCCACCAGAAAGAGGCAGAAGGATGGCATGCACATACTTCTCACAAGGAGAAGAGTTTCCAAATGGAAGAAAAGGCGCTTTCCATATATGATTGTCTTCAACAAACCCAAAGAGATTTCCATTAACTCAAATGACCTTCCAAAAGCAGGGAGAGAGAGATGAAAATGTAGGAAGTGACCACAAAAGTGTTATCTGTAGCAACTCAGGCAGAGCTAACAAAGCATCCTTCTCAAAGTGCGGGAATTAGACTACAGGAATAACTAATGACTTAATTAATCATGAACTTCAGTAAGATGATGGCGGGCTGCTAATGGGAGCTTCTCTGGAGCTTGTCTGGCATGGTGGGACAGCAAGAGAGGTAGGGCTGGTTAATTTCTATCCCCATCTCTAAAGGATACTCAGCATTAGGAGCAGCCCAGGACCTGTGTTGGCTGGAGAAAATTGAAGACAAAGTAACTCACCCATGAATATATGCCGATGTCAGAAGTTGCTTCATTATAAAGTGGGAATAAGTCTCCCTAATCTGGTTATGGTTTCACTCCTGAATAAACCTTTTTACAAGTACCTGATCTAGGAATGTCTTCCATCAAAAAGGTATGAAATAAATCCAAAAATTCCCAGTATGGAACTGTTTATATAAATATAATACAAGACAAGGTTAGGAAAAGCACTGGAAAAACAAATGAAACATCAACACTTCATGAGAAAAGGTAGTTACTGAGCCAAAGAATCATTTAAACAAAATATACAAAATGAAGGAAAATAATTAAAGGAAACACTTAGCTTTGAGCAGAGGTAAAAGCCTCGGTGAAGACAAGGAGATGAAATATAAGCTACTTAAAAGCAAAGGAAAGAAAAGGAAGAGATTTTTTTTTTTTTTAATCACAAACTGACTGTCACATCATGATCAGTACAAGGAAATTAGACATTGTCCATAACATGTAGGACTAAATTAGGAATATAGCCTAAGTAAATAAGTAGATAGATGGATAGGTAATTAAAAAGGACTCAAGACCGACAAGGAAGAAGGGAAGATCCAAAATGCACATAACTGGTGTGTCTGAGTAAGAGAAGCATATATATGAACTAAAAAGTATTTAAAATGTTATTTAGGAAGTAATGCAGAAATATCAGGATAAGAAGATTTGAATATATAAATTAAAATGTTTATATTGTCCTAAGAAAATTTGATATGGAAAAGTCAACAAGAACCTTATCTCTATTAAGATTTATTTTACAGGACTTTTGAGGATAAACATTTTTCTTTGTAATTGGGTGAAAAAAAAGAAAAACAGAAAGTCACTTAAAATAAGAAAGTAAATCATAATTACACTTATCTTTTTCACAATGACATCCCACATTTGAAGACAGTGTGACAATGTAAAATATTCATGGAAATAAAATGATATACCCAAGCAAAAATAGCATTCAATTATAAAGACTTCAGAGCACATTTTCAAATGAAAACATAGTCAGAAATTACAGTTGCTGTGAAATCATTCTGACAATTAGAAAAAAAATAGCTAATGGAAAAACTGAATGAAGACTATTAATATTGAACTCCAGTTAGTGATGTGTTGGCTGAACTGTTCAGGAGTCTACTGATACCTGCAAATTATTCTGAAATGCATCAAGAAATAAGATGGATGGATGGTAGAGGAATTGTTAAATGGGTAGTCAGATGATAAAGCATATATAGCAAATATTAATTGTAGAATCTAGATAATGGTTAATAAGTGTTCACTTTACAACTATTTTAATTTTTCTATGTTTAAAAATGCTCATAGTAAAATGAGGGGGAAATGAATCAAGAAATCATGGGAAAATCACTGACTCTGCATTAATTCATTTAACCATAGGACTAGGAGTAAAACTAGGAATTATAGAACAGAAATCAATGTTTTACATCATGGCAATTTAAAATTACTATAACAAAAATTCATAGGAGAGAGGAGATAGGAAGTAGAGCAATGCTTATAATCAGGGATCAAATATAGATACTTTAATGGTGATATATCAATTAATCAAAATATAAATGTAAACACCAGAAGAACCAAGATAAATACAATCAATAAAATTGAAGGCTGGAATTCTTAAGATATTTCATAATTTCTTCACAAGTCATTGTGGAGAGCTGATGCTGTCTTTAGACAAAGAAGATCAAGTATATCACACAAATGTATAATTGTAGAGTTAGTCATTGTAAGAACTAAAAACAAGACATCAAGATTCCATAACTATAAAGAACTAAACACACACCAAAAACAAACAAAGGAACAAAAGGGGGAAAAACAAAAGAAACCAGATAAAGAAAAAGCATAACATGAAATATGATAGAGTACAATGTAGATTTGTTAACCTTATTCCCATATTGGATCACAAATTTAATTATGTACCATTTTGGTGAATTTTAAAGTGATTAAAAGTACTGAATATTAAAAATATGGAAAGGCATATCGGACAAATGCAAACAAAGGGAAAGCACTGGTCATGTTCTCAAGTAACAGACAAAGATAAAATTAGGGTAGCGAGCATCAGTGTTATAAAGGATGGTCTTTTATGATGGCAAAGGATATAATCTGCAACAAACATATAGAGGTATGAATATAGATACATAATGCAAATAACACATCAAAATTCATAAAGCAAAATCTACAAGAAAAAGAAAAAAATAGGCAGAAATAGTAGATTTTAATTTACCTCTCTCAGCCCAGGACTGATCAAATATACATAAAAAGATAATGAAGATTCACACAACACAGTGAATAAGTTAGATCTATATGTAATTTGCTGAATTCTATAACCTGAAGACAGATACTCTGTCCTCCTCTCCATCGTCCACAGAAAATTGTTACCAGTATTGAAGACACATTAGACCACAGAGAAATTCATTAAATTTCTGCAAGTAGAAATGGTACAGAAGAGAGCAGTCTCTGAACTCAGTACAGAACTGCAACTAATCAGGATTTCCCACATGGAATTTTCCCCTAAGTAACCACAGAAACCAAAGCAGACATTGGAGAACATCTAAAATACAATGGCACTTGTGATGAGTACTAGCTGTCATATGTAAGTGATGAATCACTGAATTCTACCCCTGAGACCAACATTACCCTATTTGTTAACTAACTAGAATTGAAATAAAAACTTGAACCAAAAAGGAGTTCAAAAATAATGGTAATGAGTATAGTTCATATTGGAACCTATATAAAATACCAAAAACAACATTTGGAAGAAATTTTAAAGCCTTGCACACTTATCTAAATAAGAAAAGAGAATGAAAATAAATGAATTTAGTATCCAGTGGAAAAAAATCAGAAAAAAAAATGAATAAAATATATACAAGTAAAGAAAAAAAAGAAATTAGCTAAAAATAAATGCAGAAATCAATGTATTCAAAGCAGACTGATGTTAGAACTATTACATAGATCTAAAGTTTTAAAATAATTAATAAAATAGAAAAGATGGTTTGGCTAATCGGGAAAAGAAGGACAAAACACACCAAATTGACAATGGCAACGGGGACTGAGGTACAGAGAGTGACAAGACTGAATGTGTACAATGTGATGAGGGGAGGACATCAGAACAATGTCTACTAAAATGGAGAAGGGGCTTAGCATTGTTCGCACACGATACAATTGCACAACTGAAAAAACCATGAGGATCAATTGAAAAACCATTACAAACGGTAAAGATAACTCCGTGAAGTGACTGAGTAAAAAAAAACAAAAAAACAGGTGACACTAGGCTGCCTCAGTACATAACAACCACCCCTCTGAAGCCACGATCCTATTCACAATGGGGACAGGAAGAACAAAGGTAACAAATGTGTATGAACCCACAAACAACACGCTGAATTGCTTCTCAGATATTCAAAAGGACATTTGGCTAAGTGGAATGGCAGACCCTATTTAAGATGAGAACACGGTATCCTGAGAAGGGCAATTCTTGAATTAATCTATACATTTCAGACCACATTCACGAAATACCAAATATAATTTTTTCCAGATAGATAGATAATCTAATTTTAAAGCAATCATGCAAAAACAGCCAGGAAAAAAAATCTTCAAAAAATGAGTAAATAAGGCAGAAATGGATCTACCAGATATTCAAATGCATTTCAAGGCTGTAGCAGAGTGCATGAGGAGATAGAAGAATGGGACAAAAAGGGGAGACCAGGAAAAAATATATATATAAATTTTGTGGCATGTGATAAAAATGATGTCATCTATCATTAGAAAGAAAACAATCATTCAATAAATGGTCTTGAGGCCCCATTTTTTTTCCAGAAAAACTGAATCCATATCCCTACATTAACTCACTGAATCAAAACAAGTTTCGGAGATTTAAACAACACAAAATAATGTAATTATTAGAGGAAAAATAAGAAATTTTTGTCTTATATAACCTAAGATAGGAAACATCTTTCTAAGTATTATACAAAACTGTAATGTTATAAACAACATATAAATTCAACCACATAAAAATCAAATATTTCTGTAAGGCAAAATGAATAGCAAACAAAGTGAGAAAAAATTTTGTAATCCATATCATGGAAAAAAGATACTTCCTGAACTGTGGTGAAATCCTATCAATTAATCATTAGGGAAAACAATCCAACACTCAAAAGAAACGTGGATGAGGGACATAAATTGATGGTTAATTTAAAAAAAATATATGATTGCAAAGGAATATATGAAAAGATGCTTGATCCACTCATAATGAGTGATGTTAATGCAATGTATGGTACTATTCTCACCTGTCACAGGGAAATAAAGATCCTTCATCACATAAGCCAGCCGGGAAACATGTGGACACACACACTGTGCTGATAGGAACAAAAATGGATAAGAGATCTCAAGAGCCACATTTGGCAATATCAAATTTTATTTATTTATTTTTAAAGATTTTATTTATTTATTTGACACAGAGAGAGAGACAGCGAGAGAGGGAACACAAGCAGGGAGAGTGGGAGAGGGAGAAGCAGGCTTCCCGCTGAGCAGGGAGCCCAATGCAGGGCTCGATCCCAGGACCCTGGGATCATGACCTGAGCCGAAAGCAGACGCTTAACCAACTGAGCCACCCAGGTGCCCCGCAATATCAAATTTTAAAATGCACATTATTACCTTTGATTCAGAAGGATCACTTCCTGGAATTTATATAACAGATAAATGGACCATGTACAAACTGTTTCATTTATAAGAATATTAGCTACAGCCCAGTTCCTAATTGCAAAGAACTAAACAACACTCAATGTTCATCCATAAAGGACTGGCTGAGTCAACTGAAGTACATTCATAAAATAGAAACTATACAGCTGTTTAAAGAGTGAGGAAGGTGACATTAATTGAATTATTATTCAGAAAAGTTCCTTCTAGTCTATCACTTATGCAAATAAATTAGATATCTGCATGTGCTTGTAAATGCATACATCTCTGAAAGGATCCCCCAAGAACTGGTAATAGTATTTGCCTATGAAGTGGGGAACTGGGTGACTGTAGGAAAGATATACAACTCTTAATAAAAATGATGATGATTATTTAAAAAGTAAGAATAGCTAAGGTTTACTAACATCCTTTTGCCAGCCTCGCATATCTATCGCTATTTATCCATCTGCCCCCTGCGTAATTAAATATCCACATATTTAATAGTGTCTCAATATTGTGAGGTAAGCCCTTTAATTCTTTGACTTCTGTAAATTCAGAGAAGTTCAATATCCTGCCCCAGGTCACACACCCCTGGTTTTAGCTGGTTTCACGCTAAAGCATCTGCTTCTGAAGTTGGACATCCAAAGCTCAGGGGAGGCAACAGAATAATGGTCCCCAAAGGTGTTCACACCCCAACCTCCAGAACCTGTGAATGAGCCAGCTGATCTTAAAGGAGGAAGGTTATTCTGAATAATCCCAGTTTACTGGTGTAATCACAAGTGGAAGTGAGAGGAGAAGTCGATATCAGAATGATGTGATATTAGGAAGACTTTACCAGCACTGCTGGGTCTGAAGACGGAGGGGGCAGTGAGCCAAGGAATGCAGGTGGTCTACTGAAGCTGCAGAAGGCAAGGAAACCAATTCTCCTCTGGAGCCTCCAGAAGAAAACATAGCCAGCCCTGCCAACTCCTTGATTCTGGCCCACTGAGACTCTTAGCCTGTGTCCACAACTGTAAGATGATCACTTTGTGTTGTCTTAAGCTCCTGAGATTTATGCTAATTTGTTAAAACAAGAGGAAGTTAATACAGTGGAGAAGAACAGAAGAATGACCACAGGAAGGTAAGAAGGTGGTGGGCGCAGATGGGATTTAAACCCACTTCTCTCCTCTTAGAAGTCCCTTCCTCTGAGTTTCTGTGAGATTTCATGCAGGACGGATGTGAGTTTCTAGCCAGGCCACCTGCAACCGGACACATGGGCTCCTATCAGTTGGGCATGGTGGTTTGTTCTCGTGGTGCGGTCCCCAGCCCAACAGCAGCAGGGTCACCCGAGAACGGGTTACAAGAACAAATTCTTGGACCCCTTGTCAATGTCTGCAATCAGATACTCTAAAAGGGCAAGCCAATAATCTGATTTAACAAGTCCTTGTAGTAATTTGGATGTTGGAGAACCACTGGTTTAAGGCAGCTGTTGGTTTAGACTGAGCCCTGGTTCCCAAACTCTATAGGACATTGGAATCACTTTGGGCTTTGGATGAATTCTCAACACCCTGGTTGTACCTCAGACCAATTGAATTGGGATGATTCAAGGTGGAAGGTAGGTATCAGCAAAATAAGCTGTTCAGATTGATATAGATTAACATCAGAAACTGTGTCCAATTAAAATAATGAGTTGAGTTTACTCGTCCCCCTTCTAGAGAATAAAATTATGTTCTCTCTTCAAAGGGCATTACAGCTAACTCTTGAGGTAGTTTAAGGAAGGAACAATGACCCCTTGCTGTACCAACTTGTTGGATTATAAACACATTTGGTGAAAAATATTTTCTGCAATCTTGTCAAATTCTAAGGTCTGTTTTTGAAAGCATAAAAATAAAAGAGGAGCGTATCCTTGCTGTTTTGGGTGACAGAATCATGCTGACAAGGATCTCAAAAAGACTGTGAAATATGCAGATGTGGTCACAAAGAGTGCAGTGTAAATGGGACTGTTGCTCAGAAAAAAAATGCTAGCATCCCACAGACATATGCATGACCCCATCTGTGATTCTAAGTTCATGGCTCCTGAACAGCTAGAGAGTTCTCAGAGATCAGGAGTGATCTGTGAGGTTACCCTTTCAGAAATAAGGCAACATGGAGCCTAGATACATCTACCCTCCTGGAACTGGAGACAAATGACATTCACCCCTGCTGAGACCCATCTCATGCATGGATACCGCCTTTCATTTCCTGAAACTCTGATTTAAACAGAAAGCCTCCAATGCCTTCAGCTGCTCCCACATGACCATTGATTATTAACCAACGTGGTCTCAAGGTTGGAGGGTCAGAAAGGATCATGGAGTCCAGGATAATCCCTGGAAGTCTAAATCCCCTCATGGCAGCTCTGACAAGCAGGTCACCATCCTCTGCTTGAATACTCACAGTTATGGGGAACTCACTACTTCCCCAAGGAAGCCCATTTACATTTTTTGTTTTTATCATATTTATCTATTATTTATCTTTTTATTATTGTTTTGTTATTATTGTTTTTAATAGGAAGTTCTTCCTTATATGCAGCTGAAACTGCTGCCCTCCCACCCAGCTTCTACTTCTGCCCTCACTGGCCAGGTGAGGAGTGGAGTCATTCTGACCAATATGTCCCTTGTGACCCTAGCAGATAACTAACACAACTCCTCTTTACTCCCGTTTACATACACTCGCTTCCTTCAAAGTCAAGCAGTGGCAACTTCTTTGGGGCCATCTCAAAGGTCTTTGAACTGCTGAGAGTGGACAGAAAGGCCCCAAAGATATTGGGGCTCCTCTGTGACCCAACACATAGGTTTGATTTCTATTGGCTTCCAGGAGCACCCATAAGAACTTGGTTAAACTTAGCTGATCCTCACCTTTAAAAATCATATTTTTTTTCCTAATGTAGTCATATTCAAAAGTTTTGAAAGTTTTAGTTAGCTTTGTTCACCTTTTTATTTACTTTTTTCCTACATTTTCAGGAACTTTAAAATAACTAGATCTCATACATCTAGAATTTAAGCCTAAGAATAAATACATTAGTCTGTATCTAAAGGTATTTTCACCACCAACCACCACCAGAGGGCTCCCATATTTTGGTCATTGGTACTTCACCTATAATTTAAAGAATGAAGAAAATAAAGGTAATTTGTAGAAATAGTCACCAAATTTAAACATAAGCTGTGACTGACACAGAGACTTCAAAAATTTTTTAAATGATTTGTCTTTGTTTCCTAACCTCAACACACTGTGTCCTTACACACATATATGTATACACAAACAGATTTAATCCATAAAGGAATAGTTAATTGCTCTTTATCCATAAATTTATTTAATATTATAGGATATGCTGTCTACATCTGTAGAAATTGTCACATGACTATTTTATGTGAAAGAGTGAATGCTCTTATTCAGAAACAGGTACCTATCGGGAGGCCTATTCGGAAGTACGAGTGAAGACAATTTGATGAAATGAATTTACCTACGTAGCAAACCAAAGATGACAAATCCTTCCTTCTGGGAAGTGAAGAGCAGAGGGAACCCTCTTGTACATACTTGCTATAAGTGAAATTCATATAAGAAAGTAGTTTTAGGGGCACCTGGGTGGCTCAGTCGTTAAGCATCTGCCTTTGGCTCAGGTCATGATCCCAGGGTCCTGGGATCGAGTCCCGCATTGGGCTCCCTGCTCCTTGGGAGCCTGCTTCTCCCTCTCCCACTCCCCCTGCTTGTGTTCCTGCTCTCGCTATCTCTCTCTCTGTCAATAAATAAATAAAATCTTTAAAAAAATTTTTTAAAAATGCAATTCCTTGGTGAGGGGGAAGGAGGGAGGGAGGGCAACAGGGGAGGAGGAGATGAAGAGGGAGGGAGGGCATCCACAGGGAAATGTCCACACACACTAGCTCCACGCTCCGGGGCCAGAAGATGGAAGAGCAGTGGTGTGTACATGGAAGGATGTGGGGGAAGGCTATCTGAGGAGATGCTTCCTCGCACACACCGAACACTGGAACGCCTCAGAAACTGGAGGCACCAGATCCTCCTGAGATGTGGAGTGAGTAGGAGCTGAACCAGGAAACAGTGCCTGAAAATCCCCAGGTCCTCCTTCCCTGCCCTGCATTCTGTGACTATTCCTCTCTCACCAACTCAGGAGCCTATGGGTTTGTTCTCTGGCTAATAAGAAGAAACAGAATTTTGGGGTCATTAAAAGCTAAGTGGAGAATTTTTTTAAGTGCATATAACAAGAAGAAGAAAAAGTTGGAAGAAATGTGTGGGATATCAAACAACAATGACAATAAAATCTGGACAACAAAAGAATAAAGACTTAAAACATCATCTCTATCTTCAAAATGCACTTCTCATGCACCCTTTTTTTGGAAATGACTGGTTGGAGGCTGTGCCTCACTGAAAGGAGAGAGAAAGGGAATGCAGATGAAGATGCAGGACTTAGGAAATGGGGAAGCAACTTCTAGGGAGGTGGGGAGAATGTAGGCAGACGCTGGCCAGGGCTGCCCAGGGAGAGCGGCTCAGACTGGAAGCCAGTGGGGGTGGGACTGGGTGGTTTCCCCGCTGGGAAAACAAGCTGGGACTGATCACCTACCTGCCAGACCTGACCAGGTGTGCTCTGGAGTGTGGAAGTCTTCACTGTGCAAGGCATGGAGCACTACCTGCCTCAATCGTTAATAATATTTCCATGGTTATAATGGATTGGTTGAAACTTTAAAATACTAGGAGCAGTGAAAGTGGTTGACTGTATGGACAAAAATGGGGGGGGGGAATGCTGTATAGGAGCTCTTTATAATGAGGTGACTCTGATTCAGAATATACCAGTGAGGGGCACCTGGGAGGCTCAGTCAGTTCAGTGGCCGACTTGATTGCAGCTCAGGTTGTGATCTCCAGGTCGTGGGATTGAACCCCTATCGGGCTCTACACTCAGTGGGGAGTCTGCTTGGGATTCTCTCTCTCCCTCTGCCGCTCAGAGAGCTGCTCATGCTCTAAATAAATAAAATCTTTTTTAAAAAAGTAAATAAAATCTTAAAAAAAAGAAGGAAAAAAGAAAACAGTGAGGCATATGTACTCTATGGAAAAGTGTTATTAATAGGTTCTATAGGAAAAGTAAAAGTTGTAAAATAATGTAATCTCACATATTATTGTAGGAAGAAACCTGGATAAATCTACTCCAACATATGTGAAAATGTTCATTTCTGGGGTGCCTGGGTGGCTCAGTCATTAAGTGTCTGCTTTCGGCTCAGGTCATGATCCCAGGGTCCTGGGATCGAGCCCCGCGTTGGGCTCCCTGCTCTGCGGGAAGCCTGCTTCTCCCTCTCCCACTCCCCCTGCTTGTGTTCCCTCTCTTGCTGTGTCTCTCTCTGTCAAATAAATAAATAAAATCTTAAGAAGAAAAAGAAAGAAAATATTCATTTCTGAGGCACAAGATGATAGGGGTCCCTCACTTTTTAATAATCCTTCCTGTTTCTAAATATTTTGTAGTGCATCTATCTTTGGTTTGTTTGTTTTTTGTTTGTTTGTTTTTACCTAAAAGTGATGGAATTAATATAAATATTATAATGAATAAAGATAATGAAACCAATATGGAAAGAGCAGGGAGATTTGGCTGCAAAAGGAAAAGCTTTGTCACTTGATGCAGTGCAGAGAGATTTCCAACCAATGAGAGTTTAGTAAATATGACAAAACTCAAGGGTTCTACTAGCCCACGAATTTCATGTTTCTGCCTTATTGGGAAAAACAACATGGATGCTGGGTATCCAAGAGCCCTGAACTCTACAATTTATGACAGCAATAGGCTTACAATAATGTCCCACCAAAGCAACGGGCACTGCTCGGTGCTTCCCTCCACAGGCAAAGTTGGCTCCCTGAACAAAGGAGGCTCTCAGGATCCAAGAGCTTTCTGCTACCTGGTGTCCAACGGGGTCAACTCCAAATTGACACTGCCCATCACGGTCCCATTGGCCCTTCTTAGGGGTCCCACAGTTTGAACCCAGCACCCTGGTTACTCCAAGTCATGACGCCTGAGGAGTTTTGGTTGTCTTTTAATTGACAGGATTCATTCAAGGCCAACAAAGAGCTCATAATCTTAAACCAGCAGCCTCAGAATGCCACATACGTAAGAAAAATCATTATGAATTATTTTGGTTTTGTTTAGCAACTTTACTTTCATTATGGACATTTCAGTTTTCCTTCCCTAGACTCCAGTTGTCATATTCAATTTTTTTTTAAAGATTTTATTTATTTATCTGAGAGAGAGAATGGGAGACAGAGAGCATGAGAGGGGGAGGATCAGAGGGAGAAGCAGACTCGCCGCCGAGCAGAGAGCCCGATGCGGGACTCGATCCCGGGACTCCAGGATCATAACCTGAGCTGAAGGCAGTTGCTTAACCAACTGAGCCACCCAGGCGCCCCTGTCATATTCAATTTTATCTAGCCGTTTCATTTCTGGTATTTTTTCCTTTTAATGCATCGGAGGGGCTAAAATGTAATTGATAAAGATCTATAAATGGCAACTTTCTTTTCAGAGGTTTAGCTGAATCCACTTGAACTCTGCCCAATTAGTGGCAAATTATCCCAGCAATTTGAGCTCCTTGCTGAAGTTCTGACCTCACGTGCACAGAGAGCGGTTTGTTCACATGCCAGAGAACCGAGCTCCTATCAATGCTGCAAAACCAGTCTATACCACAAGCAGGGACCAGTTGACTTAATGGGGTCAAGGCCACGAGCCACTCCCTGTGACACAACTGAGGACAATCTATCCTCTTGCCACCAGCTAGTTACTGGCAGATCTCAGCTACCGTGATTTTTATCCCAGTGCTGGTGAAACAACCATCAATGCAACTGTGGATGACCAACCACCACCAATCCTGATCCAAGTGCTTCACGGGGATTCAATAATTTAATCCTCCACAACAAACTGATGAGCTGGGTGCTATTTTTAATTGTTTAAAAAATTTTTTTATTAACATATAATGTATTATTTGTTTCAGGGGTACAGGTCTATGATTCAAAGGTCTTACACAATCCACAGTGCTCACCATAGCACATACCCTCCCCAATGTCCGTCCCCCAGCCACCCCATCCCTCCCCCCCCCTCCACTCCAGCAACCCTCAGTTTGTTTCCTGAGATTAAGAGTCTCTTATGGTTTGTCTCCCTCTCTAGTTTCATCTTGTTTCATTTTTCCCTTCCCCTATGATCCTCTGTCTTGTTTCTCAAATTCCTCATATGATACTTGTCTTTCTCTGACTGACTTACTTCACTTAGCATAATACCCTCTAGTTCCATCCACGTCGTTGCAAATGGCAAGATTTCATTTCTTGATGGATGCATAATATTCCAGTGTGTGTGTGTGTGTGTGTCTATATATAAATATATATATATATACACCACATCTTCTTTATCCATTCATCTGTTGATGGACATCTAGGCTCTTTCCATAGTTTGGCTATTGTGGACATTGCTGCTATAAACATCGGGGTGCACGTTCCCCCTCGGATCACTACATTTGTATCTTTGGGGTAAATACCCAGTAGTGCAATTGCTAGGTCGTAGAGTAGCTCTATTTTCAACTTTTTAAGGAACCTCCATACTGTTTTCCAGAGTGGCTGCACCAGCTTGCATTCCCACCAACAGTGTAGGAGGGTTCCCCTTTCTCTGCAACCTCACCAACTTCTTGCTTTTTTGATGGAGAAACTGAGATTGCACACACCACCTGACCCAGGACATACAGCTTTGCTTCCATGTAACCTGGCTCCACAGCCCTGAGAAGCTACTCTCCCATCAGATCCTGGGCTTAGAGGGAGAAGCGACCCACTCTAACATTTCACCAAGAGGGAAAGCCGAGAGGAGCAGAGACCGTCCAAGTTACCCCATGTGTTAGAAATGTGGTCCTGGGAGAAAGTTGGACTAGAACTCGCTTTTCTGACCCTTACTTTCTGTGGCAGCTTTTAGTTCTGTGATATCACTTAGATGTTGTCAAGGAAATGAGTGTGTCTGTGCATAAATATGGGGACGCGTTACTCTTCCGTTCTGAGATTTGGAACGCAAGATTACATCGCATTTCAAAACATATGTGCCTTAGGAGAAGGGTGTGAATTTGTTTCACATTGAATCATATTTTGCATTCACGAAGAGCTATTTAAAGCAATCCTGAAGTAAATCAGTTTTTTAACTGAAGGAAACTTTTGGGAAATCATCATCTTTTAAGCTATCAGCATATCAGGTCGGATTTTCATAAATGTGTTTTAGTTAACTGGAGAGACACACACATCTTGTTGTATTGGACATATTGTGTCTCAAACAGAAAAAAAAAGAATGGTAGAACCTCATTTTGAAATAATTTTATCTTGGATTTTGAAATACCAGGTCTGTGGGAACTTGAAGACAGTTCCAAATCAAACACAAGAATAGTTGATTAGGTTTGACTCATTTGTCTGTTTGTTTTGGAAGGGGTGGTTTATTTGAGGGATGGTTAATTTTTGTGTGTTAACGTGTTTTTGAATAAAAAAAAAAAAACCAAGAGCCTCTAGGACTCATTTCTCAAAACAATTACATGCTATGCTTCCTATCCTGTCCCCGTCTAGAACACTGACTCTCCCCAGCTGTGTGCACGATGCAGAAGCTGGACGCAGGCTAACATCCACCCCAGGGAAAGGACAAATGAGAAGGGGGAGTGCATAGCTTCCCAATGCTTATTAGCACAAACACAGCAGTGAACTTGATATTTTTGTTGCAAAGGTCATACCGGTCAGCCCTCACAGTAGGCTATGAGCCTATTTCCCAGCAAACAAGACCGTCCATATGGGGCACTAATTTATTTGAGCAGAAGTATCAGTGTCATTTTGGGGAACAAAGGGGAAGTTCACTAAACTGGCAGAGACTTTGCTTAAAAAGCAGCCATAGTCCCTGAGTTTCCCTGCCGGCAAAAACCACCAGCTAACCTCAGCTCATGGATAGGAACTCTTCAGCCAGTCTGACACAGAAACACAGAATGACCTGCACTCACGTCAGAGACGCGTGTTCTTCTGGATCTATTGATGATTAAAGTTAATCAAATGTGCAATCTGAATATAATGAGACAAATATTGGGATTCTCTGTGAAGCTTATTGAGGATCTTGCACTGAAATACGCAGTAACTGAATAAAAGGGAGGATGAGAAAGAAGTCATCTGACAACAAAACAGGCTGACTAAGGCAACTAGGCTTTCCGACACACTGGCGTTAGCAAACCACAACCAAAACAAAGGCTCTGAAATGAGGCAGGGGTCACCAATATGTAGATCACATATAGACTCTCTGTGATCAGAAAACCCATAGACTAACTTTTTCAGATGGTGGGCTGAATTGTACCCCCCCAAAATCATACGCTGAAGCCCGAATTCCCAGTACCTCCGAATGTGACTGTATTTGGAGATGGGGTCCTTAAGGAAGTGATTGAAACAAAGTCTCTGGTGTGGGTCCTAATCCAATGACTAGTGTCCTTCCAAGAAGAGGAGTTAGGACACAGACACGCAGAGGGACGACCACGTGAGGACGCAGGGAGAAATGGTGTCTACAAGCAAAGCAGAGAGGTCTCAGGAGAAACCAACCCTGCATACACCTTGACTATGGACTTCTGCCACCAGAACTGTGAGCAAATGAATTTCTGTTGTTTAAGCCCCCAGCCTGTGGTCCTTTGTTATAGGCGGCCGAGGCACACAAATATCGATGATCGTCAAAACAGACACACACACCAAGGTCTACAAGATTCTAGAGATCAGTCCAGGAATTCCCCTGGTGTGTTTCTTTGTGGCAGATCATATCCCATCCCATTGTTTTCTAACTTTCTTTTTGGTAGACCATGCTTACTTTTCTCCACCTAAAATATGAACAAACAGTTATAAACAAATAAACACATAAAATTGCTAAAAATGGAGCACCAGCCATGGGAGCCACCGCCCCCTCCCCTTCGACCGTGATCCAGCACAGCCCCTGGGGCTCCAGCAGAGCAGCGCTTGAAAAATGCCACTCCCATTCTGGTGCCTCACAAAGATCTAATATGTCAGCAAATTACCTCAGGTTTGCACATTATCATTAATCACAGTTGTCACGGGGGATGGTAGCATTCCCCCAGACATAATAAATAATGATGACCTTAAGGCTTGTGCAGCCAGAATGGTGTGCGTGTGCGTGCGTGTGTGTGTGTGTGTGAGTGCGCGTGCATGTGTGCCTGTGAAGGGGGTCCGAGTCCATAGAGACAGAGGGAAAAGTTGCTCTTGACATGTCCGCTGAGGGTCCCTGCAAGGAGACCTCCTCCCCCCAGGGAGCCTGGCCCAGCAAACACCCAGCGCAGGTGGATCATCAGTACCCTGGCCCAGCAGCCTCCAGCTCCGCTCTGCAGACTCTCATGGGCATCTGAAGACCTGCATCGCCACAGAGAAAAAAATGCCCATCACCCCAACAAGAACAGGCTTGCGGTTACCTCACCCACCCTGGGTTCTGAAGAGCACCTGAAAGTTTTAGAAACTCCCACAGCAGTGAGGCACTCTGCAGCCCTCCCTCATGCAGCCATGCCCAATTAATGACACGCTTCCATTTTTTAGGGTATTAGCACTGCAGTCAGCCCTTCTGGGACACTCCTGAGTTTACTCTGTGTTTAAACCTTCCAACTCGGCTTTGATTTAGGTCTTAACATTCAGACCAGTGTCCTTCAGGAGAACACTAGGGTGGTGCATCACATCTTTGAGGGTTAACTGGCCCAGCAAGATGCCTTCCCTTGAAAACTCTTAATTAGATGTGGCAGGGAAAGCTCCTCTTAGAATAGGGCTTGAGATCACAGGCTCGAGTCAGAGGCTCATTCTCTCGCCTTTTTGCTGCTCCACTTATTATTTGGATCAGGTTACCCTCAGATGCATTATCGACGTGTTCATTAACGAATCTGCTCACCTTTACATACAAGATGGTCTGCCCATTCAATCTGGGTAGTTGCAAGTTTCCTGGGTTTTTCATCCCAATTTTGATTTTATAGTGTAGTCCCATTATTCATTGTTTATTACTTATCCAATACCATAAGCTGCTTTATTCCAGATCAGGTTTTATCTTTGTATAAATACTGTTTCACTACTCAACTGGACTAGGAACCTCATGGGGAGAAGGAACTGTCACTGGGACTTCTTTTTATTTCTATTGATGTGTCCCCATTAGAGGGCACTTTGTCAAGATACATTGATAAATTTTAGAAAAGCAATATAGTATGGGGAAAGCACAGTCAACCAGAGTTTTAACATCAGCTCAGCTATTCATTCATGTGAAGTTGGATCATTTTTTAACTTCAAGTTTCCTGAGACTCAGTTTCCTCCTCTGTTAGATGAGACTTATATCACTCACTGCGTTGTAACAAGGCTTAAATATTTATTTATTTATTTTTAAAGATTTTATTTATTTATTTGACAGAGAGAATACAAGCAGGAGGAGTGTCAGACAGAGGGAGAGGGAGAAGCAGATACCTGCTGATCAGGGAGCCCGATTCGGGGCTCGATCCCAGGACTGTGGGATCATCACCTGGACTGAAGGCAGACACTTCACCAACTGAGCCACCCAGGTGCCCCACCTAAATACTTAGAAAATGCATGCAAAATGCACAGCTAAGTGCCTGGCACAGACTAATCAATGTATAATGATTAATACTGATGAAGATAGTAATGATGATTGCAAACATTTAATAAAATCTGGGGGTTAAATAGAGTTAACTCACAACTTTGTCAGCTACAGTGTGTGGGGACTAGCTAACCAAAGAGCTTTTGAGTGTTTACGAAGGTCAAATCTAGATGATCAATGCAATTAACCATGAACTGGGAAGCAAATTTGATAGGAAGTTCAGAGGGGGAAGTGAGAAAGTTTATCCCCTAACCTTCATCAGCGGCCACCATTTTGACAAGCCTAGACCTCATAAAATCTGTATTTATTTATTTCTACATTTACTTATTTTTAAGTTCAAATCAAAAAACAATATATTTTCATTGCATAAAATGGAGCTATGTGGAAAATTCCAAGGAATAAAACAAAAGTTCTAGAGCTTCTTAAAAAGTTCATGTGTGTTTTTAATTTTCTATGAGTATAGTTGACACACAATATTACATTAGCTTCAAATGTACAATGTAGTCATTTGACAAATTTATACATTGTTCTTTGCTCTCCACAAGAGTGTTAAAAAGTATTTTAATCAGCAGGGATGTCCACTATCACCACTGCTATTCAACATAGTACTAGAAGTCCTAGCCACAGCAATCAGACAACAAAAAGAAATAAAAGGCATCCAAATCGGCAAAGAAGAAGTCAAACTCTCACTCTTTGCAGATGATAGGATACTTTATGTGGAAAACCCAAAAGACTCCACCCCAAAACTGCAAGAACTCATACAGGAATTCAGTAAAGTGGCAGGATATAAAATCAATGCACAGAAATCAGTGGCATTCCTATGCACCAACAACAAGACAGAAGAAAGAAAAATTAAGGAGTCGATCCCATTTACAATTGCACCCAAAACCATATGATACCTAGGAATAAATCTAACCAAAGAGGCAAAGGATCTGTACTCAGAAAACTATAGAATACTCATGAAAGAAACTGAGGAAGACACGAAGAAATGGAAAAACATTCCATGCTCATGGATTGGAAGAACAAATATTGTGAAGATGTCAATGCTACCTAGAGCAATCTACACATTCAATGCAATCCCCATCAAAATACCATCTACTTTTTTCAAAGAAATGGAACAAATAGTCCTAAAATTTGTATGGAACCAGAAAAGACCCTGAATAGCCAGAGGAATGTTGAAAAAGAATAGCAAAGCTGGCGGCATCACAATTCCGGACTTCCAGCTCTATTACAAAGCTGTCATCATCAAGACAGTATGGTACTGGCACAAAAACAGACAGAGATCAATGGAACAGGATAGAGAGCCCAGAAATGGACCCTCAACTCTAGGGTCAACTAATCTTCGACAAAGCAGGAAAGAATGTCCAATGGAAAAAAGACAGTCTCTTCAATAAATGGTGTTGGGAAAATTGGATAGCTACATGCAGAAGAATGAAACTGGACCATTTCCTTACAGCACACACAAAAATAGACTCCAAATGGTTGAAAGACCTAAATGTGAGACAGGAGTCCATCAAAATCCTAAAGGAGAACACAGGCAGCAACCTCTTTGACCTCAGCCGCAGCAACTTCTTCCTAGAAACATCACCAAAGGCAAGGGCAGCAAGGCAAAAATGAACTATTGGGACTTCATCAAGATAAAAAGCTTTTGCAAAGCAAAGGAAACAGTCAACAAAACCGAAAGACAACCGACAGAATGGGAGAAGATATTTGCAAATGACATATCAGATAAAGGGCTAGTATCCAAAATCTATAAAGAACTTATCAAATTCAACACCCAAAGAACAAATGATCCAATCAAGAAATGGGCAGAAGACATGAACAGACATTTCTCCAAAGAAGACATCCAAATGGCCAACAGACACATGAAAAAGTGCTCAACATTGCTCGGCATCAGGGAAATCCAAATCAAAACCTCAATGAGATACCACCTCACACCAGTCAGAATGGCTAAAATTAACAAGTCAGGAAAAGACAGATTGGCAAGGATGCGGAGAAAGGGGAACCCTCCTACACTGTTGGTGGGAATGTAAGCTGGTGCAGCCGCTCTGGAAAACAGTATGGAGGTTCCTCAAGAAGTTGAAAATAGAGCTACCCTATGACCCAGCAATTGCACTACTGGGTATTTACCCCAAAGATACAAATGTAGGGATCTGAAGGGGCACTTGCACCCCAATGTTTATAGCAGCAATGTCCACAATAGCCAAACTATGGAAAGAGCCAAGATGTCCATCGACAGATGAATGGATAAAGAAGATGTGGTGTATATATACAATGGAATGTTATGCAGTCATCAAAAAGAATGAAATCTTGCCATTTGCAACGACGTGGATGGAACTGGAGGGTGTTATGCTGAGCGAAATAAGTCAATCAGAGAAAGACATGTATCATATGACCTCACTGATATGAGGAATTCTTAATCCTAGGAAACAAACTGAGGGTTGCTGGAGTGGTGGGGGGGGTGGGAGGGATGGGGTGGCTGGGTGATAGACACTGGGGAGGGTATGTGCTATGGTGAGCGCTGTGAATTGTGCAAGACTGTTGAATCACAGACCTGTACCTCTGAAACAAATAATATATTATATGTTAAAAAAAAAAGAAGAAGAAGAAGAAGAAGATAGCAGTAGGGGAAGAATGAAGGGGGGGAAATCGGAGGGGGAGACTAACCATGAGAGACGATGGACTCTGAAAAACAAACTGAGGGTTCTAGAGGGGAGGGGGCTGGGGGGTGGGTTAGCCTGGTGATGGGTATTAAGGAGGGCATGTTCTGCATGGAGCACTGGGTGTTATATGCAAACAATGAATCATGGAACACTACATCAAAAACTAATGATGTAATGTATGGTGATTTACATAACATAATAATATAAAAAAAGTATTTTAATGAAGACTAAAGCCAGCCTACTTGCATTTAGGATCTCAAATACAAAATGTATTTCAATTTATAAGTAAATTTTCAAAATATTTATCTGTTCACGTGTTGTGATGAGCACTGGGTGTTATATGCAACTAATGAATCATTGAACAGTACATCAAAAACTAATGATGTACTATATGTTGGCCAATTGAACATGAATATATATATATATACACACATATGTTCAAACCTCATTGACACATACAAATAAAAGGAATATGAAAATAATCCCTTTTCACTTAATGGTCTAGAAAAATAAAAACGGTTCACTATCTGCCATGGAAAGCTCCAACCTGAACTAATAAATGACAAGAACCAAAAAAAAGAATAGGGAATAAAAAGGATCCCCACAAGGAGGAGGAAAAGGGGGGAGGAGCAGGAGGAGGGGAAGGGGAAGGGGGAGAAGAAAGTTAGAAAACAAAACATGATAATGGCTAAAACAGTATTTATCCACTAGTAATCTCTGCAGCAGAACTTTGCACTTCCTCTGATGTTCAACACTGGAATTCCAAAGGAATGTTTTAATTTCCGTTAATGCCTATGAATGGCCATATGTACTTACATCCTCTCCAACAAATCTACCCATTAGAAGGAGCATTCAAAACTTAATGTTTCACTTTTCTCTATTTTGGAAGGAAGTGATAACCCACCATACTTAGTGTGCTCAGTTAGGTAGAGTGTCTATTGGAAGTAAGAGGTATGCTTTTGAGTACAAATGTGTAACTATTTTAGAATTTTATCAAAATTGTATAATTAATTTAAAATCCAAACATATTTCCATTTAAACTGTTAAAACTGTATTCAGTATTTTTAAAAAATTTTTTTTCACATGGAGCCCAATGTGGGGCTTGAACTCACAACCCTGAGATCACGACCTAAACCGAGATCAAGCGTCGGACATTAACCAACTGAGCCACCAGGCAGCCCTGTATTCAATATTGTAAAAGATACAAATGGTACATTTTCTGCATTGATATTTTTTCCGTATTATTTTTTTAAACTTGCTAGTAAAGTGTAATATACTTAAAGAAAAAAAAGAATACATTTATTTTAAGTGAACAGTTCAACTGAATTTTCACCAACTGACCCCACCCATGTAAGAAATACTTAGGTCAAGAAACAATAAATGACCAATACTCCTGAGGACCCCCTCCCCCACCCACATGCCTTTGTCAGGATCACCCTCCAAGGTAACCCATTCCCTGACTTCTAACAACATAGGTTAGTTTTGCCTGTTTTTGAATTTTATATAAATAGAACCACACAGTACATATCCTTTTGCGTCCCTCTTCCTTCACTCAATATTGCCTTTGTGAGATTCACCCACATTGCGTGTAGCTAGTGGCCATTCATCCTTATTTCTTTGTTAAGTATTTTGTATTGTGTGAACATGCCTTGATTCCTCTCCATTCAGCTTTTTGGGGAATTCAGGTGGCTTCCTGTTTGGGGGTCTTAGGAAGAATGCTGAGAACATTCTAGTCCCTGCGCATTGTGAACAAAAGTGAATATTTCCATTAGGGGCCTACTTGGGTGTGGAATGGCTTTGTCATATGGCAGCATATGACCAGCTTTATAAGATATTGATAGGTTTTCATAGTGGTTGTACTTGTTTTACTTTTTATCTGCCAACTAAACGAGTAAATTATAAAAAATGTTATTTTATACTAAAATTATGGCCATTTTTTTACATATAATCTTCAAAACATTTAGAACATCCTAAAAAGTCAATTTGTGGCAATAAGGAAGATTTGTAGTTTCAGGTGTTAAACTGAGATTTTGAACAAAAACTTATATATTTAACAACAGTGATTATTACTTTTACCGCTACTTCCACAAAATACAACAACGTAACAAATGGTAATGGAACCCCTTCTAGGCACCAGTCCCTGTGCCGCGTGCTTTACCGCAATAATGTGTTATTCCTCTCAATAAGTGTGTGGGTTCTACTATTGTCCCCAGTTATCCATGATGAAACCAGATATGCACTATGAGTAACATAGGGTCGAGGGTCGAGAAGCTCCCCGTGAAGGTCTGTTGGACTCCAGATCCAGCTCTTACTCCCCTCTGAAGCCAAGGCTCCTGGTGTAGCTCTGGGAAGCACACAGTTGTGATCATGGTACAGAGGGAGGCAAGGGTAACATACTGCTCTTCTGGATTTCCTGATGTGGTTATTTCATTGGTCTTTCTAGAAATATCCCATGTGGGATTCTCTACATGGGCTGCCAAAAATAATTTTCTTTTGACTGTAAAACTTTGTATTCCAGCAGTGAAGAGAAATGGGTTGCAAATATTTTAGATTTCATTTCCATACACACGCAGATCTATTGGTCTTTTGCATCAGGTAAATGATAGCAACACATATGAGCTCTAACAAAAATAAATAAAATCAGGCTTCCTTTACCATCCTGTTTATTTAATTTAGCAAAATTTTACAATGGAATTCTCCCCCAAGCCCTAAGCTCAGTGAGCTGGGGCAGAAACTGCCTACACACAGTAGGAAGAAGGAGGAAGGTGGGACGTGGGGTCAAATGGAAACTCAGGAGCCATTTCTTTGTGAGTCCCTGTTTAGATGCCTCATGGCCCCTACACATCTTCTTGTACCCAGACCTAGGCTCCTGTTTAGAAAAGAGATGGTCTCTTTACGGAGATGTGGCATCATCCACACAAGTTGAGGAATTATTAAAGCATGAGACAAAGCATTTTGCAAAGCCTTTTGGGGGTATAGATCTTCTCCTCCCTGTGTCCTTCCCTTTAAACATCTAAATTCTTTGAGAATAAGTAGCATGTCAAAGACTGATACAGTTTGTTCGGAGACTCATGTACATTAAGTCTAATTCTACACATAACAAATTGGGGCTGCTTTTAGAAATATCATAGATTTTGTTTTCTACACACCTGAGACGCGGTCCAGATGAATTTTAGGGAAATGCAAATCCAAACCACAATGAGATATGACCGCACATCTGTCAGAATGGCTACTATCAAAATGACAAGAAATAACACGTGTTGGCAAGGATATGGAGAAAAGGGAACCCTTGTACGTTGTCGGTGGGAATGCAAATTGGCAGAACCACTGTGGAAAACAGTATGGGGGTTCCTCAAAAAAAATAAAGTAGAAATACTATATAATTCCATTACTGAGTAATTACCAGAAGAAATCAAAGCACTGATTTGAAAAGACATATGCATCCCTGTGTTTATTGCAGCATTATTTAAATTAGCTAAGATATGGAAGCAGCCCAATAAATATCCACTGATAGAGGAATGGATAAAGAAGATGTAGTTTATATAATGGAATATTACTCGACCATAAAAAAGAAAAATGAGCTCTTGCCATTTGCAACAACGTGGATGGACCCAGAGGGCATTATGCTGAATAAGTCAGACAGACAAAGACAGATAGCATATGATTTCACTTATATGCAGAGAATAAAAAACAGAATAAAAATAAACAAACAAAAAACTGAAACAGACTCAGAAATACAGACAACAAACTGGTGGTTGCCAGAGGGGTGGGGGGGGTGCGGGATTACATGTGTAAAGGGGATTAAGAGATACAAACTTCCAGTTATAAAATAAACAAGTCATGAGGATGAAAAATACTTCATAGGGATATAGTCAATAATATTGTAATAACATTGTATGGTGACAGACGGTGACTATACTTATCATGGTGAGTGTATCATCATGTATAGACTTATCAAATCACTATGTTGTACACCTGAAACTAATATAACATTGTATGTCAACTACACTGCAACAAAATTGTTTTAAGAAGATGAATTTTAACATAGTGTTCCATGATATCAAAAACTAATGATGTACTGTATGGTGACTAACATAATAAAATAAAAAAATAAATAAAAATAAAAACTTTATCCTAAAAAAAAAAAAAAAGGAGATGCATTTTAAACCATTAGAGAAATTCCTTATCTCTCGCATACATCCCATATTAAAACATGTCTAGTTATGCAATCCATACAATTTTGATGGCAGGAATTGGCACCGTTTTCGCTGAAAGCCATTAAGGTAGGGTCCAGTGCTAGACTGCATTATTATTACAGAACAATGTGCCATACAGTTTGAGTGGAGAAATTTACAGCGATGATTACAGAAGTGTGTACACTAGGAAGACCACCATAATCCTCACAAAGACTTTGGATAACTGGCCTTTAAGATTATATTGGTTCAGGGGCACCTGAGTGGCTCAGTTGGTTAAGCGACTGCCTTAGGCTCCGGTCATGATCCCGGAGTCCCGGGATCGAGTCCCGCATCGGGCTCCCTGCTCGGCAGGGAGTCTGCTTCTCCCTCTGCCCCTCCCCCCTCTCATGTGCTCTCTCTCATTCTCTCTCTCTCAAATAAATAAATAAAATCTTTAAAAAAAAAGATTATATTGGTTCAAAGACAGAGGACATTCTAGATATTAATATTTGTATATTTTTCCTCTAATGCCATTGGAAAATGTTTTAGTCAACCTACCACATATACGGATTTGGAAAAGAGTTAACAATGTCTATTCATCAAGGGGAAAAAAAAACAACTATTTTAAAGCTATTAAGTTCACTTTTAACAAAAGCCTTGCTCAGGAGCACTGAAATATACTCAAATATCCAACATTATTCAGTATTGGTGAAAACGACCAAAGTAATCCAACCAAACTACAAGAGTATGATTTTCTTCCATTTTTAAAAATGTACAATAAAACCAGAACCACATTCAATAGTGCTAACAGTAAATTATGACAATAAGAAGGACTGTCCTGGGGCGCCTGGGTGGCTCAGTCGTTAAGCGTCTGCCTTCGGTTCAGGTCATGATCCCGGGGTCCTGGGATCAAGTCCCGCATCGGGCTCCCTGCTCAGTGGGAAGCCTGCTTCTCCCTCTCCTGCTCCCCCTGCTTGTGTTCCCTCTCTCGTTGCGTCTCTCTCTGTCAAATAAATAAAATCTTTAAAAAAAAAAAGAAGGACTGTCCTAACTCACCTCACTTCATTAGAATTGGGATTTAGGGCCACCATAACTGATTACCCCAAGAGGCTGACAGGACGGGGATTAGGTTCCTTTGGAGGGAGGCAGCTGAGTGTGGGGACCGAGCAGCCATGAAGCTGCAAGCAAATGAATGACAGAGCCAGAGCCAGGAGGCACTGCCCCGGTCACTGATACAAAGCTGTCCCCTCAACCCAGCGGGTCCATTCCTGGTCCCCAGTTGAGCAGGAAACAAGAAATCTCAGAAGTCGCTGAAGTCACTCTAATTATTATTACAGCCACGCAACTCCCGTGGGAAGGACAAGAGAGCCCTCTCTCCTGCCTGTGAGCCTACTGCTCATTTAGTCCTAGGTGGAGATGGTCACCACCACCCTTTAGTGACCACACTGCCGTAGAAGTGAAGATCAGTCCTGGCCTCTTCGTTCACATAAGTGAATTTCCTCCTATTCTCTCTTAATTTCTTCATGTGGCCATTCTAACCAGTATTCTACACATAATTACTGCATACATATCTACTCTCTGAAGCAGCTTTTCTAATAGATACTTAATTTTACACACTTAGAGCTATAGGAAAACACCGTTAAATTGGGCCCATTTACTCTGAACACATTTAACCCCAAAATAATAAAACTAACAATTGCTTTTGTCACATATAGATGTTTCATACAAGCCTCTCCTCCCTGTCTTCTCCAGGTTCAACTTTTTTTTTCCGTTGTTTTTTTTTTTTTTTTAGGTAGAGAATTGCTCAGAATTTTTCCTCACTACAGCTCAAGCATCGTTTGAAACAATTTCACGTTTTTGAAATTGGACTAAAGGAAAACTTTATTGGTTTTGAGAGCAAGACCAGGGAAATCACGACATTTTCCCATTCTCGGAAGCCATGTCAAAAAGAATTAGAGCAAAATGTAGCTCACAGTCCCCAAGGTTGGGCCTGACAGGAGGGCAATCAATGCTCTGCTTCTAGAATTTCTGATTCCCTTTGTTTATATCCTGTGTGAGGCCCCTGTGTTTCTTCCCAAAGCATTTCAGCAAGACAATTTCTAGGTCTCGGGACCACTGCAGCACTTGAAGAGGTTTGAGGCAGAGAAGAATGGCGGATGCAGGGTGTCTTGCCTCCAACAGACGTGTGCTTGAAAATGAGGTGATGATATGCGGGATGCTATCAGGGAGACTACTGACACGCAGCCTGCCTAATTGTGAAAATATAATTAAGGGAGTGCTGCTGTCTTGTGGATGGGATTATTTTCAAAAATACATCTGCCTGGCTTGCTCCGTATTGATCGACTCTGTCAGTGAAAGACAGCTCATAAAATTTGACAAGGAATTAGTCAACTAATTAAAACAACCACATGATTCTTCTTTGTTTCTAGATTAGAAACATGATGAAATGTAGTTTTGTGGAAAAGCAAACACACATGTGCTGACACACACAAGGACAAATTCTAAAAGATTTTAAGTAATGTAAAAAGTAGCAATTATCTACCTGAAAATTTCCTAAAGTGTTTCACTGTTCTGAGGTTTTATTTTAATTCAATTTTGATTCCATTTGCAAAGTAAGGAGGGAAGAACAAACATTCATAAGAAACCTGTTACACATAAGCATGGTCTTAGCCATTTAAAATATTATCACAGTTTTTTGTTTTAAGAGAAAATGAAGCTAAATGGGCAAAAGTGATTTAAGTGTTAAGTGGGTTTGGTTTTAATGTCATTGACCTAAACACTTTGGCTAGAAATTACCGTGGGAATTATATCTTTATCAGCTACTTTTCATAAAAATTTTATTGTGTGTATATAAAAAAAAATTTATTGTGTGGATTGACAAGCCATGATGACTTCACCCAATTAAACAAGTATGAAAACTTCATCCTTAATAATACGTTATTTTCCTACATAATAGAGGCATACTATAATTAAACATACATAACAATACTGCTTAAGCTGTTTGTCAGACACATTTTTATATAATTCATTTAGCAACTATGAATATCCATGAATAAATGTGGATTACTATTTTTCCATTGAAAGTCTCATCTCTGGGTTGGGTATGAAAGCTTGCCTGTTTTCCTTATCATTTTAATAATAGAGCTGAAACACGCTTTGGTCACCCTACTGTAGACATGTCTTGAGCACTGGGAAGCTTTCTGTGAAAAGGAGTTCCATGGGTGTGGGTCTTTTAAAATTTGAATGGGAAGTGTAAATGTTACGTATTTAAGCATGCATTCCCTATCAAGACACAAAGCAAGCACTTTTTATTTTTCCAGGAATCAGGCTATTTTAATCTCAATATTTCTGCAACTGCCCAATATTTATGGATTATTAATTCTATGGAGTAGGAGGGGTCCTAGTGGTTGGAGGATTGGACATGGTTCTTTCTTTCAAGAATGTCCCAACCCCACAAGTTTTTCTGACATTCATCAGGCATCCTACCTGTTGACAGACCAAATCTAAGGACTATGAATGGTCAGGTCCAGTATTTCATCATTTCAAGTGTGTTGTCAGGAAAAATTGTGAAGAATTAAAATGGGCAAGAAATGATTAAATGGGCTTTGGGTGTCTTATGTCGTTCACCCATCTTGGCTGTCTGTACCTTTGCTCGCCTGTGAGTAGGCTTTTACGACTCCAAAGAGGAAGACACGAATAGAAGACAGATAGCAATGTGAACATTTTCTGTCTGTTCATGGAGCTGCAGGAGAGTTTGTCCTGTAGATAGTACAAATCCTGTGACTCAAATCCTCAACTGAACCAGTTTGCTCATTGATAAACACGTTAAATAAAATCTCTGACTCATGTTCATGTTTGTGTGAGTGTCATGATTTACCCTCTAGAAAAAAATCCTTTGATAGAGTTTGTGAGTAGCTTTTTGCTCTGCTTTCCTGCTGGTCACATCACCTTTATAGCTGCTGACCTTTCCCCATCTCATATGACACCAAGCGTGACACACAAATTTCCCCAAACACTACTGACACAAGGCTACTATGGTTACCTGGCTTTATTTTGGAGTCTGGGGTTATACCATAAAAAGTGTCTCACGACTGTGCGAGATGACATTTTAAAGTTTATGTTTTCACCTTCAAATGCACACACAGATCTTGTGCTCTGGCTCATAATACAGCAGTGTTTTAGCATTAAAATGAACGCTTGAATGTACATGGAGTAAACTGGTATACCAGGAGACCAGACAATACTTCCTTTCCAGCTTCTTTTTTTTTAAAGATTTTATTTATTTGAGAGAGAGAGGGAGGGAGAGAGCATGAACGGAGGCAGGGATGGAGGGCGAGGGAGAAGCCTCTCTGCTGAGCAGGTAGCCCGATGCGGGGCTCGATCCCAGGACCCTGAGATCATGACCTGAGCCATAGGCAGACGCTTAACCGACTGAGCCACGCGGGCGTCCCCCTTTCCAGGTTCTCACATCTGCTGAGTAGCACGAGCCTGCAGCCCTTGTGCTCTTGTGCTCAGTAGCAGTCATCAAACAGTGCCTGAAATAAGCTAACATCACGGCGGACATCTGTGGAGCAGCTGCACCCCCATGGGCTCCTCTGAGCTCCTGCTTTGCTCCTTATCGGGTTTCTGCTCCTTCTGAAGCACCTGACCCTGGCTTGGTGGCATCAGCCCTTGCTTTAGCAACCTGGCTTGTCCTCACTTTCTTCTCAGGAGGAGGCAGCACCAGGTGGTGAGGAGGTTACAACCGTATGCTGCTGGAGAGGATGAAGTCATAGGCAACTCTCCCGTGCCTGAGAGGCAGGATCTTTAGCACAAAGACTGGATCCCTTCAAGTTAGCCTTTCGGCGGCCTCTAATCCTTGGTTCTTGCCTTTCTACTATCACCTAAAGAACAGTTGACATGGGAAGTTGCAGGAAGGCGCGTGCCAGAAACTACCCTCCACGTGCATTGAAGTAAGGTCAAGTTTTCTGTGGTCTTCAAAACTGATGAACTACGTATAGAAGGGAGTATTATTCAGCCCTTAAAGGAATGAGGCACCAACATCTGCTACAACCTGGATGAGTCTGGACACTGGATGCTAAGCGAAAGAGGCCAGACACAGGAGAGCAGACGTTGTTTGACTCTGTGTACAGGAAACACCCAGTACGGATAAACCTATAAAGACAGAATGCAGACCGGTGGTTGCCGAGGCGGGGGTAGGGAGGGAAGGCTGCATAACACGGTGGATGTTCCAAATGCCACTGCATTGTTTGATCAAAAATGGTTAATTGTAATGTTATGTCAGTTCCACCTCAATAAAAAAGTAAGTGAAAAAAAATCGAAATAATGTCAGGGTGAGGGAGACCTCTCTCTCTGTCTCCCCTTTCTTCTCTGCCTCCTGTCTTTCTTCTCTCTCTCTCTCTCATGTGTGCACATGCACGCTAGCTCTCTCTCTGTCTATAGGTACCAGGTAAGCATGCCAGGTAGTCGTAAGACTTACCAGGTAAAGTGCCCTACTGTCTAACTCAGGTAGGTTTGGGCGTTTGGGGTGTTGCATGAGGCAAGGCTGGAGGGGAATAACATCCCTTGGGAACTGGAAGCCACCAGGCAATGTGGACTTTCCTTCAGAGCTATGGGGAGACACTCAAGCTTTTTCAGCAGATTTGGGAACAGATTTGAATTTTAGCAAAATCAGCATGAATGCAGAGTAGGGGATCCACTGGTAGGGAGCCAGAGTGGAGGCAAAAAGGCTGTGCAAAGGTTAGTGATCAGAGACAGAGACCAAGGCGGGGGCCATGAGGCTGGGCAGCTTCTGGAGATCTTCTAGAGGGACGCTGTGGAGCAGCTGTGAGGGATGAGACAGTGGTTTCCAGAGAGTCCCAGGCTCTGGGGACTGGGATGAATGCATGCCTTTGCTATTCAAAGTGAGAGAAACGTGGGGGAGCAGGGCTGTGGGGAAGAGAGGGGCTACCGCAGCCAATGTGGCCCAAGTCCAAAGTTCTAGCGCCTGTGTGCCCTGGACCAGCACTTCTCAAACTCCCACACATGCACACTTGAATCCCCTGCTCATCTCATTAAACACAGACTATGATTCATGATGTCTGGAAGTTTCTGCCTCCTGAACTAGCTCCCAGGTGATGCTGATGCTGCTGGTCCAGGGACCAGATTCGAATTAAGGCTCCAGATTCATCCAAACCTTCTTCTTGTTAGGCACCAGTCCTCAATGAAGCTATCCTGCACCCCACGAGAGTGTTGGCTCTCCCTCCCCACACCTGGAGCTGTAACGGTGGCCTGTGGTAGATACACACAACTTTGTTGAGAGAACCAGCACCCAGGGTAAAGTCCTCCCTCCCTGTGCTCCCGGTTCCACAGGGAGGGATGCTACTGTTGCTGAGGCAGAGCCAAAGGGGCTGAGAGGTCTCCATGGAGACCATGGCTCCTCCCCCTCCTGGGGACAAGGGGAAAGGGGCTTTGGCCACTGTTAACTATTATTTGGACACTCAGTCATGTCCAAGGTTCTCTGTCACCATGATTGCCTGACAGTTTGGGAAAAAAAACAAAAGACAAGAACCCCTTGGCTCTCAGGTTTGACTCTGCTGCATTAGAAGGGGAGGTATAAGCATTTTAATCCTGTTCTGGCTTCATGGACACTGAAAAACACGTGCACATCAAGAAGAGGAGAAAGGCTTCAGCCCAAAGAAGAGAGGAAAGGTAAATTATCCCGCGATGGACACCATGCTGATGAGAGTTCCCTTCAAGGATTACTGAAGGAAAACCTCTAACCTGGGAGGCAGGGAGAATTATCCTGACTGTAGCTTCAGCAGAGAAAAGGAAAACCTTAATTTTATTATTCTCTGCTCCAACTCCCACACATATCCAAAGATTAACAAAATCATTTGTTTTCCCTTGGTTTCATTTCCAGAATCATCCTCAGCAAACACAATTTAAATTCTAGATATCTCCCCACCAAAAGGCAACAAAGACGTGTTCGGGAGAGTTCATGGAGATTTGAAAGAAAATTCGCAGAGATTTGCCAGCTATGTGCAGAGAATTTTGTATGAGATTCTACCACACTATGCTACACTCATATGTAATTGGATAGTCAAAAACCATGGGCCAATCTTCTCTAGATGTACGCCTTAAAAAAATAATGCCATAAAATATGTATAAAGAAAAAAAATCTTCCATCTCCTAAATTTTGGAGATGTCAAAAAAGATAGAAGATATATTGTTTCAACCAGGAATGTGAGATTCTGTAGGTCTGTCTGATTTGCTAAGAGCAGTGTGGTGCATGATAAATGTAGCTTGCTTTAAAAAAAAAATCTAGATCTATAATTGGAGTCTAGACATTTTTATTTTTTACTTAACCAAACTCCCATAGTATGGTTCCATTACATGGATCTTAAGACCATGACTTTCCCACTTTGAGGCCAATGGTGTACCGCCCGGCTCCTGGTCAGGACGTACCAAGAACGGTGAGTAAAGAGGGAGGAAGGGAAGGGCAGGGGTGTGCTTGGGGTCCCTCCTCCCTCTGCCCCTCCCTCACTTTGCCGCCACCTCATTGCTGAGGAAAGATCTGAGCTCTGCCTGAAATTCTTCATCTCCAGACTGGAGTAATACACCCCATGTGGATGTCCCAGAGGAACTGGACACGTAAACTAGTATAGGACTTGGATCTGCCCTCAATCTCCTTTCTTTGCTCTCCTCTTGGCCCTAGACTCTTGGCCACCGCCCTGGGATTATGTATATTTCAAATGTAATTCTCTTTAGAAGAATAAATATTTTCTAGTGAAAAATCTATTTTTCTACTTGACAGTAAATGATCCAGAGCACTGGGGTGTCATCGTTAATTGAGCTCTTTTTCCTCAAAACTCATACCCAGGTCATCACAAATGCCATTCATTCAAAGTAAAACCAGCGTGTGATCCCTTCTGCCTACTTCCTTGCTGACCCTGCCATGCCATCCTTTACTGCCAGGACCCCTGCTCATGGTCCCCCTGCTTCTAGTCTTGACCATGCCCGGCCCCACCACTATCTTTTCTCGACTCCATAGCCACGGTAGTTTCTAAAACAGAAGTCAACCCTCTGCTCAAATTCCTGCAGTGGCTCCCCGTGCTGCAAAGATCCTACAGGGCTGCGATGCCCTATGAGGCCTGGCCCTCCCTTTCCTCTCTGAAATACCTGCCACCCTCCCACTTCTGCCCCATTCATTCATCCCAGCCCCACACTGGCTTCTGTGCTGTTTCTGCAACATGCTAGTCACACCCTGCTTCTCAAACTTTACCTCGATTTTCTCGTTGCTCTCTACTTTCCGCCAGCTACCTCTCCTGTTTGTGTTGCCTCAAACACCACTTTCTCAGTGAGGCCCACTGTGGCCACCAGCCCCTGTTTAAAACAGCCACCTGCTGAGGTCTGGGGGTCATTCCCCGCTCTCTTTCTCAGCTCTGTGCAGTTAATTCCCCCAGGATGCTTATCTCCTCCCAGCACACAGCATCATCTGCATGCCCATGATGATTCATGGAGGTACCCTTTCCCCAGCAGAAGTCACAGGAGGGAAGATCTCTGTCTGTTTTGTTCGCTAAAGTATCCCGGACACCTAGAACAGTGAATCATGTTTAATATACACTCGATAATGTCTTTTGAATAAATCAAGGTTTTTTTAATTACTTTAAGGGAAAAAATGTTATTCCAAAGCTTGAGTCATTGGTAAATTCCACTTCACAATGCATAAATTATTAGGTCTATATTACACATAATGATGTTCCATTTAAATTAAAAACTTGGTTCGCTTTGTATTTGTATGCCTTGAATAGGCATGCAGGTCAGTGAAGGACAATTATATAAAAATAAGAAGGGGAAATAACTGAGCATAAACCTCACTTCCCATGCCCAGAATAGAGGGCTCCCGCCTGCTCTGGACCCCTTACCTTTGCTTGCGTGTCTTTCAATGGCAGGGAGTATCTTCCCTTCAAACCCTGCCATCGCATACCAGTGAGGGTCCCCCTTGCCACTCACATAGGGTACGGAAGCTCAAACAGGCACAGTACAGGGTCCCCAAGTCAGCTGGCTTTCGATTGAAACCGTGGGGCATTCAGTGTCCAGAAGATAATAGTAATGTTTCAATTAGAAGGCAATCATTCTCTTTACATGGGAGCACATTTGAATGGTATAGTTCCAACTGGTCTTTCTGCAGCGAGCTCTTAACTAATTTATTCTCCGTGACCGAATAAACATAAACAATTCAAACCATGCTTCCAAAATTTGCTACAGTTAGCACTTATTATGTATGTCACTCTTCTCTTTTGCTCAACAGAAATTCAACATTGCACACTTATGCTCCAAGGAGCTCAGATCTAAAGATAATTAGGAAATTTGCTTTCCATAAAAATCAGGTATATACATTTGCCTTTGCACAGCTCTGTTTCACTAAACAGAAGCTTATTTCTAACACAGATTTCCAGCTACTATTCAGAAATGCCACCACGCTCTGTCGAAGTGCCACTGATTTTCAAACTACTGCAATTGTGAAACATGAATAGTTAGATTTCCAAGGAGAGTCTGTGGTATATTATCGAGTGTACTCATAAAAGCTGAGCCCAGGCTAGGACACATAACATAGGGTCAAGAACGTGTGTGGGCTTTGGTGTTGGTCCTGGGTTTGATCCAGTGGGACTCAACCTTGTTTGGCCTCAGTTTGTAAAATGGAATTAATCACAATACTTGGTTATTATTGGGTTTCCTGAATGCTCAGCACAGAGCCTGCGTTCACAGTGGGTGTTTAGGAAATGTCAGCTATGGTTATCACAAGGATTGCTATGACCACTTTTAGATGGTGTTCTGATCCTACCATTGTGGCTCAGTGAACTTGGAAACCTGACCCTACCTCAGTGGGCCTCAGTTTGGTTTTTTTTTTATTATATTCAGTTAGCCAGCATAGAGTACATCAGTTCTCACATAAAAAAGTAGGGATAATGCCATCTGCTATGTAAGACCGCTATGAAGATGAAGCAAACTAAGGCATATAAAGAACTGAACAGAATGAATGGCCCATGGTAGAGGATTCAGAGGTAGAGGGTCTTGACTTCCCTTCCCCTTTACACAAGGCTATTTTGGACACAATTTGTGTAAGACCAGAAATTGATTGAGATGATCAAGAAATAGCTGTCTACCATTGTTCAGAATTTATAAGCAGATCCCTAAGAAATTGTATTTTAAGACTATGCATACCTATATTGTAATATAAAATATTTTATATAGGTATCCATCAGCAGTATTGAGAAAAGATAACAAATATTAAAAGGACAATAAATAAACACTATAGTAATTCTCGAATAGAATTTTAGAATCCACAGAATGCCCAAAGCCGTCATAAGAGGGGAGATTAGGACACAAGAGAGTTTCTCATTGTAACAAGATGATATGCCACCCATCCTGCACCAAGGAAGGAGCTGGGGCTCTACATAGAACATCATTAGGATGGGTAATAATTCCAGGAAAAAATTAGCTGAGAATAAAACAGATCAACTTAGTTAAATGAGATCAACTAAATTTACCTAAGCTAGAAAACAGACTACAGTGAAATTCACGTATAGATACTTGCAAACTATGAAAATTGAGAAGAAACTCTTATATGTGTTTATGTAATCATATGGCAGGAGAGAGGCAAACACAATATGGCAGATCTGGAGAAAGCTGCCGAGGAATCCTGACCCAACAATATAAGCAATTCTAGCCCCCAAATTTATCAGGGCTGAAGAATTTTGACAAGACCAGTCAATCTCTTTATTGATTGCTCTCCTGCCCTTCGACCACCTTGCTTGAATACTCAATGTAAAACCAAGTGAAACCAGACAAACTCTTAGAAGTCTCCTACATATGTGACGATAGTTACTAAAACCTTCTAATTTGGGCCAGCCTCTAAATAAAAGATCCTTGCTCTTAATTAAGAATCCACCCACTGGCCTGGTGTGTGTCTTTTCTACTGTGTGGGATCAGCCATGCTGCAAGATGCCTCCTAATTCACTGAGAAAGTTTAGAGAAATAATTAGGGGATTTAGCCATTTCTCTGTTGCTTTTCTCCCAACCACATCTGAGACAATTGGGTCAAGGGAGCAGAAATGCAATTAAAATTAGCAAATATTTCTTAAAAGCCTACTACATGCATTGAAAGGAGTTGTCCAAGTTCTGAGCCAGGAGGGAAGTGCTGAGTGCCATTTTTGGGGAAGAGAATTCTAGCACAGTGAGGGAATGATGGTTGCAAGCAGGAACGAGGGGCTGCAGGAAAGAATGGTCCAAGACAAGATGTGACTTGTTTGTTAGTTTTTCCTTTTCACTTACTCAACATTTTGATTTCTGGATTTTCTGAAGAAACTCCCTTAAAAACACAGGTTCTATAAACACAGGATTTATGGTCTTGTTCTATGGGGGACATGGGCATTCTAGTGATAAATTGCTTTTTTCCACAGAGCTTACTTTTTTTTTTTTCCCAGCTGGTTAAGATTCCTATTTCTATTCATTCTTCTAGGAACTTTTTAGGAGCAGATATCCATTTTATAATGGAGATTAAGTGCCCACCAGGAACGCACCATCTGAATGGCACAGCCAGAATGCCAACTCTGCCATTTTCTTCCCAAATCTCTTTTTTTTTTTCATTCTAATTCACACTTTCATGATCACAGATCAAACACTTGACCTCGGATATGGGGGTCCATTTCCTTGCCCTTTCATTTCCATGCATAGCCTTTACTGTATTAAGTTTCCAGCAGGGAAGAGATGACACCCTAGGCTCAGTAATTTGAGGAGAATCTTAAAAAGGGGCAATTTACAAAGTTAGTGCATTGCCCAGGGGCTAAGAGCAGCTCAAATCTGTTACCTGCCTTAGGACTGAAGAGTGAAAGAGAGCCCAGCAGGAACCTCAACAACCTGGCGGGGAGGGAGCTGGCAGAAATAAAATAAATACACTATCAGCACTCTTCTGCCTTTCCATCTCCCACCGGTGCCTCCCATTAGCTGACCCCAATGGGAAGCCAGTGACCAGGGAGCCCACTGATTCATCCAGCCACCTGGGACCCAAAGCAGGATGGAGACAGGTTATAGAGTGGACCTGGAGAGGCATATGTAAGGTGTGCAGCCAAGGATGCTCTTCTTAAGAAGAGCAAGGTCAAAAAGAATGGTTGCAAGGTGATTGCAAGGAGACTCAACACAACCTCTTGCTACTACTGCAGCAATGATTCTTCATAGTCTAGAGATAATGAGTCCATAGCCTCTTCTTTGTAGGATTGCCAGATTTAGCTAACAAAAATGCAGGATATTGTTAAACCTGAATTTCAAATAACATGTAATTTTGAGTGTTAAGTATTTGGGATTTGCTTAGACTAACATTATTTACTATTTGTCAGAAATTCAAATTTAACTGAGCATCCCATATTTAATCGGACAGCCCTATGTCTTTGTGTAGTTATGACTTCTGTCCCAGAGGAGGAGGGCAAATGATGAATTTCCATCAAGTGTGTTATATTTAGTATTAATCTTGTGAGTTTCATATTTTTGCTTCCCTTTCCAATTTAATTCTCGGGTTCTCCCTTTTAAAAAATTATGCTCTCTATTTTTACTCATTGTGATTATATAAAGACTGTCTCCATTGAGAATGTACCAATTTTATTCTCATTGAGGTCATCCGTGAATTGCTTCTTTTCTCATGAGAATACATTTTTTAAAAAGGCATTAAACTTAGTGTTCTCTTGCAAGGTAGTGAAGTTTTGTTACATGTCTTCTGCTTGCAAATGGGAAATACGGATTTTAAAAATGAGTCCTCATTCAGGGATCTTCAGTATGCTTCCAGAGATAAGAAACATGAATCTATAGAAACTAATACAAGAGCAAGCAAGACAGTGGTTCCACAGCTCCAAAGTCTTCTAGGGTTTAGTGAAGAAAAGGTCATCTTCAGGATGGATTACAGTATGACCATTCTAGAAACTCTGCTTTTGTGGTGCCAACACTGCTCCTCACTTGTCCAGGGTGGGAGATGCTGAGGAAGAAGAGGAGCCCCCATGGCCAGGGCTGGGTGAAGAGGGAGAAGCTGGTACAGTGGAAGGGTGCACAGATGGTGTCTGCTTCTCCCTCCCATTTACCTCTCGATAGCTCCCCAGGTGAATCCTGTCCCACTCAGAGTCAAGCCCAAAGTCCTCACAGGACTTCTCATGACTTGGCCCGGTAATGCTCAGACCTCAACTCTTCTGTCTTCATTTTCTTACCTGCTCTCCTTCAGTCACACTGACCTCCTCAGGGTTCCTGAATTTCCTAGGTTTAAAACCATGACAGGGCTCCTGACCTGCTGTTTTTACTCCCTGCTCCCCCATTTCGACGGGGTCCATTTCCTTGCTCTTTCATTTTTTATGGCCTTCCCTGACCAGCCCCTTCAAAATGGTACCACCTCCATCATTCCCTGACCCTTTACCTATTTTATTTTTCTTCTGGGCATAAATCATCACCTCCCTGTGAGGTGATCATTTGTCATTTGTCTATCTTCCTCTCTATAGAATATAAGCTTCATGAGACCATGCACTTTTGTCTTTTTTTTTTTTTTGGTCTACTGCTGTATAACTAGTGTCTCCTCACACATGGAGACCCCACAAAATTGGTGTAAGATCTCCATCCTGAGTGATATCACACCACATATTTATTCCAAAGATATGTAAGCTGTGTTCACCTTCTGACTTTGCAAGTGTCCATCACTTGAAGAGTTCACCTCCATATAACCAAGAGAACCACACCTGTCCTTTCTTTCTTTTTCTTTTTTGTTTTTAATAATCACCAAAATCAAATTGAGTTGGAGGTGGATGCTACCATCATCAAAGTCTGGTATCTAACCATGTAGACAAGTAATCAGTCCATCCAATTTTTTTGCTCACTTGATTTCACCTGTAGTACACTGTATTACCCCTTTTGAGTTTTGTTGATGGTCTTGCTGGTACTTCAACAAAACAAACGCACTGTCTTCTTCAGAAGATGATTTGTTATACCGCTCGATATTGAGAAGTGTATTTGATATCTGTTGACCCCTTTACCAACAGGCCTCTAGACTTCTTAAGTCTTATCTTGGAGTCACCCTTAATTTCCCTGAAAATGTTTACACTAATTGAAGCCTTGAGACTCTTGTTCTCAGTGTCTCATCCTCTTCAGTTAAGTTCATCATAGACTAAAGGGTCCTGAGCACTAGGGATATCAGCCCCACTGGCAACCCCATCAATGTCTTTTGGGTCTATTTGGAAATGCACAAAATAATAATTCCTGACAGCCATGCAGCCCTTTCAAATTTATAAAAAAAGATTGGATCTATATTATTGTATTCAGTCTTCACAGTAGACCCAAGATGAATTGTTTCCCCAATTTCACAGATGAGGAAACTTGCCAAGTTGAGAGGGGTTGAAGCAGAGCCAACGGCAATGCCTAACTCCAGGGGGAGCTCCTCCCTCACTGTGAGTGTGAGGCTGTGTGTGATGGCTCTGGTTTTAAGTGATTTGGTCACAAATTACTTCAGTGGAAAAGGCAGTAGCATATGATTACAGAATCTAATTTGAGGTATTTTCCCCAACTGTCCTAATTTCCCATACACAAAATGAACAGATCCCTTAAGCAATTTGCCATGATCAAAGTGCCTAACTGGGGAGCCACCCAGAAGACACATATTTTTCATATGAGCCAGCAAAACAGTTTCAATGAGTGGCACTTTCATTTTATATTAACTCATTCTGAAAGTGCACATTTTGGCATCCACAAAGGCAAAGGGGGACTTATCCAGGGGCCTCACACACAGAGACACAATCTGGTCTTTAATGATGTGAGCCATATATGATCGGCCCCAGGAATCCAGGGTTTTAGGGCAGGAAGGGACCACAGATAGCATAGCCTCACTGTTTACAAACAGAGGTCCCAGTACCTGGGACATGTGATGGTGTATAAAGGAATATGAATCTCCAGCACAAGCACAGTTCATAACACTAATGCTTCAATGATAAGCAATTTCAAATATTATTTAATATTAAACCAAACACACATAATGTGGAAAAGAATTAAATCCACATGAATCTTCAAGATTTAATACAGGTTTCACAGATGGTTTAAGCTGGTAGTGGGCTGCTCTGGGCAAATCCCAAACTGTCTGGGGCTTTATGTTCTACTGCCCTCAGGGGCAGGCAAATGGAAGGGTTTCAGAAAAACTAAGCCTCCTCAATTAGCAGATGAATAAAACTTGAGCCCCAGACAAGCTAAATGATTAATAAAGATGTTAGAATTTGCTATTGCATGAGATGCCATGGCTTTCCTGTCTTTTTATGGGATAATGTGCCGAGTGTCTGAACTGCTTGAGCACCTGGGGGTTAAATTTGGCTGGAGCATGCTGAAAGGGTGGTTTTCTAGGGATGTCACAACTAAGTACTGTAAATGGAGTGGCCTAACAACAGTTCTGGAGGCTAGAAGTCAGAGATCAAGATGTCAGCAGGGCCATGCTCCCTCTGAAGGCTCTAGGGAAGGATCTGTTCCAGGCCCCTCTCCTAAGCTGTGGTTGTTCCCTGGCTTTTGACAGCGTAACTCATCTTGACATGACTTTCTGTATGGGTGTGAGTGTGTGTGTAGGTGTGTGTGTGTCTGTCTGTCCAGATTTCCCCTTTTTATGGGGACATGAGTGATTTTAGATTAGGGGCCCACCCTAGCCCGATATACCTCATCTTAATTTAACTAATTACATCTACAGTGACCCAGTTTCCAAATAAGGTCAAATTCTGAGGTACTGGGGGTTAGGATTTCAATATCTGAATTTGGTGTGGGGATAGGATGCAACCCATAACACACATCAAGTCTGTTATGGCCCAGACTTAATGAACCAGGTGGTTCTGAGAAATGGTAGCCAAGCTCAAAGACCAAGATGAGCCTTTCTAGTGCCCACCACTTAGGCTTCCTTAAACTCAAAATTAAAAATTATCCTCATTTCCAGAACTCACCGCAACCATCCAGTCTAAGATTTTCAACTTGGTATCTTGGTACTAAAGAGTCTGTAATTGTTGAACTTTCGCTGGTCTTCGGTCAAGACATACAGGAAGAAAAGCGATGGAAGTTTGAGTCAGCTGCCTCTGAGAGAGCAGAAATCGACGTGCTGGCATTGCATTATCAAAGGAGGCCTCTTTGAGATCCCCAAATAGTTATTAAGTAATAATCAAGAGATGGAAAAATCTGTCACTTTTAAGTTAATTCATCTTTCATTTTAGTGGTCTAGATTCAGATTTATTCTCTTGTCTTGTGTATTTCGGCATTTCTGTTGATGGGTCAGATAATTCACCATAACTGAATACACCAGCTTTGGTCTGGGGGAAGCATTCAGAGACGTGCTCCATGTTCTGGCTTCACTGACATTTCAGCTTCTGCTCATCTTCATGTGTGTAAACAACATTTGGCTACCCTCCATGGACCACTTTTTTTTTTAAGATTTTATTTATTTATTTGAGAGAGTCAGAACTTGAGAGGGGGGAGCAGCAGGCAGAGGGAGAGGGAGAAGCAGACCCCCTGCTGGACGGCCCCCCTCCCTGACCTAGGGCTTGATCCCAGGACCCCAAGGTCATGACCTGAGCTGAAGGCAGACACTCAATTGACTGTGCCACCCAGGTACTCCACCTCCATGGCCCACCTTAACCATCTTCCAGCCCTGAAGTAACGAAGGTCATCTAACAATTATTACTTATGAATCTTTCATGGAAGTTTTCTCCTTTTATTGAAAGGACAGCTGATTAGCAACCTTAATTCCATCTGCAACCTTCATCCCCTCTTGCCATGTGACATAACATACTCACAGGTTGTGGGGAGTAGGACCCAGGCGTCTTTGGGAGTCATTATTCTGCCTGCCATATATATATTAATACAAACTCGATAAATGTCTTCCTTTATAACACTATGTAGTGTGTTCTATGCACTTAGAAACACTATCCTGAGGAGGGTTCTGCAGGCTTCACCAGACCTGTGAAGAGCTCCATGGCACTCACCAGGTTAAGAACACCGGAATCTACAGACAGTGAAGCCGACAACTACGACCACCGCTTCCTCTAATGAAGCATTGACCACAAAAGCACTTGCACATAGTCTCTTTAACTCCTACCTCCCAGCAACTTTCAAAATCAGAGGCGTTAGTAGGTATTTTTGTAGATGAGAAAACTAGGGTGGCAGAGAGTGATTTGCTCGTGGTCGCACCACTGATGAGTTGCCGATCTGAATTCAAAGCGCTCCGCCGTCCCCTGAGCTGAGAATTCTCCTTCACGTCTTTTTACACCATGACATATTCACTTACCAACTAAGACTAAGAAAAAATTAGTATCAGTATCAGTGTACAATGTTTTTCCCTCTTTTCCTAATTTATCTGACCAGAGTTGAAAAAAAACTTTTGAAAAACACATTCCAGTCACTTCCTTCACTAGCTTTCTCACATTATCAAAGAAGACCTTATTAACATGAGTGAGTAAGTGAGCAGGTGCTAAGGCTCCCAATGGTCTGTTGCATGCCCACTCCTCTATCCATCCACACCCATCACCCTTGCGGCATATTACCTCCCTCAGGTAGCCATAAGAACTCCCCAACTATTTTTGGGATCTGGAACCCGGCTCTTTGTCATTGATGACTGACTGGTCTCTTTAATTGAAGTATTTAATCAGGATTCTATTTCCTCTGGATTGTTCAAGCCACCGAGATTAAGATCTGGCTCTGCCTTACAGCATGGATGGAACTAGAGTGTATTATGCTGAGCGAAATAAGTCAATCAGAGAAAGACATGTATCATACGACCTCACTGATATGAGGAATTCTTAATCTCAGGAAACAAACTGAGGGTTGCTGGAGTGGTGGGGGGTGGGAGGGATGGGGTGGCTGGGTGATAGATATTGGGGAGGGTATGTGCTATGGTGAGCGCTATGAATTGTGTAAGACTGTTGAATCACAGACCTGTACCTCTGAAACAAATAATACATTATATGTTAAAAAAAAAAAAAAAAGAAGAAGAAGAAGAAGATAACAGGAGGGGAAGAATGAAGGGCGGAATCGGAGGGGGAGACGAACCATGAGAGACGATGGACTCTGAAAAACAAACTGAGGGTTCTGGAGGGGAGGGGGTGGGAGGATGGGTTAGCCTGGTGATGGGTATTAAAGAGGGCATGTACTGCATGGAGCACTGGGTAAACACAATGAATCATGGAACACTACATCAAAAACTAATGATGTAATGTATGGTGATTAACATAACATAATAAAATTAAAAACAAAACAAAGATCTGGCTCTGCCTTATTGCTTTAATGCTGGATAGCATCTTCACAGTGTGACTTAGAACCTCACAGACACACTGAGATTCGGCTCTGAGTTCAGCACTGACTTACTGCCCTTGTGGACTGATTATCATCGGTTACTATTGCTGTTTAGCATCACCACTGGGTCACTGACTAGTAGAACTTCTCTTCCAGGCTGATAAAGGAAAGGTGCTGTTGGATATTTCATAACAGTTCAAGATTCTCATTAGCAGCTATGAGGAGGGTTGGAAGAACCAGGCCCAGGACACAGACATCTCATGCTCACTGTCCCCTCTGGCCAGGTCTAGAAGCTCACAGGCCCCAGGCCTGGCACAATGAGGAAAGGAAAAAAAAAGAGGAGAGGACAGAACAGAAGAGGAAGGGGGAGGGAGGAGGGAAGAGGAAAGGAATTTCTTTACAGTTTTTAAATATGCAAAGGACACAGGTATTATTTTATCAGACAAAAATTATTTAAATTATTTTTTAGAAATACAAAGATAAAATAACAAGATCCTCATTAAAAAAAATAAAGATGCAGTGAAAGATGTATGCTACCCTAGCCCTCATGTTCTCCTCTGCAAGACAAGAGGTGAAGCCCTGTTCATGATTTGGCTTTGGGGCTGTAACTGCACCCCACAACCTACTTCCCTTTTCACAGGTGGTTGATATACTGGGAAGGGTTTGAGTCATCTGGAAAAGAAAGAGTTTGAGGATCAGTAGAAATGGATTTAGCCCATCATGCATGAAGTACAGCAATACCCAACCTGTATGGGCAGGGAAATCCAGAATCTGTCAGAAATTCAGCACCCCCCCCCCAAAAGAAATTCAGCCCCACTGTAAAACTGCAGTGTTGCGCCATTTTACCTCTCAAAGGTAGAGAGGATAGAGCTCTTTCTGCGTGGGCAAGTATTCTCACAGGCTGAAACTTCCTTCCAGTTATTTTTGACAGGTTTCTTTGCCCTTTGATTAGAATAGGGAAGTCTAGAGATGCTTGTAATAGTCACTCATGCCATTCTGAGAAAAAGTCTGGCAAATTCCAAGAATTCGATTTCTCAGAACTGTCTCATTGCTTTACAACTGTTTGTTGCTTCCTTCAACTCCGTCTTACAGATATCAGAGAACACCTGAAGTGGCGAATGCTGTTGTGAGTTTTCTCCACTTGACGAACACTGGAGTACCTTAATTTTGCCACCTGTTTACAGGAATGCTCATGTTACTGAGAGACCAGTCTGTTGCAAGGTAGAAGGTGGCCATCAGAACCTTCTAGCTTGAGCTACGCCGGTTAAATTGCTCTTTGGGGATTTGGGCTCATCACATAAAGTCACACAGGGAGTTGTTTATGATTGTGATATGCAGCACTCCTCCCGTGAAATCCCACCATGCTTCACGGATCTAGTCCCTCCACATGTGGTGGTAACAGCCTCCTTCACTTTTAGCACTTTGGCAATAACTCTATTAATCAAAGTATATACCTTTGAAATAAGCAAAGTAGCTATATTTGGCTCTTTTTCATTCAGGATGATGCTTAAAATGATGCAAAGAACCGTTAAAAAAATGAGAAAAACGAGAGACAAATTATCCACTGTAGAGTAAAAATTGAATATAATAGTCTTGAACCAACTTGTGTTTCTTTTGAGGCTTTTAAAGGCTTACTACAGAAGTGTTGTTGCTAATGCACTGCATGCTTGCATTTCAAAAATATGTAACCAACTTTATAAGCTACCCTGTTAATCTCAAAGACAAATGAGCATTGTCAAGGCTTCCTCACCACTGATCTCAACCGCCAAGCTTGCATGCGTTGGGACAGTTGACAATGCTTATGGCATGTGGTTTTCAGATAAGCAATAAAGAATGGGGATTCCAGCAAATCAGATCCTCCATTTGAAGGTTTGACACCATTTCCCAGAACCCACAACTGCCCATGGCTTCCCTAATAAACACAGAAAATGTCAATGGGAACTACTGACGCACCAGCCTCACAGGGGAAAGATGAAAAAAGCCAAGGTTGTTCGAATACCTCTTTGCTCATCTTGCTTAATTGGAAAATCCAAGTGGTTCAAAGTCTGCTTCATTCAAATACGAAGCAATAAACTATATTTGAGAATCAACTACTGACAGAAAGCAGCAAATTTGGGAGAGTTAGTAGTCTTTCTACACTTCTGACACCGTGTCTGCTTGCCAAAATGTCACATCCATATATACAGCCAAAGGAAGGGGTGGTTTTCTAGGAGGAAAAATATATTTTTGACCTTCCTCTACCAACAAAATATTAACCCCATTATAATGTAAAAGATATTGATCTGGTAGTAGTCAAAGGAGGAAAAAAGAAACCGTATTTTGCCCCACTGTTACTAAAACATTAACCACAAATACAAAGCATATTATTAGAGAAGACAGACTTTGATTTGAAAATAGACTTTCCTTGTTAAAATGACATCAATCATTATTAAATACCAGGGTCTAATTTCAGACAATAGTCTTATCATGAAGACATGCAACTCTCTTTGACTTATGGATGACAAACATCACATTCACATATTTACATATACGCTGCTGTTTTTATGTAGCAAACTCATGCATTTCTAATGTACCTTCCCATTGTTTAAAATACCTTGCAGTTATAGGAGGTGGTCAGATGTGCCCCTTAGACAGACTGTTCCGTGCCTCCTCATAGAACTGCTATACAAAAGCACCAATCTCTGGACCTTCATGGCCAGAAATCTACAGGTATTTGCTAAATGTAGTTGTAGAAAATGGGCAGAGATGAATGTTTTGCTTATTTGTTTTTCATACAGTGGAACAATCCTAAATTGAGAAATCCTACTGAATCTGGGTGTAGGGAAGTGTGTGTTGGGATCACAATACCAGGAATGGAAGGAGACTCTTAACTTGGGGTATATTCACCACTCTGAATCGTTCAACTGTGAAAGCAAACGGGCATTTGCTTTTGTAACTTTTGGAAAATCAATCAATCAATGATGAAATTGATAAAATGGAGTATGTTAAGATTCATACTTCACCCACACTTTTAAGTGGAAATCACCATGCTATTCATAACCCCAATGGAGAAAGTAAAAGATCCAAAGAAACTGTTTTTGAGAATTAGGATAACTTATTTATAATTGTTACATGCAAACTAGTAATAGTAAAAGGATCCTAAGCATGGATTAATTTAAATCAAATTTAAAATATGTTAACTAAATAGTGTGGCATTTAAACATGCAGAAAAACAACAGTTCGATAGAAGGAATAATGGCAGAATGATGCATTTCTGAAATGAACGTTTGGTTACTGAAGAGTAAGAATCTTGTAAAAACGGAACCAGGGCCTGAACACAGGTAAGCTGCCCAATGTCTGAGTCACAGAGGTATCATGACTTCCTCTTCGAACTGCAACTAGTCCTCATGAAAAATTGTTGCTTTCCGCTCTCCTGGAATTCTGCCTATTTTGGGAAGTCAGTGTTGCCCAGTGAGAGTCTTGTGTTACACAGGAAACGGAAAGGCTTTTGTTTGACCCTCTGTTTCCAAGAGCACAGCCATCTGTAACCACAAAAGCCAAGCAGATAAACCATTAAGTAGAACTTAAGAGGAGTATGGACAGTGAACCCAGATGCCCGAGATGATGTTGAACCTTGCCACCATTTCCCAGTCACCTACTGATTAGCAGAGGGTCTTTTCCCAAGACTGCTTCTCTTGTACACTTAAGGGGGAAAAATAGCTGGCAGATCCCTGTCAGCATTCAGTGGCCTACGGAGATCTGATTTTGTTCTTCACTGGCGGGCATTGAGCAGGGAAAGATTTTCCCCTTTGTTCATTTCACTCAGAGCCAAGGGCCTGTCCCTCATTTCCCAAGGGGCCTGCACATGCTCACCCCAAGGGCAATGTCAACACGCAGTGGGGCCAGATTGACAAGGAAGACCAGATACAGACGTGGACCTGGTCAATACGCAGAGCTTCATGTACAACAGCCAGCCAGTGAAAATTCCACAGAGGATCATAGTAAAAAGCAGGAATAAAAACTCCAGCACAATGACTTCACACTTCATGAAGTTAAAAAAATTGCATACGTTCATTTTGAAGCAAACAAACAAAAACAAAACTAAACTAAACTAAACAAGAAAGTGAATTTTATAAGAAATGCTTGGAACTTTATTTTTTTCTGAAGGACTCCAAAATTAACTCCTGAACATTACAAAAAAAAAAAAAATCACTATGAAATCACTAATGGATATAGCTAAATCTAATATAGAAATAAACTCTATATGGGCTCTACTTCAATCACAGGCAATCAAATTTGGGGGAGTATTTATTAATTTCACTGGACCTAGTACTTTTATCACTAATATTCTAGCTGTGTAGTCAAACATGACTAGATATCACCTTCTAATTAATCTCCCTCTTATGAACTAAATAATAGCTTAATTTTTAAATAATAAGCTGTTCAAGAATTAGTATCATGCTTATTTACATATTAGAATAGAAGCAAGAAATTTTTGTTTCAGAAAATCACGTCATTTGTTCCACAATCCAAAAACTCCATAAAATCCTCATTTTTAAAAAAAAATTATCAGAATAATTTTGCATTGTGCACACATGTGTTAATAACATAGGTGTTTATTTGGGTGGATAATAAAATTCTATCAATTTCTGTAATTCTGTATGTGGTATTTTGCTTTATAGTTTATAAAGTGTTTTCCTAGGTTCTCAGTTACTCTTGAGAAAGGAGAATGGAATGGAGCAAATATTCCTGTACCCATTTTACAGATAAAGAAATAGAAAGAAATTTCCTAACAGCCCCCAAGAAAACACAACTGTTAAGGACTGATGTTAAAAATATATTCTCATATAAATACAACTAAAACTAAAAAGAATTAAACTTAATATAAGTTATTACATGAATTTTTTTTTAAAGATTTTATTCATCTATTCAAGAGAGAGAGAGAGCGAGAGCAGGAACACAAGCAGGGGGAGTGGGAGAGGGAGAAGCAGGCCTCCCGCCGAGCAGGGAGCCTGATGCAGGGCTCCATCCCAGGACCCTGGGATCATGACCTGAGCCGAAGGCAGACACTTAATGACTGAGCCACCTAGGCACCCTACATGAATTTCTTTATCAGATAAGATGAAGAGTTCCCTTTGAAAAAGAAATACTATAAATTCAATGTATGCTACTTAACAAAAATTATTGAAATGAACATGACCTTGGTTGGACAACTTTAGCACTTCTTCAAAGAAAAGCCTTCTTCAACTACAAAGGCAGTGAAAAGGATTGTACCAAAATCAAATCACTGATGTCCCTTTCAGCTCAAACATCCCATGAGTCTATGAATTTTTTTTTTTAAGATTTTATTTATTTATTTGACAGAAAGAGAGAGAGTGAGAGCAGGAACACAAGCAGGGGGAGTGGGAGAGAGGGATAAGCAGACTCCCTGCGGAGCAGGGAGCCCGATGCGGGGCTCGATCCCAGGATCCTGGGATCATGACCTGAGCTGAAGGCAGACGCCCAACGACTGAGCCACCCAGGCGCCCCGAGTCTATGAATTTTATAACTCACTGAATAAAGTTAGGGTCCTGTGCTTCCACCAAAACCAGCCCCTCACACCTCTGGCTACAAATCAGCCACCATTTTGCCACCTAGCAGGTATCAGATTGAGGTCTTGTTTCCGCAGAAAAGACTTGCACACAGAAGTTACCCAGAATGAGAACGGAGAGGGAGACAGGCTACATGGTTTTGCAATAAGAAGGTAAATGTGTTTGAATCAACCTAACAATGATCTCCTTCCAGCTGAACTCCATTCAGTGACTGCGAAGGAGAATAAAGGCATTTGTCCATTCTACCCTGAATGAGCCCTGTTCTTTCCCACTCACAAAAATGATTGAGTCTATTTTCCTTCTTATCTATCCGTTCACAAGTGTTAGTTTAACACCTACTCGCTGTGGTCCACCTGTTGTTCATTGGGGAATACAATGGCAAGTGGATGGGCATACTCACTGTCCTTCCCAATCTTACATCTATTACTTCCAGCTGTTGGAAATATGGGCATCTTGCGATGTTCTGGAGTCTAAACTGTCAGAGACAGTAAAATTCAATAGTCATCAAAGCTTGTAAAAGAAGGGGCAGAGGAGAGCGTGTGAGGCTTCCTTCACACCACATTATTCCATGCCATCGATTGCCAGGAACAAGTAGATCTCAGAAGGGTTCCTGTAACTGGAAAGTGTTTGGGAGGCATCAGCTTCTGACTATCTGGTTATCAGTTATGGAAATAGGCATCAGTTTGCACCCTTGCATGTAATCTTTAAATCTTACTGCATATTTTACCTTTTTATACTGAATTTATATCATTTTATAGCTATCAGCCTTGGGAGTAGTCGTCTTTAGCCTCTTCTGTTCACACCTGGACAGCACCACTCTGTTAATGGGCTATTAAGAGCACCACACTGTCCCTGGTGGCCGCCCTCAGAACTGCAGAGAGGGGACAGCGAATCCATCCAGTTTTGACTAATTCCTCCAAAACTTCTCTCTGACAGACAGCCTCAGCGGGTCATCAGTGGAGCCCTTGTGTTCCTCTCCTCTACCTTTTTCTCATCACCTCTTTCTTTTTTTTTTTTTTTCTCTCACTAGTAGTTTGTCTGTCTTCTGTCATCCTCTTTTTTTTTTTTTTAGATTTTATTTATTTATTTGAGAGTGAGAGCGAGAGAGAGAGAGCACGAGCAGGGGAGAGGGGTGGAGGGAAAGGGAGAGGCAGACTCCCCATTGAGCAGGGAGCCCGATGTGGGACTTGATCCCAGGACCGAAGGCAGACGCTTCACTGACTGAGCCACCCAGACACCTGCATCCTATCTTTCGTTACCTACTCTACTTCACTCAACCTGCCTTCTCTTCCTATCTTTCTTCTCTTTGCCATGAATACCACAAAATCTCACCCTGTGCGGAGGTAATTCTCAACCACAGAGAACACACATCATAGCAGGAGACAGTGATGATTTCTCACTCGGGTCATGCATCATCTCTAAGAAGATGTCATTTGCCCCTGGAAAGAATGAGGTGGGTGCTTCAGGCCATCTTGCCAAAGCAGGATGGAAATTAGCACCCCCAAAACATATGTGCATGCTATTTACATCAGAGTGCAGGAACCACAGTGGTTAAGAGAATAAACTCCATCTTGGGAACAAACAAAAATCTAAGCAAAAACACGCATATGGGTGTTGAACACATACAAGAAAAATAACATATTTAGAAGGAGAATTTAAAAACTGGAAAATGTATGTAACAATGAAGAAAACATAAGTTCAGTTGAAAATAGTCAAATGATTTTCTGGAAACCAGATCATAGATTGGACGAGGAAACAGAAAGGCACTTCATAAATTTTCAGCATTCTGGTCCCAGGACCGCTAGGTAAACAATGCGGTGATAGATGGTATACAGAATCCACATGGAAAACCCAAGGACGTTTTTGCAAATGGGGGCAGGCATCAGCTGGGTGGGAATGAGTAGGCATTATTTGTTTTCAAAAATTTGCCTTTCAAAAAATGAAAGCAACCTCCTGAAATAATTTAAGAGAAACAGGGCACGTACCAAGAAAATCCAACAAATACGGTCAACCATACTCCTTGTTCCCAAAGAGTTATGGGGGAGCTCTTGCCTCAGTCCTCTGTGCTCTGTTTACAATTCCTGAATCACCTTTTCTCTCATGGCCAGGGAGCCATGTGATGCTTCATTGTCCCAGGGAAAATGAAAAAGTTTCTCTTATTAATTTTAGTGAAACATACTTATTCCTCTTAAAATGTGGCTCATTGTTAAAACTCTGGATTATAAAGAAAATGCCCCAGGCTCCAACTTAATATGTCCGAACATAAGAGATTGTCTCCTTACTCAAAATAAACCATGAAACCCCTGGATCTTTGTTTTCCCTCTAGATGTTGCATAAAACCTGTAAGAATTTTCAGTAAACAACAGTCAGACAATGTAGGTTGTGCCAATGTATAATCTAATGCTCTGTGACAATATCCAGTAATAAGATGAAAAATCCCAACCTGCATTTAAATATTAAAGTTTTTTTCTTTATGGGACATGGTAATAGCATGCCCAAATGGACCCTGCAGAAGAATTTGTTTTCATACCTTGTTTTCTCTCTCATACTAGTAAATGTGACCTAAATATATAATGTGTGTTGGGGTCCTTGGGTGGCTCAGTCAGGTGAGCATCTGACTCTTGGTCTCGGCTCAGGTCTTGATCTCAGGGTTGTGGGTTCAAGCCCCGCATTGGGCTCCACGCTGGGCATGGAGACTACTTTAAAAATAAATTAATTAAAAAATTTTAGAAAATACATAACATGTTAAATAATAGTGGTTGTTAAACCATGACTAATACAGGTTTATCGACAGAGCTTATGAAATCCCAGGTATTCTTCTCCGAAGGGCCTTCTGAAGAGAATAACCCAACTTAGATACAAAAATGTTGAGTGAGTCATCTGATCATTTGATCCTAAAACAGTGGCAAGGGTGAGGTCTGGGACGGCAGCGGGAAGAGATGGTGAAATTTCGTTTCCAAGAAGAGGCAGTGTGCAGAAGGTATTTCAATTTTGTCCTTAAAGAGTGAGTTCCCAGCCTTTATTAAAATCTAGAACTTCAATACTTACAAGTTCATCACTTCTATGGCTTTCAGAACACAGCAGTAACTACTCTGCTGTTCCTCTGAAATAGGAAAGAGCTTTTTCTGAATGCATCCCATTTTCTGAAGCAGCGCCATTTTCAAAGCAATGGTTTCTTCACTTTGTTTCTGATACTCTGAAAATGGTCACTTCATCAAAAGCTATATCCTCCATTAGTTTTTAACTTATAATTTTGAAAACACAAAGTAAGGAACAGTTACCAAAAAACTGTAGGGTGACCTGCAGCATCCCTTTCACTTAGCCTGGCTCCTCGGGGACAATGTGCCACCTGCCGTCACCACTGTCACTTCTTCTAAGAGTGACAATAACCACTGTTGCCGCTGAACAATTTAAAAGTATGTTGCAGGGGCGCCTGGGCGGCTCAGTCGGATAAGTGTCTGTCTTTGGCTCAGAGTCCTGGGATCAAGACCTTAGTCGCGATCCCTCCTCAGCCGGATGCCTGCTTGTCCCTCTGCAGCCCCCCTACCCCCGACTATTGCAAGTTCTCTCTCTCTCTCTCTCAAATAAAACCTTTTTTAAAAAGTAAAAAAAATAAAATGAAATAAAAGTAGGCTGCATACCTGATGCCCTTTTACCTCAAATACTTCACCATTCTCTTCCGAGGGTAAGGACAGGCTTTTACATAACCACGGAACAATGAACAAGTTCAGAAAATTCAGATTTTACTGTGAATGTCTTTGGTTTTAAGTGGTAGTGTCATTGAACTCCAGTCAAAGGTAAAAATACTTCTCCTTCATTATAAACCAAGTCTTTTCTGACTCCTCATGCCAAGGAACTAAGCAGGGTAAAAATTCTTGAGGGCAACGATCTGTCTTCCTTCTTTTTCCCAGGTGCCCAGGAACCCCCCCGGGGACAGCCTTATACCTTGAACATGCATAGAGAGGGTCTGCTGACTGCAGAAGTCACTCTTGTAAACCATGTTAATGCCTGCTGAGTATCTTGTGTGTCTAGAACAGGTATGTGAAGCGATTCTCCATTCTCTGTCAGCAATGCTGATGTAACCCATCCCTATTTGGGAAATTACATGTTTTTTTAAAGGATAATACTAAACATTTTTTCCCACAGATAACCCTCAAACATTACCTCTTGATTTACTTTTAAATATGTTGGGCATTTTTGTGCCATTGCTTTGGGTTTTTAATATCTAGTGATAGTTACCAATGGTCACTATCCCAATGTTACCATTGGTAACACCCAGCGATAAGGGGAGTTATTGGTTCAGGTTGATTGTGGGATTGTTGAATCGTGTTGTCCTTTTACTCCTCCACATTGTCATAGATAAATTATATATATATATATATATATATATATATATATTCCAAAGAAAAGCAAGATTCTCCAAACTGACTTCTATTAAAATTAATTTTTTAATAACTGCTTAGTTTTATCACTACTTCCCCAAATACTAATTAATTCTAACTCTAAGCTATGTAATTATAATACTTCTGCTGAAATACAAAGTATCTGGTGCCCCTGGGGTGAACAAGCTACAATGTATTTCATGGTCCATTCAGCTATTTGGGAGAGCAGGGAAACAATGGAGCAGCCCCCGCTGGCTCCCCTCCCCCAAACACTGGCGAGCCCCGCTCCTCCCTCTTTAGCAGGGAGACGGGAGCGGAGCTGACAGCTGACATCCCGTCAGTTAATGCTCATCTCCGCGGGGCTGGGAGGAACGGTGGCCTGCCAAGTTATTTTTGGCCAGAACCTTCAGGAGCCTTCATTTAGTCCGTGGCCTAAGTGGCCGCGATATACCTGCAGAATGTGAATTGACGTTGCCATGGAAATAGAACAACTCTTCCTGGTTCTGTCAAAATCCATCTCTCTCTGCGACCAGGCAGGGGTCAAAAAGGAAAGAAACGGCAGCTCCAGGAAGAAAGTCAGAGAAGGAGAGGGACTCGCAGCGCCCTACAGTGTCTGAGAAATCCGATTGGCTTTTTCTGCTAAGATCCACACACATTATTGCCTTTAGAATCCAAATCTCTCGTCTCTGTCTCCTCCCTCTCTCTCTTTCCCTCTCCCTCTCTTCTCTTTTCTCTCCCTCACTCTCTCTCCTTATCTCTCTCTCTCTCTACCTCTCTCTCCCTTTCTCTCTCTCTCTCTTCCTCTATCTCTCTCTCCTTCCTCTCTCCCTCTTTTCTGGTAGACAGTAGTGAATTCAAGCTTTCCCCCCCAGAACCTGAAACCAACCTTCGCTGACCTGTTACGTAACATCTTCAGGGGCCCGTTTCCTCCATTGTCACATGAGGAAGGTGACCCAGATAACCACTAAACCATCCCTTTTGAGCATTTCCACAATGCTCTTTAATGTTCTGCTTTCAGTGTTAACAGACATTAGCCTGTTCTGCCCGGACCTAAACAGAAATGTCATGACGTAAGCACATGAAAATAGGGCCATGGATGTCAGAATAGCAAACCAGGAGAAGGTAACTCCCCCTGCCCTCCCTCTGCCTGGGGGTTGTAGCATTTTGGTGATGCAGGGGCCCATGGCTCAGTGCTGGTCCAAGCCTTAGCTCTTGAGACAACAGTAGAAAGGCTGGAGGTATGTCGTCCATGTCAGATGGCCCCCCATTCCCCCACTGCTGGGAACTAGGAGTGACAGCCTGCTCCCGCTTTCCCGGATCCTGCCCACTGGTCTCACTCTCAATCACCTGTTTGGCCCTGCTGGTATCCCAGCCTCTAGGTTGATAAACTCTGCTTCACAGAAATACTGGTACTTTGGGCAGAGGGAGGGTATACCCAGGATCTGGTGGTGCAGGGGTGTGCATGCACACACACACACACACACACAGATCCTATTGGTTCTATTTCTCTGGAGAACCCTCATAGGATACATTTTTGCCTAATGTTTGAACAACAAAACCCAAACAACAACAACAAACAAGCCCCTTTGAAGCTTACATCACCTGGGTAATTTAGATCACAAAACATGTGCCTTACCTTCTTGCATCCTTTGGACCCCAACATCTGTAGCCTCTGACCCCTAATATCAGTGAACACACATTATTTCAGATGTCTCATCTATTAGAAGACATTTAATGACTCCGAGCCAATGTGTTGTCTGAGTGACACTAATCATTGGCCCTACATTAGGCATGAAGTAGTTTAGTTCTCAATACAGGGATACATTTCCATTAGAAGAAATTCTGTGAGCCAGAGCCCTATAAACTTCAAGTTGAATCGCAGGGGTACCCCGAGATGCCCACACATCAGCACATGTGTCAGGTTTGCATGTCAGTAGCGCTGCCTTCCTCTAAATACCCTCCTTTTGGATGAAGTGATTCTCTATAATCATAGCAAGTCAAGTGGGGGGCGAGGTTAAACGCAATGCTACCATATTCAAGCAAATACATTTCCCATGAAAGTGTTTCAAAATCAAAGACTGCCATCAACAATTTAAATGTCCTACATGTGTTTATACTTTTATTAGTTCTTGAGGGGGCAAAACAAACACACTAACAAAAACACCAATGCTGAACGGAGACTGGATGAAGAAATGCATGGTGTGTATGTAAATCCCAAATGATTAAATTTGAGTTAGTATGTGAGAGCTGAACTGAAAGGGTCCTTATTTGCTAAGCTCCTAACAGACTCTAATAAGATCGCAAGAAACTCTAGAAACACCTTCTCTCTCTGTGGTCTTACATTAATCCTACAGTCCCTACTTTACCTAGAACACTGGTTCTCAACTTGGGGGGGGGGGCGATTCTGCACTCCAGGGGACACTGGGTTAATATTTGGAGGTATTTTTGGTCACAACTGGGTGCGAGGATGGATGATACTGACATCTAGTGGGTAGAAGCCAGGGATGCTGCTAACTATCTTAAAATGCACAGGATAGCCCCCCTTCCCCCAGAGCAAAGAATTATCTGGCCCAGAATGTCAGCAGTGCTGAGGTTGACAAGCACTCTAGAACAAAACTGGGCATAAAGTATGTGCTTTCCATTGGCATGTGTTATAATTAAACTGAAGAGGGAGACACAACTCTTGATTAAATCAAGGGCAGTACGTACTAGGCAGTTAGTAGATGGAAAACTGGTATAAACTCAAAGTGCAAAATACATGCAGTTCTCCTGAGGAGGAGAGCTAAGCAAACAAAGCCCATTTCAGCTCAGTTATCATGCGCTAGCTCAAATCAACAAGAAGGGATAATAGCAATGCAATTTGTTCCACTTGATTATAGTTCATTTTGCTCAACAGGGAAGTCAGATTTGATGTTCACGATCATCAAGCACAAATCCTACAAAATGTATTTAATGAGAATGCAATGTAGTTTTCAATGCCTTCATTAATTTGATTTTTCCCCTTTTGAAACAATAAATATTGATAACTAAATCTAAGTCACGTTATCTCTTTGGGCTTCAATTCCTCGGTTTTGAAACTGGAGAGTTCTACTTGGTGAGTCTTTTTGAACTGGAGCGTATGGCCCTTGCTGGTGTACAACAAACATCTTCCCTTGAAAAGGAAACAAAATTGACCAGCCGATGTCTGTCGTCGGTTATGAGCAAAACAAATTTCATTTTAGGAAGGTATTAAATCTCTGTATCTACAGGGAGCTGTGTATTAATTAGAAAAGCTACATGCACCCCTATGCTTATTGCCGCATTATTTACGATAGCCAAGATACGGAAGCAGCCCAAGTGTCCATCGATAGATGGATGGATAAAGAAGATGTGGATATATATGCACAACGGAATATACTCAGCTATAAAAAAAAGAATGAAATCTTGCCACTTGTGACAACATGGATGGACCTAGAGGGTATTATAAGTTAGACAGAGAACAACAAATATCACATCATTTCACTTATGTGTGAAATCAAAACCAAGTCAGCCAACCAACCAACAAAAAAACAGAAACAGACTCATAAATACAAAGAATAAACTGGTGGTTGCCGGGGGGGGGGGGGTTGGGGGGCAGAGGAGATGGGCAAAATAGGTGACAGGGATGAAGAGGACAAACTTCCAGTTGTAAAATAAATAAGTCATGGCGATGAAGAGTACAGCAGAGGGAACAGAGTCAATGATACGAAGAGTGTCTCAAGAACTTGAATAAATGTGGGAGCTCAATCTGATGAAAAGAATTTGGTTTATAACAAAAATGCCACATCTACTTTTTTTAAAAAAAATTAGTAGCAGCAGTTTTGGTCCCTAAGAAAATTTAGATCATGAGCAACTTAAAGTTAGAATTTTCATGAACAGATGTTCCAAGATAAGCTCTTTAAAATTTTGGTATTTTCCAACACGATTTATAAAAAAAAAAAAAAATCTAAAATTTGGAAAGTAAAATAGATATTCAAAAACTTGTATCATTAGTGTGGTTATGGGAGAACACCATGCATGAGAATTCCCTTTCTCCTTTCCTTTTCTATGTCTTTATTTCTAAACTTTTCCACCAATTTTGCTAGTACAGAGATACTAAATGCACAGAAGTAACATAATAAGTATTTGTAGAGTGAAGTCTTCCCCTCCTTTTTTTTTCTGTGATTGATGTACTATATGTTGACTAATTGAACATAATAAAAAAAAAAGATAAAAGGAGTTTAAAATATTGGATTTTAAAAATTTTCTACAATTGTAAAAATTGTATTACAGATATATATCTTACATATACATATAAATCTTAACTTCCCTTAATATATAAAGTCTTAACTCTATGTAAATTGTTTACATATATACATATATAAATACAAATAAAATATATATAAACATTTTACATAGAGTTAAGCTTTTCCAGCATTTTTTTGTGTTGCCATGTATTAACAATCAGTGCAATCTCTTGGTATACAATATGTCAGCTACACACAGTATTTGGACTAGCAAAATAAATCTTTTTTTGCTTAAGTTTTCTGGTGAAAGGTGACTTACTTGGTTAGCTCGGGGAAAAAAATCATAGATACCTGTAAAATTCAAGTCCATCATGTTCATTCACATGATGCTGACACCAGCAATATGCTAGAAAGATCTCAGAAAAGTTTATCATAATTTCACAAATAAGTATACTTATTTCATACCACTCGTGTTTATAGATACTGTTCCCAAAGTGGATCTTTATATTTGTAGTGTATTTATCTCATGCAAGTATATACATACTATAGAGCATTAAATAAATATACTTGGGAATGCAAAACTAAACTTAAGAGTGATGCCAGTTTTTGGAGGAGCAGACTCCCTGTTTTCTGTCTAGCTGTGGGCAGGGGTGTAGTTAGAATACATCAGCAGAGATCATCACAGAACGTGGGGCTTTGTGCTTCAGGCCCCGGACTGCCATGAAACAAACACAATTGGGGTAAGAAGAACAATTACACATTGCTGATCCCTTCTCTGAACATATCAGTGGTTTGCTAAGATATTAAAGCAGTCGCTTTTCAGAGTGAGTTTGGTTTTCATCACCAAGCCTTCTGCACACCCAGGCACTACCTTGGATCCCCACAACGACAGGTGCATCACCAATTCTTCTCCCCCATCCTTTTCTGGTTTGCTGACTTGCTCTCCATTTCCACAATGTCCAGATCCTCCATCCTTAGGGCCCTCAGCCCTGCCAAGCTCACGGCCTCTTTGCCCAGCACACTTTGTTGCTCTGGTCTCTTTTTCCCCTTTGGGGGCATTGCATTCTGTGGTTGGAATGGTGCCTAGTCCAGTAAAAAAGAACAAGGACTTTTTTTTTTTTTAGATTTTATTTATTTATTTGACAGAGAGAGACACGGCAAGAGATGGAACACAAGCAGGAGGAGTGGGAGAGGGAGAAGCAGGCTTCCCGCAGAGCAGGGAGCCCGACGCGGGGCTCAGTCCCAGGACCCTGGGATCATGACCTGAGCTGAAGGCAGACGCTTAATGACTGAGCCACCCAGGCGCCCCAAGAACAAGGACTCTAAAGTCAGATTTAGTTCTTGGCTGTGTGGCCTCATGAAGTTCGCTTAATGCTTTGAGGCATCCATGTTCCAGTTCCGGCCCAGAAGGGTCCCACTGCATACAGCTGCACCCTGTACCTACCTTTAGCCAGCAAACAGGACAGGGAGTACTGGGGGTCAAAGTCCCCAGGAACACCTTCAGCCACAGATATGGCAGGTTCCTCATCCCTTAGGTAGGATCCTTCCTTAAGGATGATCTGCCTGGTCTCTCGGGGTCCCACGAGGAGCTGAGCCCCCATTCCAAGTGTCCAGTAACCCACTGGACAGCAATCACTTTATTGTCTTCTTACCTCTCTCCCCTAATTCCTTAGGGTATTTTCTGGGACTGCCTCTGAAATAAACCGCTTGCACTCATTTTCTTGTCTTGGGGCTTCAGGGAGGCCCCATCAGCTGCTCCAATGGGAAATGGCCCCAGATGCAGAGCTGTGATGTCCCTAGGGCTAAGGGGCTCTCACCTAGATGCCCCTGAGCACTTGGCAGGGACCAGGTTTTTCCAGGACAGTCCTGAGTGCAGAGAAGAGGGAGGGGTATTGTTCACACTCTATGTCCCACACACGCCTTCCAGGGAAGCTCAAAGTATCTCCACCCCTTTTTTGGCTTGTTCAGGCTAGGGACAGGGGGGGGTTTCAGGGGGTCCTGGCTTTATGGACCCTGGTCTTGTGATGAGAATATGAAGCAGAATTGTTCCATTGCCCTCTCCTTTCTAGCTATGTAGAGACAAGGCATCTTCCAGGAGAGAGTTGAGGTGAGGGTCAGCATGGCAGGTGGGTGGGTTTTGGGGTACTGAAGACAATAAAAGCAGTCTAAGTAAGCACTGCTAGAGAGCCAGGAACTTTGCTGACCAGACATTGAGACAGCTTAGAGAGAACCACACACGGTGGCATTGTATCTGGCATTGACCTATATAATGAGGGAGAAGTCACCATGTGCCAGCACCCAGCTGGGGCTTTAAGAGACCTTAAGTACTTTCTCTCTCCCTGAACATGCTGAGATGCCCCGTGGGCAGGCCCAGGCTAGGCTGCTGATGGCAAGAGGCAACTGGCACACTTTCTACCATCACCCAGCTATGCAGCTGGCTAACCCCAAAAGCAGAGCCACCTTCCTGACAAGCAGCTGGTCACAGACTCATGCCCAAGCCCAGTTGAGCCTGGCCCAGCTGCCAACCTACAGAAGCATGAGCTAAATAAGTAGCTCTTACCTGAAGACATGGAGTTTTGAGGTGGCTTGTTACACAGCCATGGATAACTGAAATGCCCTGGAACAAATCCAGTGTTCCCATCCGGCAGTGCCGATTTTGGGTGTCATAGCCACTGGTTCAAAGGAAACTTGAAGCTACTCTTGCCTCTCAAAGGAATCTTGCATGGAAGTCCGAGACAGGAGCCCTGCATGGGGTTCTCCTTCCTCTCTGAAGAATGCTTTCCTCGGAGCTATGAGAACATGAGAGCAAGCCTCTCATCCAGACATCCCTGAGATGTCCACAGTGTGAAGGGACCCATGCTGGCCGCCATCTTTGGTCCCCAAATATCAGGGCCCCATTTTGAAACTCTAAGCCAACAAGCAATCCTTCAGCACTCAGGATGACTTGATAAATTCCCACTGATTTCATTTCACAAAGATCTCCACAATGTAGACACGGGCACTGCCACTCACTCTGTCCTGGGCCAGAGTGAGTGGCGAATTCTAGAATTCCTTTCCGTGTGGAATTCTCATTCCTGCGTGTGTCTCAAATAAGACAGAGACACAAGGCATGATTCACCACATTAACTTAAGGACTAAAGCAGCCCCTCTAAAAACATCATGGAATAACTCCTGGCCTCTGATATTTTATTATGCATATTTAGGAAGTGTAAAAAAATAAATGTTTTTTTTTAACAAATAGAATATGCAAAAAACATTTGCTCTGGATTTTCTAGGACAGCCCTGATTTAAAATATCCCCTCCCAATATATACAGAGTGTTCTTCCTTGAACTAAAAGAAAGAACTATTTTATAATCTCCATGTTTGGACATTGTTGGTATCACTGTCTCACGTTACTGATAAATTGGGTGTGTCTGTGCCTCAACTTTCTAATTAAAATGCTCAGTTCCTTAAGGCCACAGGCTTGAGAAATACCCTCTTATGACTCTCCCCCCAAGCTGAGGGATGCTTATTGTGCTTTTTGCCTTTGTCGAGTGGGTCTCAATAAATCACCTTGTAAAGCAATGTCTCTTGGCTTCAGAATCCCGGAAGATAAAGGGTGAGTAGTCATCAGAATATTCATGGGTATGATTAAAGATATAGTTTGTCCTTAGCATGTCAAGGCTTTCCATTTTTGACCCCTCCTCTTTCTCAAAGCATGCCGTGGCACTCACCTTCGCGAAGGGTCTTGAGTGAGTCACCAGAAAGCATTCACCAACACCCATCAGCACTAAAAGGCAATGACATGCATCTGTCATGAGTTTTGTGTGTTTCTATTACAGACATGATGGGGTTCCTTGGTGGCTGTTAAAATAGTTTTTTTTCTCTCTCTTGAATAGGAATTATGTTTGCAGAGATTTCACTCCAAGCTCTAATATTTGCTCGTGTTGATTAGGAGTAACCTTATCTTAAAAGTCTTGGTTCCTTTCAAAGCCTTTCAAAGCCACATGGATCTCCTTAATACTAAGTATTTAGCCGACCAAAGGTCTGCATCCTGATCCTCAGAGACTGGTGGTCATTTCTTTCCGTCTGGGGATATTTTACAATCATCTCGCCCACATCAGCTCCCACCTGACCCTAATCTGGTGAGATGAGAAACATTCGAGGTAAATTCCTAAGCTTCTTAGCCATTTAGGTTTAAAGAGCTTTAAGAATGTTGCAGACCTATCTGTGGGTTTGGAAGAATGTTCATAACTGCCTTAAAAATTTACCTTGCTTCATAGAAGAAATAGCTTTTTCACTATACAATATCAGAGGATTAGAACAACCCCTGGCCATCTCTCCCTCTGGTACCTCCTCTTTATGCAGGGAAAAAAACAAAAAAACAAAAAAACTAAGAGCCTTTATTTACCTAGAAAGCACAGTTACAGGAGGCAATAAAGTTTATGGAAACAGGCTTGCCATTTTTTACTTCCCACTGCCCCCAGCAATACTTTAAAGAGACAATTTCTATATCAGAGATATACTGTCCTCACTCTGAGGGTGCTATTTCAAAGGGTGCCTTACCACAAGGATGAAATAACGCACACTAAATCTTTCACAATTGCCCCAGGTCTACCTCTCAGCTCCACACTGCCCTTGAAAGGGGCTGGACCAAACAAGATGCACTAGAACATGGAATTCAAAGAAAGCACCATCGGTTCTCCTGATATGTTTATCTTTTTTGAATAGCTTATGCTGGGCTTGATCCGTCTCTTATGCTCTTTAGAGCCACCTACAGACTTGACTGCTCTCTTCTCCATCGGACCCTTGTTGGGAAATGAGAGTGTGGGCTAGAAAATGCTTTCATATCGTTCATATGGTCAAGAAGAGAAAGAATTCCCATCCCTTCAGTTGACCAGTTATCTGTGATTTATTTATGATTTATTGGGAACTCTGATTTCAGGTGATCCTTCTAATTGCTTTTGCACTGAAAGTAAACCCTCTGCCCCCATTTGATGTCATCTTAGGAAAATTCTGAATTATCCCACATCCACCCTATAAAAGGACTCAAATGCCTGATTTACAACAGCAAATAACTTTGTAGGTGTTCTGAATGGTTTGATACCTATCTAGCTGAATTCCTGGGACCAGACGAAATTTAGGTCTCCTACTCCTCCACCATGTTGCTCCTCCCTCCTACAACAGCAAATAACTTATTTTCCCAGAGAAAAATGTTTTCTCATATACAGTTTCCCCTCCATCAAGAAATCCTGGAGACATTTCAAAATCAACCTCTCCAATAACCACACTCCTCCTTCTTCACCCAAAACTCACACTTCCCCTGGTTCCCTCCATGTGGGTGGAAGGTTCCACCACCCACCCCATACCCAGTAAGGAGGTCACCTCACCCACCCTTTATCTTCTCCCGCTCTGTCAGCAGATGTCACCAAGTCCATTCCGCTCTCTGCGACACCATCTTTCAGCTATGCCAGAGTCCTGTCCTCTGGGTCAAGTTCCCCCTAGCTCTCAAATGGATTAAGACCCAAGCATCACCCCACTTCTGGAGCAGGTCAGCCCCTTTCCCCCAACCACCTGCTACACTGTAGGCAGAGTGAACATTTATATTGAAAATGTGATTGTGCCTCCCCAGCAATGAAGTCTCTGTGTCTCCTCAACACTTACAGGACCATTAACATGCCTCACAGGACATCACAGGGTAAATGTCTGCTGGCATTTGCAGGTTCGCCCTCTGCACCTGATGTGTCCCCTCCCCTAGGCCCCTCCCCACCACAAGCACATTGCACTCTCTCTCTCTCTCCTCCAGGTCCCCTCTGCCTGACGCACTGCCCTTGCCACCACATCTGTCTCCCTCCAAATCTTCCCCTGTGTGTCAGTGCGCTTGCCTTTTCCTACAGCTGACATACCCATGAGTCCTAGCCGTTTCTTCTCCAGGGACCAGCACACCTCACTGTTCCACTGGAGCCTTGTGGGTGTCACCCCATGCACTGCAGATTGGGGAGGGGGCTCATGTCGGTGTCTCCTACCCCTGGGCCCCATGCCTGGCAGTTCCTGGCTCACAGAGGGGGCTGCTCAGTAAACATGGGGCAAACAAAGGACAAAGTGGATTCTACCAGGGAATTCCAACCCCAAATTCTAGGGAGGGCAGGGAAGCAGGCAGAGTTGTCCATCCTGATCCCTGCGCCTTCTCCACCAGAGGTGGCCCCACACGTAGGAGGGAGCAGGGCACTGGCCATCAGAACCTGAGCCACATGATAGACAATGCTGGTCCTACCCCCTCCCTGCCTTCATTCCAGACAGAAATTCAATGAAACTGATGGACAACACCAAGGAAGTGCAATTCGGCACCCCACTCAGCCCTCCGCACCACTGACGTAGGTGTCACTCAAAGATGAGCCACTGGGCTGGGGGAGGACAAATGTGGAGTCTAGGACACTGGACCACCAGGAGGCAGAGCTGGGGTCTGATCACCCCAGACTCCAAAGCCCGGCGACTGAAACAGCTGTAATACATTCAAGGTGAACATTTTCAAATACTTGAGGGTTTTTACCTTATGTATTAGTAAATTCTTTTATACTGTCATTACTGCTTAAGAATAAAGGTCATAAAAATCGAGCAGCTCCAAATTAATGTTGTTAGATAAAAGAGGTGGTTGTAAATACTTTACATAAAGAAATTCCTTCAGAATTCACAGAGGTGGGCAACACAGAGAATGAACGATGAAGCTGAAACACTAATAAATCTCAGATAAGACAGTTTCGATTTCTAGTAAAACTAACGGTGAATCTTACCCCCCCCCCATTCCCAAATCCCCTCAACTGTTATGAGGCAGAAATCCCACCAGCTCTATTCTAGGGACTGAATGAGCAGGTAACATGCATGCCCTGGACAAGAGGGACACAGGCACCAAACAAGATAAAGGAGTGTGTGAGGTGGCATGAATCCTACAGAGAAGGAGAAAGAGCAGTGAGAAGAAATGTTCCATTTAGTCATGATTTTAAATAAAGGGGTCAGACAGGTTATGTGCAGGGCCAAGGAGGCTCCGGACCAAAGAAGAATCAGGGAAGGGAGATCGAGGGTGATGGGGTGTGCTGTGGTATGAGATGGTCAGGGCCCTTCTGATAAGGTGACCCAGGAGCACAGACCCAAAGGGAGACAGAGAGAGACAGAGGTCACCTGGAGAGAGAGCATCCTCAGCAGCAACGCCTACAAACAGAATGACACTGAGGTAGAAGTGTGCGGGGAGTATTTGGAAACATCTAGAAGATTTTGTGGAGTGAGCAAAAGAGGGACAGAGGGCAAAATCTAAGGGCAAGGTGTGATCTCACAGTGCCCTGGGGACCACTGAGAGAGCCTCAGTTAATAATGTGATGGTTGGACCTCAGCCTGGATGTATGTATGTGTTAACAGAAAGAATATCATTTGACTTGACTGGCTTTACCAATAGGACAGAAAAGTATCTCACTTGTAGCCGGTCAGCAAAGGCAGGGAAGCTGAGTAAAAAAATGATTTTAAGGATCCCTAAATTGTTTCAGGATATTGTAAATACAATGGTACTTCATTATCAAAGCTTATGAAGGATCAAAACTACCCTCATCTCCTGCCTGTGAGTGTGATTTTATCTATACATGTGAAAATCATTTCTTTGTATTGTGCTATAAACATATACACATATTTTAAATATCCCAAACCTACTTAAAAATTGTTCTTTCTCCAGTTTCCTAACCAAAGACTGGAAGCACAACATTTAACCAATGTATAGGCATTGTTCAAAGAAATGAATCCACCTATCTATTCATTTCCCCACCCACCCATCCATCCACTACCCATACACCCACCCATTCATCCACCTAGCCATGCACCCATGCATCCATCCACCCACTGTCCACCCGTCCATCTACTCATACACCCGCCTACCTATCCATCTATGATTCAAAGCATTATGAGTTATTATTTTGAAATTTACTTGAATGACTTTGCTTTGACTTTATTCCTATAGAAGATCAGAAGTTTACAAAATAGATGATAAACTCTTAATACCAATGCTCTACATTAAAATAAAAATGTAAATAGGCAACTATATGCTTTTTTATCCATTGAAATTAAGATATTCCCAAGTTATGGTATATGAAAAAATGTTTTATGAAAAGTGACTTTTGTAACAAGAATAGAAAATTTCACCCCAGGTGGCAAAATCAATTCAGATTCTTTTTGACATTTCTAACCTTCAGATTTCTCTAGGAGCAAGGCAGTTGTATAAAGATTATATTCTTGGGGCGCCTGGGTGGCTCAATCGGTTAAGCGTCTGCCTTCAGCTCAGGTCATGATCCCGGCGTCCTGGGATCGCGCCCCGCGTTGGGCTCCCTGCTCAGCAGGGAGCCTGCTTCTCCCTCTGCCCTTGCTCCTCCCCCCTGCTTATGTTCTCTCTCTGTCAAATAATAAAATCTTAAAAAAAAAATTATATTCTTGGATATTAATTATTTTGAGTAGTTTCCACAGGGAAAAAAGTAAATGTCATTTGTGACAGTGCAGAAGAAAGTCAAGGTTTTATTGTCTCTCGTTTATAAGAAAAAGGAAAAAGAGGAAGATCAACGAGAAAATACATGCATCTCAAATGTAGCTGAAGGGGCCTCTGGCACCTTGAGAGCATTGACGGGGGTCAAGTGTATGGGCCCTGCTTCGAGATGCCAACCTGAACTCCACAGGCCAGTGGCATTCATCACCAAGAGCTTGCTTTCATGAACATATTTCTTTTTTTTTTTTTTTTTTTTTAAAGATTTTATTTATTTATTTGACAGAGAGAGAGAGACAGCTAGAGAGGAACACAAGCAGGGAGGGTGGGAGAGGGAGAAGCAGGCTTCCCGCAGAGCAGGGAGCCGGATGCGGGGCTTGATCCCAGGACCCTGGAATCATGACCTGAGCCGAAGGCAGGCGCTTAACGACTGAGCCACCCAGGCGCCCCTCATGAACATATTTCTTGACCAACATTATTCTCATTTGTTATCCAGGGCAATTATTTAGGAGTGGTACATATTTTTTTAATTTATTCATCATTTTATTCAATGGTTTCCTATAGGGTAGTTAGCCCATATAATTTTCTGTATTATTTGATCTATTTTTTATTACCCTCTGACTTGGAAATAATGTATAGAACAGTACCAAACAGTGGGTGGCCATAATGATCTCTGCCAATGTTACCTCTAAAGCCGTCATGGCACCGTAATCAAGTCTCTGAGCTTATATGGAGTCATCTAATATAGGACAAGAAAAATAGAAAGTTCTAGTTTGGGGGAAGGGGATGGACTTCTGTGACAGACATGCCTGGGTTGGACCTGGTTCCCCAAGACATGGTCAAGGTTAAGAGTGTGACTTCTGATACCAAGACACTGGGTTTTGATCATCGTCCGCCATTTATTCTAGTCTAATCTGCATCTGTACTTACATCCTCTGTGCCTCCTTCTTACATCCTATTTGTAAAGTGAATGCAACAATACTCCCTATCCTAAAGGTTTGGGGGAGAATGATGTGAGATAATACGTGTCAGAAGTTTAAAAGAGTGCTTCCTGCAGAACAAGCACTAAAAAGAAATGTTTGCTCTGCTTATTACAACACATAGGAACATGGGCAAATACTTTCCCTAGATGCCTGTCCTCATCCATCATCAGGTAAAACCAGCACCAGAGTTAGGGTGAGGATCAGCTATAATAGCTCATGATTCGTTCCCAGCAAACACCGGCCAATGCTAATTCCATCTCTGCCAGCATTAGCTTCCTCTGCATTTGCTAATCAGGACAGGAGATTTATGATATCTGATCAGGTAAAAAAATAAATTATTACCACCATAAATACTGCAGAAATTCAATTAACTTTAGATATGAGAATATATTTTTCAAAACTGTGTTCATCTCAATTCTTAACATTAATTGAACATGTACTATATCCTGGGCACTGAATACAGGGATGTATAAGAGCCAGTTTCTGCTCCTGAGAAGTTCAAAGTCTAGTGGGAGTGACTGGAAGATGAATATGTCACACACTTAGAGCCAGGGGGTGTGAGACAGATAAGTTAGCAGATCACACGGGTGTTGGACAGGACACCTCAATGAAGGCAGAGCACAAATTCTCATTGGTCCCACATACGCCTCGCGGGCTTGTCTGGAACAGAAGAATCCCACTTTGGCGGGCCTGGACATGGCCTGTTTGTTTGTTGTGGCAATGGAAAGAGAATTAAAATTGGAGTTTTTTGAGCATTTAACTGAAATTTTATTTATTCTTTTTAAAGATTTTATTTATTCATCAGAGAGAGAGCACAAGCCAGGGGAGGGCAGAGGGAGAAGCAGACTTCCCACTGAGCAGGGAGCCGGACAGGGGGCTCCATCCCAGGACCCTGGGGATCATGCATGACTCGAGCCGAAGGCAGATGCTTAACCAACTGAGTCACCCAGGCGTCCTTTAACTGAAATTCTAATGGACCTTATACTCACTCCTAAAACTCTTCCTGATGTCAAAGTTCAGAAAAGTCATTAGATTTTATAAAAGACATCAAAGTCGTCTTCCAAACATCCTACCTCCCTCATACTATTCTGTCTGGGGAGACTTTTTTTTTTTTTTTTAATTACTTGGACATGGTTTTAAAGAGATTTTCGGAAGGAGGAATTATGGCCAGAAAGGAGGCAGCTTCGAGCAGGAGAAAATAATCAAAGTTGGACCACTTGGTATTTATTTCGGCCACCTTCTAGTGATATGATTTGGGGCAAAAATCTGAGCCTTAGATTCCATGCTATTTAAAAAAAAAAAAAAGGTTTAATTTCCCTATGAGATTGTTTTGAGAATCAAAAGAATAATATATGCTTTTTAAATCTTACACACTGGAAAATATAATGATAAGAGGGACTTGTGAGCAGGCACTGTAATCTGTTGCTGTAAAATGTATTGTTATCGAGGTAGAGGACAGCGGTAGAGACTCAAGACCTCTGTCCCGTCCACAGCTTCTATCCTTGGTGACAAAGTCCCCTGGCGCAAACCTGAGCCCAGAGCAAAGCTCTTAGGCACCAACATTTAAACCAGACATCATATGATCACTCTATTCCCTTTTTTTTTTTAATGCAGCTTTTCAGAATTCTGATCATAAAGGCAATTCATGTTCATGATAGAAAACTTCAAAGAAACAGAAAAGGAATAAAGATGTGAAAATTTATTAAGTTGGCTGTTTTCACCTAACACAAGACTGACTTAGAACTGCATAATATTGGAGATTCAACCCTCCCAGTCACCCAAGGGGCCAGTACCACTGTAGGCTCCATTTTTCCGATGAAGACACGGAAGCCTGGAGAAATCAGCTCACCCCATCACACAGGTGAGACATGTACTCTGCAAATTAGGACGACCTCGTAAAATCCTCTCTGTGCAACCCGCCTTGCGGTGCTCGTCATGGTCCATACATTGTCAGTCTGAGTCCCTCCAGTTTCTAAGTCCTCAGTGCACTCACTGACACAGCAGCCACTTTTGAGAAAACTCTCACTCCGGGGAAGCTTCTGCCCCACACGCTGGGGCCAGAGCAGCCACCCAAGCAGTAAACAGAACAGTCTGCCTTCAGGATGGGAAGGCAGGGAGGAAAGGAAGAAGGTGCACGCTGGGTCAGGCAGTGTTAAGGTTACGGGGAGTCAGAGGTGAGGGACACAGCTGAAGAAGAACTTCGTAGAACTTTGGCTTCTCCTCTGATGAAAGAGAAAGCCGTCAGAGGGTGTGAGCGGAGAGTATGACCTGGCTTTTATTTTCACAAAATCACTCCCTCCCTGGAGGAAGTGCTTGGGAGAGGAGGGGAGGGAGGAGGAATTACTCTCAACATGTGAATTTGGGGGCCACGGTTTAGTCTTTCACAGGGCAGCATGTTCTTCCCTTAATTAATTTCTTCTTGTGACATTAGATCTGCCACAAGGGAAAGAACAATTTTAGTTTTCTCACAGTTCTTCAAAAATGCTGCCAATTGCCGGAAACATTTGCAAGGACAGAAGGCAGTAATTCCCATTCATAAGTCAATCTCCCTCCCTCTTCTCTCCTCTCTCTCTCTCTTGCCACCCACCTCCCCCCAACTTTTTTTTAACACCTATTGACCAAACCATGTTCAGCAATATGATATTTCTAATCCCCAGGACTTTAGACCATGATTGGGAAATAGGGTTGCCCAAGATGTCATCAGAGATGAGGTCATCTGGATTAGGGTGGGCCCTGCTCCCAGTGAGGATGCTGGCAAGATGGGGTGGTGCAGCTAGAAGCCAAGGAACCCCAAAGATGCCAAGGGGAAGCCAGGGGAGAGGATGGAGCAGATGCTCCCTCCCCACCCTCGTGAGAAACCAGCCCTGCCCACACCTTGGTCTTGGACTTCTGGCCTCCAGAACTGTGACAGGAGACATTTCTGTGGTGTAAGCCATTAGTTTGGGGGACTTTGTCACAGCTGCCCTAGCCAACGGAAGCACGGCCCAAGCACTTTCGCATGATATAAAGTACGCCTCTTTCTTCCATCGGGCTTTAGAGGTCCTTGGGGTGGGGTCCAGGGTCTTGCATCTTCAGGCCTCAGAGAGAGTGCTCAGTCAACACCAACTACTAGGTGAGTAAGTGAGCTGGTGAGCAAGGGCATGGCTCCATGGACAGATGCAGGACTTAGCTAACACTGGGGCAGAGCAGGGGCTCCTCCACTGGCTAAAGAAAGGTCTGCCTGCCCATTAAATAATGAGGGATAACCCCTCCACTCTCGGGTCACTCACCCCTGAGAACCCTCTTCTTTCTTCACAGAGAAGCCACAGTTTTGATAGGGAGCCAGGAATTTAGTGTCCCTCCATTTCTAGCCTAGAGAGATGATGGGATCCTTACCGAGCCCAAAGCAAATCACAAGGAACGGCGGAAGAGAAGGGCATAGACACAGCCAGACGCCTGCGTCCATCATTCTGGGGAAAAATTCTACCCTCAAAAAAGATTCTGATTTCTCCATTGTGGTGCCAAGTAGAATTTGGACCAATCCCTAAGTATGAAATGAAAATTTGCACTGATACTGTGCTTACTCTGTTTACCATCCTATGAATCCTACAGCAATGATCTTATTTTTCTGGGTTTTTCTTCTCCAAGTAGTCTCTAGACCACCTGCTATTAAAATCATCAGGGATGCTGTTTTCAAATCAGATCTATGGCCCCTCAGCCAGACTTGCTCAATAAGACTGGGAAGCAGGACATAACAGTGGGAGAGACAGGATAGCACCGTGCATTTCAATGAACTATTCAAGTGATTCTACACAATAAAGGTTTCTCTGGGTTCCATCTTTCTTACAGGTGAAGGGGGTGGAGGAAAAAGATCGCATTAAGGTAAATGAACTCATATACTGAAGAGAAACACTTGCCCTTTATGAGATGAAAAGAAATCCAGACACGGACTTCTTATAGATCAGGATTTAGGGCTAGGAAAGAACTTCATGATCATAGTCCGGTGGCTGTTTGGGGAGACCCACACACCAGGAGCCCCCAGGGATCCCCAGGGAAATAACAGGTGGGGGTGGGGTGGGGGGTGAAGTGGGGGGCAGAGGCTGAGCAGACTGGACTCTGGATCTCCAGATGTTCACACGGGCTCAACCACAGCATCAGCTAGAGATTATCTGTTAGAAATACTGAGATTTCAAATGAGATTTTATTTGAGAAAAAGATTTTATTGCTTAATAACAAGCCTGCAATCCTATGACCATTTGTAAATGAAATAAATAGAACCACAGCAAGATGGAATATACCTAAAATCACCTATAATTAGTGGCCAAGCTAAAGCTAGAACTCTGTGTTCTTTCCTGTGCATATGCTTTTCACGGGATGAGAAAGGATATTGTCATAGGTAAACTTATAAAAATCAATTTATGAGTTTTTTTTGAAAAATGAAAATAAGGCATATTCTCTGTATGTGGACATAATCCAGAGCATTCCTGGTGTGTCTCATTTTACCTAATGGCTTTATTAAGATTTATTTTTTTCTTAGTGCCTTGGGAAAAATACGATAAAGAAGACACTTTCTTTAGGCTCACTGTACCTATAATTTTAGAATGGATAACTTTTTGCAAGCGTTTTTACACTGAGTTGCATTATCCATTTAGGGATGCTTTATTTTCATGTATGATCCATCCTCAATATCCTTATTAGAATTCATGAATTCTTAACAAATATTGACTAATTATCAGCTGTCAGGCTTATGGGCTCTTCCTTCCACTTCTGAAGCCTGCTCACCTCCCCTTTCTGTGCATAACCAAAACACAGAAAAACAAAACACTCTCTATTCATTAATTCATTCACTAAACATTAATTAAGGCACATTTAGATTCTCGAGAAGGTAGAGTAGAGATCAAACAGCAATTCCTCTAAGAAGCCTCCATTGATTTTCCTGATAGAACCAATCTCTCTCTCCCTGTTCCCCTGGGACTCAGAGATTCCACTCTAACACATGGTACAATCTGCTTCCTGTCGATCTTAATTACCAAGTCTATCCTCTCCATCATCCCCACACGGGACTGAGCTTCTGGAATACTAGAATCATGTTTTATTGTCTTTGCGTGTTCCACTCTCATTCAATATGGCCTTCATTCTTCCAAATTGTATGAAGCTTGGTAAAGGAGCCAACAAGTACAATTTTCTAGGATACAATAGCTGAAAAATATTCATCAGAAAAAGACTGATAATAAACAAGTATTTACAAAAAGAAACTGTCTACCCTTCGATCTACCCCTCCCCATTATATCTCCTTCTCTTTATCCCAAAACATCCTAAGAGGGCCCTCCTTCTTTTCTGCTGCCTTGGATGCACTCCAGTTTGATTTCAGCCACATTAACTCCACCAACAAACACTACTGAGAGAACTACTAAGCCACTGAGAGAACATACTTTATTAAAAGAAATCATAAACATATGTTAAAAATGAAACAATGAATGTTCTGGAAGAAAATGCAGTTGTGTGTCAATATCATCTTGGCATGGGAGAGGCCTTTCTATACATCGAAATATTAACGAATGCCATTATTTTTACAGGCTACCATTTTGTTTTATTTTTGTTTATCTGTGTCTTCTACATATTACAGGAAGAACACGTATAAACCTTCACTAAGAGAAAAAGCAAATCATGTGACTACAGTCTAACGAACACAGAAGTTTCTGCAGTGAAGTCCATTTCAGTATCTACTCCATGCTTTCAGCATCTCAGGTGGAAGGTGAATTTACAAATGGAATAAGGCAAATAAAATAAGCATCAGATAATAAACGTTCTAAATACACAACAACAAACTAAAAAGCTTAAATGCAAATATTTTCAGAGAGGAATCTTAACAAGCTCTTCACAAACCGCTGTTGAAGAGTCTACTTTCTTCATAAATTAAAAGTTGTTTTCTTGCTAATTAAATGAGTAGGAATATATTCCAGAGCTGAACTTTTAAACCTACTTGCTAAAAAATTTTGAAATGTGTGCTTATCATTATTAGGCAGTAGGTTTATATAACTTATAGGGATGGATTTTCCTTTCTGATAGGGTCTTAAGTCTGAGGCACTCTGCATATATGAATTTTGAAAAGTATTGAGAAAAGAATACAGGGAGCCAGAAATAATAAAGAAAATAAAGACATCGTTAAGGAGGAAGACACTCTGGGCTAATATCTGCAATCCTGTGGGTTTTCAGATACAGATATGTGTACATATATGTCCGCACGGAAACAGATGTGTTACAAGACCTAAGGCTAACTTTTGAAAGTTGTAACGTTATTAAATCTATCAAAATGGGAGCTCCTGGGTGGCTCAGTTAAGCGGCTGCCTCCGGCTCAGGTCATGATCCCAGGGTCCTGGGGTCAAGCCCCGCATCAGGCGTCAGGCGTCGGGCTCTGCACTGGGCATGGAACCTGCTTAAGATTCTCTCTCTCCCTCTGCCTCTGCCCACCACCCCCACCACTTGTGCTCTCTCTCTCTGTCTAAAATAAATAAAATCTTTTAAAAAATAAAAAATATAAATCTATCAAAATGAACTTTAACAAGTAAAACAGTAGGACTCTCCTTAAGCAAGAATCATCTGTCCAGCATATTAATGTCCAGAAAGACTTTGAAGAAATGCATTCAAATTCAGCAACATTTGCTGCCCTGAAAGGAGTAGAATATAGAATAGGCATTTGGGGTAAGTCATATTTGCTTTGGACCTGGACATCTCATAATGAATGGCAACCATGTTTGGTTGTGGTCTTAAAGCATGCCTCTTAAAACAAGAGAAGTCCATTTGGAATAACCTGGTGTCCCTGATGCTCAGGAAGAATACCACCTGCATAGCTCAGTAGCTAGAAACAAAGAAAGAGCAGGGCAAAGCACACAAAAGAAGGCAGAGGAAAAAGGCACCATGGCTCAAAGATTTAATGAGGGAAACACATGGCATTTTTGCTTCCCTTATTTCTCATTGAGACCACCTCTCCAGTACTCTCGGATTGACTGATTTTGGAAGAGGTGCTTGATGATTCAACCTCTAGAGAACAGTTCAAAAATAAATATTTAATCTCAAAAGATAAAAGTTAAAGTGATATTTGTAGACATGGGTAGAAATGGCCTATTTGCTGTGAATTGGAAGAAATTTATTATTATTGTTATTATTATTAATTGTTATTACTGTAATAAGAGAAAATGTTTAGGGGTAAGGATGTCACAAGGAACACATCTGCTGGCCTGGTGCCTTCTCTCTCACAAGGCGGAAGTTGTAGCAACGGCTTTCAAATTGTGCTCCCAGGGGTCTCAGGAAAATGAGGAGGGTCTCTGGACGTGGGACTATGGCAGGGAAAATTCACTGAGATTCCTCCAGAGCAGCTTTGTTCTTGTACATTTTATATACTTGGTATGCACTGAAGAACAGAAAGCTTCAAATAGCTTTTGGTTTGTGGGCTTTTATTCCTTTAGATGGAGGCTATTCATTTTTCTTTAAATTGATTAATTTAATAAAGGTCTTTATAAGAAGAAAAGACACAGAGACACAGAGAAGAGGGCCACGTGATGACAGAGCAGACACGGCGTAACACGTCTACAAGCCAAGGAATGCCAATGATCGTGCAGACCCCACAACCTGGACAGGGCAGGAAGGATGATCCCCTGGAGCTTCTAGAGGGAGCCTGGCACCTTGCTGTTGGATTTCTGGACTTCACAGCTGTGAGAGAGTGCATTTCTGTTGTTTTCAGCCCACAGCTCACGCTGATGTGTTAAGGCAGCCGTGGGAAAGCCATCACTGTTGTGGCTGTGGGCTGACCAGTTGAACCTTTCTAAATGAAAATTATCTCTCGATTTGCCTTTGATAGTCAAATTGAACTTGGGAGGCAGGTGTCATTTTTTCTGTTCCAAATAAGGGAAGTGAGACATGTGCTCACGATCACTTAACTAAAAGCATGCAAAGCAAAGCAGACTGGGGGGCCAGAATTCCAAACTGAAAAACCCACCCAATGATTGTTCATCTCCATAGATCGGGGAAACTATTTCTTCCCTGAGATCCTCTGCTGGAGATATCAGGCTCTGTGATTTCTGGAACTTCCTTCTAGCAAACCGAAAAAGCCTGGCTTGCAAGTCCCACCTGTTCCCCCCAGTCTTTATAACAAAGACAGAAAACACCATGAGAAAAAGAGAGGCTGCGGAGCGGTAGCCAGAACCCTGGTCTGTGCACCTGCCCCCCAGTCCAGGGAGCCTTGGTCCCCTCAGCTGCAAGGGCCGTGCTGGGAGTGTGACCATGTGGGACCCGACGCACAGGTGCATGGCCTGCCCAGCAAGGCGGGCAGGGCTGCAGAGTTGCAGGAGAAGCCTCAGGCATTGGCTATCCACACCTACTGCATGCAGGGGAGAGGAACGCACGCCACAGAGAGCCGACTGCTTCCGTAACTTCCCAAATGACACTAGAAGCAATTCGGAGGCAGGACATGTGTCTCTAGCCATCGTGGCATTTCTGAATGTTGTCCCCATTGGTCCACTGCTGTGGTCTTAGACTCCCCAGCCCCCTCATGTGGCTGGGTGAGCCTGTGGCCTGGGTAGCAAGCCAAGGGCTTTAGAGGCAGAGAATCGGGTCCAGTCTGGGCCTCCCCTGCAGGCACATGACCTTAGAAGGCTTTCCTAGCCTTGCTAAGCCTTCTCTCTTCCTCTGTTAATGAAGATCATGATATGCCCCAATAAGAGGGTCTTCGAACTTAAATGAGGGGATGCAGTGCCGGGGGCCTGCACGTGAGTGAGAGCTCATTTCCATCTTCCCTTCCAACACTCCCTGCATAAAACTCAGACTGGAGATCCTCCTTCTTCTAGGACACAGGTATTTGAAGAGGGCCGGTGGGCAGGAAGAGTCCATATCCCAGGGAATGTGGATTTCAGGTGTCTGCTGGGCAGAGATTTGGGATAGGAAACCACGGAGGGAAGCAGGGAGTTGCTTCCAGGAGGCCGCATGTCACTGGGTCAAGAGGAATATCTGGTGCGGGGCCCTGGACAAGTTAGCAACATCACCACGAGCACACTGGGCAACCTCTGGCCAGAAGCAAAATGGAATATGGCCAAGGGACTACAGGCTTTGGGTGGGACAGATCTGGATTTGAATGACAGCCACCTCCCAGCCTCTTGACCTTGGGCCGGTTGCTGAGACTTCTTTGGGCCTCAGTTTGCACATGCAGATAATGGGATGATAACACCTACACCACAGGGCCTGGTCCTCATGAGCACAGCTCCTGGCACAGGGAGGACAGTAAATAAATGGGGTCCCCTTCCCCAATCTATTCACGGGCCTCAAATTGGCCTTTGGCGTGTACGTTAATTTTATTCCTTTGAGATGCAGCCTATTCACTTACAAGATAAATTTAATTTTTTTTAAAGTTTATAGACGACATTTCCTGGTGTTGCATTTGTGACTCATGTAATATTTATTGGGATCACGTCACTGTCAGCCTCACCCCAAAACCCATCTGGAGAAAAGACAAGTGTGAATCTCTCTAAGGAAAGTCACATCTTATACTCCCCCAAAGTACCTTTTCGGAAGAACACTAGTGAGTGGGTGGCTTTGCTCTGGTGGCTGGGGCTGGGGTGGGGTCTGGAGGATATTTTAAGAAGGCTGACACCTAGTTATGGGGGAGAGGGATCACTGGTGAACATTTCTTCTTGAGGCCTAACACAGCCCCTTCCACAATCTTCCAAAAGACCAAGCAAAACCACCAAAATGTTGCCCAAATGCAGCCAGCTCTTGGTCAGGGAGGAATCTTACCATCCGCTCTGGGAGGACCCCCACCCACCCCCAGGACGACATGACACCACTGTCCCTGGAGTGAAGGGTCAGCTGGGCAAGAAGGCGGCTCCTGACATCTCTTGCATGCCCCCGGGGCTACAGGCACCCTCCCTGCAGCTCCCTTTCCCTTCTCAAGCACCCGCTGCTAGGAAGGTCTTGATCTGGTGACAGAAGGGAACATGAAAAGGCAGCTCAAACTCCAAACTCAAATCAAGCCCAGAAGCCACCCTGCACCCAAACCTATCACCTGGAGGGACCTGAAAGGGAATTCCTCAAAAGCCAAATGCACTCATCTCCTTTTCAAAGCCCTGGGATTCAGCTGTCAGGCCGCATAAAAACCATTCTCCTCAAGGTTAAAATTTTAATGCACTGTTTACACATTGAAGCAAAAGAGGTTTGCATAATTAATAGAGCACAGAAAATTGAGAGCCAGAGCACAAAATATGTTTTAAAGAAAAACAGTCTGGGAGGGAGAAAGGATGCTCTCCTGAAACGTCCTGCAGAGCTACAAAGAAACCACTGGAATCCTGCTTCCAAGGGTCACAGGGGACCCCGTTCCCAATACTGCCACCCTCAGGGGCACAGGGAGCCTGGCAAGTTTCGGGAGCAAATGGGCATCAGATCAGTTAAGCAAACTCTCGAGGTCCCCGCCACAGTCCCCGGAACAATGGGATGTCCTCGGGAAAGGCAGGGAGGGAAGGAGGAGGTGGCAAGAGCATGCATTCCCTCTGCAGACTTTGCAAGGGGCTCCCGCAGTGCCCAGAGCTGAGGAGGAATTCCTCGGCGTGTCGTCAGAAGGGGCGCCCGGCAGAGGCAGCCTGGCATATGGTGTCTCCAATTTTTTAGTGACAAGTGACACGCCAGCAGAGCCGTGGAGGAACAGGCAGAGAGCCGGTTGGCTAATCACTCCCCATTGCCTGCACCCTCAGGCAGAATCATATTGCTTTATGCAGATGAGCTCATAACAGTTTCTTCAATTTGCCTTTTATATAAAAAAGTGCCAACTCCTCACACTGTGTCAACAGCCACCCGAGGGCCTACCACTTTACAATGCAAGTGTATTACTATTTAAAGACAAGCTTTTAGCTGAACATCAGTGCTGCCTTCAGAGTTTAATTACCGCCCTCCCCATGGGGCCCAATGAGCCAGCGACTCTTCCCAAGGGGGTTCTGCTTGGTGATGATCTTTAACTAAGTAAGTAAATGCCAAACCAGCTTGGCTTAAAGTGCCTGCGTCTGATTTCCTGCTCTGCTGCAAGATTGTAGGTGACTGGTAATGAGCCATGAGCAATTTAGAATCCTGGGGTAATTAATTTCCAATTGAAAAAAAAAAAAAAACTAGTAGAATGTGTATGTGTATATATATATGTATGTGTATATATATACATATATATAAAACAAACTAGAATATAATACAGCTTATGTAAAAATATATATTTATAATATATATTAATATATATATTAAATTTTTATTTCTTCTTCTGCATTACCAGGGAGAGAGCTCCACAGCAGGAGCTATCTCCTGCAACCATTTCCAATTTTATTAGGGCAGTCATTTAATTCTGATGCCAAACAAAGGTCCTTCTCCTCTTAAAATCCTTTCTCAATTTACTGAGTCGAATGAAGAGGATTTGAAAGGATAAGGTCAGGGGTCCTTCACTTCCTATATAGTGATCATCAAATTAGTCCTTTCTTCCAAAGTACCATTTAAAAGGCACAACTTTGGGATATGTAATTGTCTTTTACAAGATAAATTAACATGTCAAGAGCAGTACACATTGAAATTTTATCTGAAAGTTTTCCAGAGAGTTAAAAATCAAATGCATTTTCCAAAAGCCATCTAAGAGTTGAAATAAGGCAAAACAGAAAGAACTACTTTTTGAGAAAATACACACCAACAAATTAAAGATGAATCAAGGCATAAACTCAATTTTTAACAAAACCACACTTGGCAGAACATTCCTAAGGGATTGACTGAGCTCCAAATAGGTCAAGGTATTAAGTGTGCATTCTAGAACATTCCAGCAGGTTCTTTGGTCCCCTACTTGGAGATTACAAAATGCACCCACGGTTGTGAAGCTGGGCTGACGCATTCTCAGCTGCGAAGAAGGATAAGGGTGGTCCTGATAGGACTGTCTCTCTAAATCAAATAAAGCTCTCCACGTGCAGCCACTCTGGAGGACAGTATGGAGGTTCCTCAAAAAGTTGAAAACAGAGCTACCATATGATCCAGCAATTGCACTACTGGGTATTTACCCCAAAGATACAAAAGTAGGGATCCGAAGGGGTATGTGCACCCCGATGTCTATAGCAGCAATGTCCACAATAGCCAAATTGTGGAAAGAGCCAAGGTGTCCATCGACAGATGAATGGATAAAGAAGATGTGGTGTGTGTATATATATATATATATATATATATATATATATATATATATATATATATATACATACACACAATGGAATATTATGCAGCCATCAAAAGGAATGAAATCTTGCCATTTGCAATGACGTGGATGGAACAGGAGGGTATTATGTTGAGCGAAATAAGTCGAACAGAGAAAGACATGTATCATATGATCTCACTGATATGAGGAATTCTTAACTGCAGGAAACAAACTGAGGGTTGCTGGAGTGGGGGGTGGGGTGGGAGGGATGGGGTGACTGGGTGATAAGACAGTGGGGAGGGTATGTGCTCTGGTAAGTGCTGTGAATTGTGCAAGACTGTTGAATCTCAGATCTGTACCTCTGAAACAAATAATGCAATATATGTTAAGAAAAAAAAAAAAGAAGAAGATAGCAGGAGGGAAAGAATGAAGGGGGGGACATCAGAGGGGGAGACGAACCATGAGAGACGATGGACTCTGAAAAACAAACTGAGGGTTCTAGAGGGGAGGGGGGTGGGAGGATGGGTTGGCCTGGTGGTGGGTATTAAAGAGGGCACGTTCTGCATGGAGCACTGGGTGTTATACACAAACAATGAATCATGGAACACTACATCAAAAACTAATGATGTAATGTATGGTTATTAACATAACAATAAAATTTATTTAAAAAATAAATAAAAACTAAAATTAATAAAAAAATTAATCCTGCTAAAAAAAAAATTGAAAAAAAAATAATAAAGCTCTCCGCAATGTTTACTTGTGGTGCCGAGTCAATCCAGTCATGTGCTTATTCTGAGAGGACTGAGGTGGGTGGCAGTGTGAGAGGGCTCACCCCTGGGAGGGAAAGACCCAGCTTCCAGCCCCGCCCCATCCATAGATAAGGTGTGAAATGTGGGGATAAGTCATCTGGACGTTCCTCCTTATTTAACAGAGGGACCATTGTATCTGTCAGACTGAGGTTTTGCACCCCCAGCCACACCTCTGGAGACAAGTGTGGGCTGAAGTGGGGGAAAGGAGACAAACCTCTTGGAGGAGGTGTGTTGCACAAGGCACTACAGACAGGGACTGACCCCCAGGCCGACAAAGGTGCCCGCTAAGTCAAGACTTGATGGTACTTGCCATGTCTGACACACACGCAAGTTAACGAACCAAATACTGAAGTGGATGAATTGATGAGAAGTGAAGTAAAGAGCCTGGCTTTATGGGATATCTATGAAGTATGGAGCACTGGGCTTGGTCCTTTGTCCTTCATCTTGCTGACTTGTGAACACAACCCCATTGGAGTCCCGGCCCTGTTCACAGGAAATGTCCACTATCAACCGGCTGCTAATTGAGCATTTGGACCACCACTTCAGGCCAACATGGAGGCCCAGGCTTGACACTCAACTTAACTCCATACCCTTTCTCAGAACTGCCCTGCCCGTGACTTCTACCTCTCGTCCACTGGGTTAAAAATATTTTACTGAAAGTTTGATAAAATTTTCCACAGCCTTGTAAATCCCTTTGCATGGAAAAATTGCTTTTTCATAAAGATTCCTGCTAAGTAACAACGGACCCTTTCTACTCCCTGTTAGACTGCCCTCTTCTTCCCATTGGAGGAGACCTTCCCAACAAATACATCACTCTCTTTGGGGAGCATTTTTGCAGAGTACTAGTTGCCAAGATGCATGGCCACTGCAGCCAGACCTCAAAAATGCGCTGGGAGGGTCCTTCTAGGCCAGCAGGTCTGGGGCCTGCGGTTCACGAGAAAGGGTCATGCAAGGTGACGGATGGCAGACGGGCTGTGGTGGGTGGTCAGGGCTCTGCGGCAGCCTGATGCTCTGCCAACCCCCACAATCACCCAGACCTCAGATTTCCCACTCAGGGTTTCACAGATGAGAGGGAAAAGAGCTGAAGCTGCCCCTAAATCAGGACTACCACAGAGTGTTCATCAGAGTCTACACTTCTTAAAGAGAGGATGTTTCCAAAGATATTCATCCACGGGGGGCCTGGGTGGCTCATCAGTAAAGCGTCTGCCTTCGGCTTAGGTCATGATCTCAGCTTCCTGGGACTGAGTCCCGCATCGGGAATCCCTGCTCAGCAGGGAGCCTGCTTCTCCCTCTGCCCCTCCCCCTCCTGCTCATGTGCTCTCTCTCTCTCTCTCAAATAAATAAAATCTTTAATAAAAAAAAAAAAGCAAACAAAGATACTCATCCTTTGACAGAAGGGCCAGTCACTCAAGGCGAAATGGAAGTCAGCTGACTTGGAGAAGGACGTGCTCCTTGGGCTCACAATACATAGGTTGTTCTCTTACTACCATATACGGGTTTGCTTGTAGACCGCTCACCCCCAAACACCTGCCCACTCCCCCTTCTCTGGGACTGCTGCATTTGTCATCAGCCGATGAAAACATGCTGCAGCGGGGTGGCAGCTGAGGGAGTGAGATCCAGAAGTGTCAAAGCCCCTCTCTTCGAAAGGGAGCTCTGTGGTCACCCTGAGGTTCTGTGCTGCTCTTCCTGTCCACCCCACGTAGGCTCAAGGAAAGAGTGTATCAGTCAGGGCCAAGTCAGGACAACAAGAACCCCTTCTGTTACCTACAGGAAGAACTGAACAAAATGCATTGTTAACCAGGTACTCGAGAGCAGAAGGGCACAGGGGAGGCCCTGCAGCTTCAGGGAGTTGGCGGCTGCAGGGCTGAGAGAACAGAAGCGAACAGAGAACAGAAGTAGAGTTGCTGGAACCTGGCGGCTTGGGGAAATGGCCCATAGAGCTGGACTCCAGCCTCCGAGGGATGTATGAGGTGACATCTTGGTGGCTGGCAGATGCTTGAACCTCAGGAGCTCAGAAGAGGGACCTTGTACCTTCGGACCTGGAAGTAGAGGATGCTATTCACTGGCATTTGTGTCTCGGGGGGGGTGCCATAAGGCTGATTTTGCAGGTGCAGAAATGATAACGCCGCAAACGGAAACTGAACGGGGCTCCAGGAGGCCACTGCCACTGCTGGGTCAAGTTCAGATGCTACTGAGACCAACAGGAGTCAATAGCTGGGAACTCGCCCTCCCCTCTCTGTCAGCCTCCAGACATGCAGGGGTCCCCGGTGGCAGACCCAGGAGGCAGAGCTGGTGAAGGAGAAGCTGGATTTGCAAAATCCCAGCCTTGGGATCAGCACACAGAGTAGAGAGGGTGGGTCAGAGCTGAAATCTTTAATCAAGAAATGAAATGGTCCTACTGACTATAGTTGTGCCTGTGTATTAGTTTTCTATCATGGCAGACAAACCCCCTCGTGCTCAGCAGCTTAAAAAAATGATGATTTATTAGTTCACAGTTCTGTACATGAGATGCTCTCTGGGGCAAGGCTGCACTGTCTGCTCAGGATGTCACAAGCCTGGAATCAAGGTGTCAACCAGGTAGGGTTCTCATCAGGAGGCTCTGGGGAAAAAAATCTACTCCCAAGTTCATTCTTGTTTTCAGAATTCAGTCCCTACTGGTTTTGGGACAGACCCCTATTTTCTTGCTGGTTGCCCCCTGGAGGCCATTCTAGCTCTTCTAGGTCGCTCCCATCCCTTGTCACATGTCCTCCTTCCTTCAATTTCTTCTCTTGCTCTGACCTCTGACTCAGATTTAAAGGGATCATGTGTTTAGGTCAGGCCCACCCTGGTAATCTCCCTATCTTGAGGTCAGCTTATTTGGGACCTCAATAAATCCCTTTTGCCATAGAATATAACATCATCCCTCGCAGGTTTCTCAACTCTCAATGGGAGGAAATTATACAAGGGCAAGGGTCTTTAGAGATCATCAAGAATTCTGCCTACATGCAACTAATGAATCATTTAACGCTACGACAAAAACTTACGATGTACTATATGCTGGCTAACTGAAAAAATAAAACAAAAACAAACAACAAAAAATAAATAAGCCATTTTGGGTAGAAAAAAAATTCTGCCTACCACAACCAGCATGTAGGAAATCCCTCCTGCTCTTTTAAAGATTTTTTTTTTTTTAATTTGAGAGAGAGAGAATGAGAGAGAGAGAGAGAGCATGAGGGGGGGAAGGGTCAGAGGGAGAAGCAGACTCCTCGCTGAGCAAGGAGCCCGATGCGGGACTCGATCCCGGGACTCCAGGATCATGACCTGAGCCGAAGGCAGTCGCTTAACCAGCTGAGCCACCCAGGCGCCCTCCCTCCTGCTCTTTTAACTCAAAGAATTTTGAGACTTCACAGGGAATTTTGTCAGGCATACAAGGTAGGCCCAAGCTAAGTTCTGATAAATGTTAAAGCTAAATTCTTAGAATAAATGCACTCAGATCAAAACTGTAACCTCTAGGGGCGCCTGGGTGGCAGTTGGTTAAGCGTCTGCCTTCAACTCAGGTCATAATCTTAGGGTCCTGGGATCGAGCCCCACATCAGACTCCCTGCTCAGCAGGAGTCTGCTTCTCCCTCTTTCTCTGCCTCTCCACCTTGCTCATGCTCTCTCTCTCAAATAATAAAATCTTAAAAAAAAAAACTTTAACCTCTTTGAATATTTTGAATACAAAATTAAATTGTGGGGTCAGGAAGGCTCCATCTCCCTATATCATAGATCCCCCAAAACCCCAGCAGAGTCCATGATGTACAAGCATGATCTGTGTGTGCAAGAGCTGAGCAGGCCACATCTGTTTCTTCTCTGCAGGTGAAAACTGCACTACGCCAGCTGACCTCAGTCAGGTTCTAAAGGATGATTCTTCTTGTAGGATTTGAGAAGCAAAGCTGAACAGACGAGAACCAGCAGACACAGCTCTAGGGGTGTGCTGTCACCACCCTGTCCTTGGCATCAGGGCTCCAGAAGTGTAAAGAAAAACAGCCAAAACAGAAAGTGAAAGTTCCAAAGTGAGCAAGACAGAAAAATCACAGCGCCCTCCCCCACATCCCCCGGATCCATCCCATCCTCAGATCTGTGATCAGAATCGGGTTGGGTGGGCTTCCGTGCACTGCATTTCTCAACTCCGATTCAACCAGAAACTCCCATCTCTGTGAAGCGACAGGTCACCGAGGAACCTACATGTATCTCCCCATTACTGCCAGCACGGGCTACACCAAGAACCTGCCACCTTGTCCTGCCATCCTCTGTGTTAGAAGTATTTCTATCTTCCTCCACAACCTGGTAGTCAATCTCAGCAGTCCCGCCTGCACCCTGCGGCCCAAGGTCAACTGCTCCTCAGCTTGCCATCGAAGCCAGAACTGAAACCGCATTTAAATCTATTCTGGGGCGCCTGGGTGGCTCAGTTGGTTAAGCGACTGCCTCCGGCTCAGGTCATGATCCTGGAGTCCCAGGATCGAGTCCTGCATCGGGCTCCCTGCTCGGCAGGGAGTCTGCTTCTCCCTCTGACCCTCCTCCCTCTCATGCTCTCTGTCTCTCGTTCTCTCTGTCTCAAATAAATAAATAAAATCTTTAAAAAAAAAAAATCTATTCTGGCTGACCAGATTTGCGGGGAAAATTCTCTCCAGCTTTCTTATCTGGAGGAAATGGCACTTGCAGACCCGGATGCATCTTCACATTTTTATCTACCTCCGTGAACTAATTTCGTGATGATTTAAGCCACACAGTTTCGAGACTGTGATCCTATTAGTGTTCTTTCTCTTCACCCAACATTGTAACGGGCATCATTTCCCATGCTTAAGGACTTCTGAAGCGAATGTCACGAAAGAACATTACAGATCATCTGGAAACAGTTTTCTAATTTTTTTAGTCTAGGATTAGGATGCAAATCTAAACCGGAAATTGAACCATCCCTAAACTGTATCGTTCTTTATCTGATTACTGCTCAAAACCATCTGTGCTTAATTGTAAGACAGAAATCGTGTAACCGTCAGTTAGGATTAAAGGACAAACCTTCTTAGGAACAGTGTCTATTGGTGGACCTTAAAAATTCGAGAAGAAAGAGCACACATCCCAACATTTCTTTCCCAATTTTAAAACCCTGAATCATCGAACTCTACATCAAAAACTAATGATGTACTATATGCTGGCCAGCTGAATATTAAAAAAAAAAACAAACTAAAAAAAAAGAAAATACATATAGCTTAACAACAATAACAACAACACTCCATCAAGGGTTTTTGTTGGCTACATTTGTGTAGCATTTTTATTAGAAGTACTGAGGGACTTATCTTTTTATACCTCAGAAAGGGCATATGCACTGTCTGCAATCAACTCCTCCCTTCTGAGAATTTCCAGTGAATTCCAGAGACCCGCACAAATAACAGCATCTCATCTGAATCAGCATTTCACGTGGAAGGATAAGCCAGTCCACCAGGGCTCCTGCGAGATCATTCTGTGTGAAAGGGCCTCCTGGTGCTGAATGAACAGGGAGCTCCTGCGTTATAACACTTAACACAGGGACATGCAGATATTTCTTTTCTTAACATTTTATAAACAAATAAGATATATTTTTGAGATTATTAAACCAAACCCATAATCACCTCTTCTCTGACCAGTCCCTTCTCTCTCAAGCAAGACTTGTGGTAACATATCAAAACACTTCTCACTCTTAATTCTCAAGACAACACACATTTGTGCATCCAAACATAGACTATACACACATGCCAACAATTCCTTTTTTTAAATTTTATTTTATTATGTTATGTTAGTCACCATACAGTACATCATTAATTTTTAATATAGTGTTCCATGATTCATTGTTTGCGTATAACACCAGTGCTCCATGCAGAACGTGCCCTCTTTAATACCCATCACCAGACTAACCCATCCTCCCACCCCCCCTCCCCTCTAGAACCCTCAGTTTGTTTCTCAGAGTCCATACTCTCTAATGGTTCATCTCTCCCTCCGATTCCCCCCCGCTTCATTTTTCCCTTCCTTCTCCCAATGTCCTCCATGCTATTCCTTATGTTCCACAAATAAGTGAAACCATATGGTAATTGACTTTCGCTGCTTGACTTATTTCACTTAGCATCATCTCCTCCAGTCCCATCCATGTTGATGTAAATGTTGGGTATTCATTCTTTCTGATGGCTGAGTATTATTCCACTGTATATATGGACCACATCTTCTTTATCCATTCGTCTGTTGAAGGGCATCTTGGCTCTTTCCACAGTTTGGCTATTGTGGACATTGCTGCTATGAACATTGGGGTACATATGGCCCTTCTTTTCACTACATTTGTGTCTTTGGGTTAAATACCCAGTAGTGCAATTGCTGGGTCATAGGGTAGCTCTATTTTTAATTTTTTGAAGAATCTCCACATTGTTTTCCAGAGTGGCTACACCAGCTTGCATTCCCACCAACAGTGTAAGAGGGTACCCCTTTCTCTACAGCCTCTCCAACATTTGTTTCTTGCTTTCTCAATTTTTGCCATTCTAACTGGTGTAAGGTGGTATCTCAATGTGATTTTGATTTGAATTTCCCTGATGGCTAATGATGATGAACATTTTTTCATGTGTCTGTTAGCCATTTGTATGTCTTCTTTTGAGAAGTGTCTGTTCATGTCTTCTGCCCATTTATTTTTTTTGCAATTTTCAAATCCAGCTCCACCTGTAATTTTTTTTTTCTTATGAGTTATTTCTTTTTACCATTATAAGGCAGAGACAGAGAATTACTAAAACATGACTTGGAAATGGAAGTTTCCCACAAGATGACTTAGCTCAATTTCCTCATTTAACATATGATAAAACTGAATCATAAGGGGTGACCTGACTTGTCTGGGTGAGAGAGTCAAGCCGAGAGAAAACTAAAAAATCCCAAATCCCACAGTAGGGTGCTTGCATCTTCACATCTATAGAGGTTAAGTTTGTGGTTGTGTTTCTTAATTTGATTGTTGGTTTGGTTTTTTATGATACTTCAAATTGTTGTATTAAACTAACTTAAGAAGTTCTAGACCAGAACAGCAAGCCAAACAGAACTAGACCCTTTTCTGGTGAAGTCTTATTTAGGGGAAAGACTCAGGGTAGGTATCACTCTTATACAAGTGAAAACAAGGTGGTTTAATGCACCTTGGAAATGTCTGTTGCTGGCTGCAGGAAATTTTGCTCCTGGTCAGTTCCCTGGGGGATGTTGCTGTGTGATCCCAGCCACTCAGGCCCCTTGAGTAGCTCACCATGTGGGCAACTCTGGAGAAATCGGACCAATTTTGAGTCATTTGACCAGTGGTAATTGGGATTCCATTGTGTGCTGAATATGCTATTAAGAATGTGAGTGGTAATCCCCATTCAGAAAATTATACAGAGATGGTTATTCTACTCACCTATGTACTCTCCTCATAGGCTGTATTCCACTGAATCATGTTTTTAAAAATTACACAAGTTATTCCTATTTTTAGGTGTTCTTAGAAGATGGCAGACCCAACTATATGTGAGGTATGAAATGCATTTTAGTAAACTTCTGTAGGATACCAAGCATGATTTCCCTACCCCCATGATATCACAGCTTTTCTATAACTTCTGACACATTGTATTGAAATTTATCACTCAACACATTGTGTTGGGATTATGATTTACTTCCCAGTTCCCTCCATGACACTCGAAACTCTTCACAGACATCTCATTTGTTTTTTAGTACCTAGAAGCAAGCCCAGATCCTAGCACACAGAAGGCATTCAATAAATGGTTGACATATGAATGAATCAACAAATCCATTAATGAATCCATTAATGAGTGAATGAAATGATAAATACCTTACATTCTAAAACACTATAAATTATTGACATGTAGATTTTAAAATTAAATATTCAGGCCTTGCTGTCTCCATTTTTCAGACAGGCTATGAGGTTGAGTCACTAGCTCAGTAGGGCCTCTACATGAGAAAGCCAAAGCTGGAATGCAGGTAACACTCCATCTGCTCAGGGAACCCCACAAAGATAAAAGTGCACATGATCTTGAGTGCTTAAAACACACAGAACTTTGCTTAAGCAGATATTTTGCAGATGAATAGAAAAATGTTTTGATGATAAAACCCAAAGATCAAAAGTAACCCTTTCCACTACCAGAAACCTATCACACATCACCTATAAAGGACTGAGTTACTGAAGGTCATATTTAATTGGCTCCTGAAATCTGCTCAAAATCAAGATTCAGTTGCACTAATACTTTTACTGATAACAAAATAAGAATCAGAATGAAAATGTGATCATCAACCCCCGAAATATTTTACCGAGTTACAGAAGATAAAATATTAATTTAACTTTCTTATATAAAATGATTATTCTAAATGTGAATGTGGGACACTTTGACAAATCTTAAACTAACTTTTGTCCTGATAGTAGAAAATTTATTAGTTGGATGAAAAAGGTACCAATTGGATAATACTGTTAGATACTGAAGAAACATTTCTGTCATTAAGAAAAAAAAAAGAAGGTAGAACAAAAAGTGATATATAATATTTGCTCCAAAAACATTTAGTTTTTCTACCTCCAAATCAAGATAACTATATAGAATCACAACCTTTAAGGAAAGAGATATGTTTGATGTTAATGATGATATAACATTCAGGACATGAGACTATACACACATGGACATCTCACTGGAACACATCAGAAAGATCCACCATGGATCCATACACTTTGACTGCAAATATTAGGAATACCTGCTTGCTTTGTGATCTGATAGTATTTTGATTTATAGCTGCATTTAACATATGTGCTTTGGGACATATACCCAAGGACAATGTTTAAAAAAAAATCTTTTGTCTTTGACATGAGTCTCCCTAAATGACTAGTATCCAAGGATCATTAGATAAATGAATGTCCATCCCTTTCTTCAGCCCCAGAAACTTTCCATCATACATTTCTATCAATAAAGAAATGATGTCATCACCGGTTTGTAACTTTCTCAGTTGTCACTAAAATGATGTAAGTTAATTACATTGAGAAAGTCCCCACTCCCACCCAGTAGGGCAAGGTGCAGCATGAGATGGTGACTGTGTTTCCAAGCACAGAGAAGCCAGGCCGCCAGCTGATAACCAAGTGGTCCAGGTCCCACCAGGCAGACCTCCCTTAACACAAGACAGAAACACTGATGGTTCTCTTTGTAACTTAATCTAGATAAAAATGAATATTGGAACATGGCATAGCTACATTCTAATAGAGCTGGTCTTTCTCGCTCTGTATTTTGAGGCACTTCATGCTACTTTTTATCAAGTTTCCATCCCTTTCCACAAACCATCCTGGTGATTTTATCACCTCTGAAAATGATTTTAAACCTTGATTGTTCTTGGCAACACATGGAGAAATGTCCTTCACTAGGGACGCCAGAATGAAGTGAATTTATGAGCCCATACCTAGATTTGATAAGCAGGCAGAAATCATTTTTATTATGTACATAAAACAGTGCCCGATTAAAGGACAGTCATATTGTCCCCTGACAACCTGTCCTATGTCACTCCAGAAAATAGGCTTTCTTTTTTAAGGTAAACTTGTAAGAAAAAGTTTAAAATGGAAAGCCTTAAAATGTAAAGAGATGCAATTAAGCAAAGTCACAAATGCCTGATGGGAATATTTGCAGAATAAAACCACCTAGTTAAGGACAGTACAAGTGTAGACAAATGATTATAAGCAGAATAAGAAACCGAGAGAAACATCCTGTCCTATTTTGCATGTCTCACAGGGTCCACAATCTTGTGAATTTGTAAGAGTGAATCCATACTTTCCCAAGTTAAACAGAACATCAGTAGATCTAGAGTCAAAAGTCATGTTTAGAATTCGAGGTTTATCATAAATACCTAAATGAGTAAGACCATACCCTAATGGAGATGACCAAGCTGAGTGTCTCTCTACTGGGGGAGGAAAAAAAAAAAGAGAGAGAGAGAGACAACAAATGTTACATTGTGTTCCATTTCTTTTAAGAATTAAGAAAATCTATTAACAGAAAAATATATTTTAAAACCAACCATTAACTAGAGCTACCATACAATCCAGCAGTTGCACTATTGGGTATTTACCCCAAAGATACAAATGTAGGGATCCGAAGGGGTACGTGCACCCCGATGTTTATAGCAGCAATGTCCACAATAGCCAAACTGTGGAAAGAGCCAAGATGTCCATCAACAGTTGAATGGATAAAGAAGATGTGGTGTGTGTATATATATATATATATATATATATATATATATATACAATGGAATATTATGCAGCCATCAAAAGGAATGAAATCTTGCCATTTGCAATGACGTGGATGGAACTGGAGAGTGTTATGCTGAGCGAAATAAGTCAATCAGAGAAAGACATGTATCATATGACCTAACTGATATGAGGAATTCTTAATCTCAGGAAACAAACTAAGGGTGGCTGGAGTGGGGGGTGGGGTGGGAGGGATGGGGTGGCTGGGTGATAGACATTGGGGAGGGTATGTGCTCTGGTGAACGCTGTGAATTGTGCAAGACTGTTGAATCACAGATCTGTACCTCTGAAACAAATAATACATTATATGTTAAAAAAAAAAAAGAAGAAGAAGAAGATATCAGGTGGGAAAGAATGAAGGGGGGGATATCGAAAGGGGAGATGAACCATGAGACATGATGGACTCTGAAAAACAAACTGAGTGTTCTAGAGGGGAGAGGGGTAGGAGGATGGGTTAGCCTGGTAATAGGTATTAAAGAAGGCATGTTCTGCATGAAGCACTGGGTGTTATATGCAAACAATGAATCATGGAATACTACATCAAAAACTAATGATGTAATGTATGGTGGTTAACATAACATAATAATAAAAAACAACCATTAACAAGAAAAAGGAAAAAAATACAGCATTGGGAGAACTAGACAGCACGGGATTATGAGTGGGAAGAAATGACTTAGACAGTAATGGCAACCATGTGAATAAATGGATTGCAGATGTTTTTGGTTATATATTTTTTAAAGATTTTACTTATTTATTTGATAGAGAGAGACACAGCAAGAGAGGAGTGGGACAGGGAGAAACCGGGGGAGTGGGACAGGGAGAAGCAGGCTTCCCACGGAGCAGGGAGCCCGATGCGGGGCTCGATCCTAGAACCCTGAGATCATGACCTGAGTCGAAGGCAGAGGCTTAACGACTAAGCCACCCAGGTACCCCTGATTATATTTTTAAAAAGCAGGTAGAGCTATCCCACTGCTTATAAGCTCCCCAAATCCCATGTGCATCTTTTAAAAAGATATAAGTGTATTTATATAAATGTGCATAAATATATATGTGAGTTTAGTGTTTAAATGGTCAATGAAATGACATAAGAAAAAAGAAATCAAGTCCTAACCAGCAGACAAGATCAAGGGCAGAGTTTGGAAGTTTAATCGGGGAGCCTGAATCCATATTCCTAGTCTGTTCCTAAGACTCTCTGATTCTGTGCGTGCGTGTGCACATGCATGTGTGTACACGGGTGTGCATGTGTGTGTGGTGTGTGGTGGGAGAAATCTAGGCATCTGCATTGCTAGAGTTCTCTAGGTTCCTATTATGCACTTTGAAAAACCAATGTTTCAAAGATGTCCACAACTCAGCCTGAGGTTTGCCAAGACCCAGGCACCCCAGCAACTTTTCACTTTAGAAGCACCAAGTTATATATATACAATGGAATATTATGCAGCCATCAAAAGGAATGAGATCTTGCCATTTGCAACGACGTGGATGGAACTGGAGGGTATTATGTTGAGTGAAATAAGTCAAACAGAGAAAGACATGTATCATATCATCTCACTGATATGAGGAATTCTTAATCACAGGAAACAAACTGAGTGTTGTTGGAGTGGGGGGTGGGGTGGGAGGGATGGGGTGACTGGGTGATAGACACTGGGGAGGGTATGTGCTCTGGTAAGCGCTGTGAATTGTGCAAGACTGTTGAATCTCAGATCTGTACCTCTGAAACAAATAATGCAATATATGTTAAGGAAAAAAAAAGAAGAAGAAGGTAGCGGGAGGGGAAGAATGAAGCGGGGGAAATTGGAGGGGTAGACAAACCATGAGAGATGATGGACTCTGAAAAACAAACAGAGTTCTAGAGGGGAGGGGGGTGGGAGGACTGGTTAGCCTGGTGGTGGGTATTGAGGAGGGCACATTCTGCATGGAGCACTGGGTGTTATGCACAAACAATGAATCATGGAACACTTCATCTAAAACTAATGATGTAATGTATGGGGATTAACATAAGAATAAAAAATTAATTAATTAATTAAAAATAAATAAATAAATAAATAAATAAATAAATAAATAAGAAAAAAAGAAAAAAAAAAGAAGCACCAAGTTCCCCACCCACCCAGGCAGTTCAGGTCACCTCACAGTAAGGGAAGCTGTATTCCAGACAACCATCCAAGTGCTCCTCCTTTCCAGTGAGCATAATGCACTATCTGACCACGAATTCCTGGCAATGTGATTCCTGCAAGTGATGTTCTAAGAGCAGTGGTGGATGACAGTTGAATGTGGGCTGTTCTCTGAGCAGACGTGAGCCTGGGGATTTCACCTACAGAGCACCATCTGCTCAGTGCTTAGCAACGTCTCCTGATGTCCTCTTCAGCTCTTTCGGGGCTCTGAATATAAAAGGGACCCAGTTTCAGACTTCCCCAGCAGCCATTTTCAGGATTCCCAGTGTGACTCTGTCTCTGTGGGGGGATTTTTCCCAGTGGGAACATACACTGTATATTGTAAGGAGCCTCCCTCTTTATTTCTCTTTCTGCCAATCAATTAAGGCAAATCAAATATTAGAATGGGTCTCATTTTCTTTGACACAAAGGCAACAACAAGCAATTTGTTACCCTTTCTTGTCTCTTGGATATCAGCATATGGTCAAGAAGAGAAAATTACTTACTGTCTACCTGACACAGCCAAAACAAATTGGAATTGTTTGAACTACCAGTTTTGGGAAATCATACTAAAAGATTGTTTTTAGTATTATTTTTCCTTATTTCTCCTGTGACACATTTGACAAATTAGTTCATTGTTAATAGAATGAGTATGTGTGTGTGTATGTGTGTGTGTGTGTGTATATATATATATATATATATATATATATATATATATAAATAATTCACCACTGAAATTGTCTTTTTTTTCCCACTTTGCAATAAAGTGTAGATGGCATTATAAGGTGATACCTCTTTCTTTGTGGGCATCAGTAGGAAGTAGAAAGGAAATAATGAGTTTCCCCCATGTGTGTAGAAACAACTCATTAGAAGTTCATGTTGTAGTTCTGGGGTCTGATGGTCTCATTTACCTAACAGACAAAAATCTGCAAGGATAAAATATGATTCAGGACACACAAGTCATACAAAAGTCATTACAGTATCTATTGAAATGGAGCAGCACAACGGTATTTAAGTACTTTGTTGACTACTTATTAAGGTCTTTCGTGCTTTCAAAATTTTCTGTTTTAAACTCAACAACTGGCATCCACCCCTGCTCTTAGAACAGTAAGATGAGAAGATGTCAGAGTCGAGTGGCAGAATTCACAGGGAATCCTCCCATGTTGCCTCAGTACAAGGAAGGACCTTCTGTCACTCGATGGAGTGAGCTCCCTGTGAAGTAAGATTTGCCTAGAAGATCTCGGAGTATGACTAGAAGACAAGCAGTCAGGTAGGCAAATAGCCCTTGGGGAGACTCCTGCACTGGGTGGGGATTTGGGAGACATTATCTAGAAATTCCTGGCCAGCTCCAGATTCTTGACCCCATGTTCCCGCAAATATCCACAGCCACCTTGACACTGACGTCTACCCACACTGAACCAGATGAAGACATGGATGTTGTCAGTCAATCCACTGTTAATATGATACTAAGTCCTCTTTATTTATGGGGATCACGCTAGGGGTCATGAGTCGGTGAACATTAAGGGCTTAGCCTTTGGATTGATGAGGAGCTGGGCCAGAGCCTGGGTGGTGTCACCTCTATCCCACATCTGTCCACTGACCTGAGCTAATGGTGGTAACCAATCTACAATGGAAACCCTGTCATTCAGACTAAATGTGCACACACCCAGTGCCCCCTGATGGCAACATATCCCACATGCAACAAACCTCTTCAGGGGAACATAAATCCTTTGAAAATATAACCGACAAGAAAGTCTTCAGGTGCGTATTTTGAATACATGTTGTTTCACCATTCCTCACAGGCAGGGTCTCTTAGGAAGAACATAAACAGCCTTGTTTTCATTTAAGTCTATTTCTGCTAACTCTGTTTCCACAGTGATCGATCACTGCTTTCTGGGCTGCCATTTGAGACAATGTATATGGTCACCTTTCTGCTTTTGTTTGGTGGAATGACACCTCATTTCCTCTATTTTCCTCTGGCTTTTCTTCAAATGGTTTACATCTTAATAAAATAGGGGGGTTGTGAAATTTTGTCACAGTGAGACGGTTTTCTTTTCTCTCTCCCTTTCTCTCATTTGTTTTTTGATTTCAAGATTAGCTCATATCCTAGATCCCCCAACAATGATGATATTCTTTCGTGAAACATAATAATGACAGAAGCAAGTAGACAAAGTAGTTGCTTCTGTTTTTGGAGATGGGAAGGCATGTACAGGGAATTACTGATATTGCTTAGGGGAAAACAAAACCAGCGGCAACAGCATGAAGGGAGCTTGGATTTGGAGGCCCTTTGTGTATACTTCAAGTTTTATAACATCCAGGTATAGCTCACTTTTAATATTTCAATTCACATATTTTTTTCATTATTTAAAAGTGACTTCAATCATAACTGCCAAAAACTTGGAAGCAAACGAGATGTCCTTCAGTGGTGAATGGAGAAATAAACTAGTACACCAGACAATGGGATAGGATTCAGCTCTAACAAGAAATAACCATCAAGCTAGGAAAAGACATGAAGGAAGCTTACACACATATCACTAAGCAAAAGAAGCCAATGAGAAGTCTCCATACTGTATAATTCCAATTTACATGGCATTCTGGAAAAGACAAAACTATGGAACAGTAAAAAGATCAGTAGCTGCCAGCATTTGGAGTAGGTATAGAAGGATGAGAAGAGGGAGTACAGAGGATTTTTAAGGCAATGAAACTACTCAGTGTGATACTATAATGGTGGGCACCAGTCATTATCCCTTTGTCCAAACCCACAGAATGCACAACACCAAGAATGAACTTGATGTAAACTATGGACTTTGAGTGATGATGACATATCCGTGCCGGGTCATCACTGGTAACAAATGTACCTTCTGGTGGAGTTGACAGCGGTTGATAATGGGGAAGCCCGTATATCGGTAGGGATGGGGGATATAAGAAATCTCTATACCTTTCCCTTAATTTTGCTGTGAACCTAAAACTGCTCTAAAAAACTAAAGTCTTAAAAAGAAAAATGACTTTGCTGACTTTTGCAAAGACTGAACAGTCCTAGCCATCTGTCCATTTTGCTGACTTTCCCCACATATTAGCCTCTCTTTGTAAGGGAGGCTCAACTCCCGTAACATAAGCTTGCACTTTCTAATGTCCTCCAACATCATGCAGCACTCCCCTCCCCAGATACCCAGACACAGCGCTCCCTCAGAAAAAGCGCATCTTCCTTGCCAGTCACTTCTTCACATCATCCTCTCTTCCTGAACTGATTTTTCTACTATCTCTGAAAATAACAGCTCATTAGAAAGTGATCAGAGACTGAGCAAGCAACTGAATACAATTAAACAAAATTATACAGATCTTAAACCAGGTGCTCAGCTGTGTCTGAGCATGGGAAGTTGAAGCCCTGTATTTTCCTACCCAGCGCTGCTGGAGGTCACCTTGATGGCCTTAAAAGGGAAAAAGGGAAAGGATCTCTCACTGCAGTACTCATGGAACCTCATTTTTTACTGCACACTGCTCTAGAAAAAGGAGGTCCCAGTGGTGGGACTTCTGTAGCCCACATGCTGAACATCAACAGATAGGAGAGAGATGCTAAAATAAAGCATGTCAAGAATCTGGCATATGGAGGCAGTGGCCAGTGGATGTTGGGCAGGCTGACTTCTCCCCAGGAAGAGCTTACATGGAAATAGAAGAGAATCTGTTGTCATGGGGAAGGAAGGGGCACGATGTCTTAAAATGACAAAGCTTCCTGGGTACTCTTGCTCACTGAAACCATTTCTAATGTAACCAGCTGTCCAGATTTGCCCAGAATTGTCCAGGTTTTTGCACTGAAAGTAATGCATCCTGGTTACCTCCTTTGTCTCTGGTTAACCAGGATGGCTAGTCATCCTGTTTAAAGGGATCTGAGACCATGAGACCTAGTAATACATGCAAGAAAAGCAACAGAGGACCATTCCAGGAATTAGCAAACTTCTACCAGATTGATGATAATACCTAAATTTGGGGGGAAAAATATAACATAGATGTATTATAAAATTTCTTAGTGGATGAACACCTCTAGCTGATTTGGTAACTCACGGTTTTCAGTTGCATGTTTAAAAGCAGACCTATAAAAATGGGAAAAGCAAAACAAAAAAACCTCCTGTGAAAGTGCATTCCACTGGAGAAGCCAGGAGCTGGAATGAAGAGCTGAAGCTATGATTTCAAGGCCCAGACATGACATGAGACAATGAATGGCTGGACTGCCCTGATTCTCAGCCTTCCCATCTACCCAAATCTGCCCTACTATCTGTTTTTAAATATCAAACATTTAATGATTACCACAATAAATGTATTTGGTTAGGCTTTCCAAAGATGGAAAAAGAAATCACCCCAAAACATCTTTGACGGTATTTCCCCCTTGAAACCTTGTGTCAGAGGGAAATACACAGTCACACCGGAAAAAAGGTGCATCAGGATACTCTTCAAATAGACCATCTGCAGAGAGAAAAAGACTGTGAAGCATAAATTTCCCCATGAGGAAGAGAAATGAAAACTACAGTAAGTTTGTATCATGAATGTTCTTCTCAGAAGTTGAGTAAGTCATCTTCAGAGTAAATTTGGGGAAACGGTTCCCGTCTTGCACACAGACAATTGGGCAGGAAGGAGGCAGGGTGACTTCCTTATTTGGCGTGCCTCCCATCACCCTCTTCCTTCACCACTCCTGCTTTCCTTTGTCCTGTGGTGGACACATTCTTGGACCTGGGTTGGTGCCAAGTACGTCCCCTGCATCACAGCAGCCCTGCTTCCTACAGACCGGGCTCCTCAGAGCCACTTTGCTCTCTCTCTCTAAGACTGTCCTAGTTCATGGGACTGTTGTCAAGACTAAATGGAAGGAACATCTAGAGCATGAGCATGATGACTGGTTCATGGTAAACAATCAAGAGATGTCCACACTTGTGAGTTCTATCAGTATAATCTCAATGGGGCGGTACCATCCTGGGGGGCATTCTGGAGATCTATAGGGACTTTGTGTTTCTATTATGACTGGGGCCCTGGTGTGGCTGCCAATGTGAGGGAAAAGCAAGGATTCTAGGTGTCCTAATCGTGCAGGCCAATCCCACCTGGCAAATAATGGCACCAAGTCTCACAAGCCTTTCAATGTCTTGTTATGCATTTATATAGATGAGCAACCTGATGATCATTATCAGAGCCTAGACTCTAACTCTCTGGGGCTTATAAACATGAATATTTTGTACCCAGTTCTAATTGGTAGTGACTTTTTTCAAGAACGTGATCACTGTGTCAACTAAAGGAAGTTTGCATGTTTTTCAGCTCAGAACTTTCCAAAAGACCTTTCAATCTTTTAAAGACACCAGTGGCACTCTTGAAAAACAATAAATGATATTACCTTCCTACCCAAGTAATGTTTAAACACTTGTAAAATCTTGTATACAAATGTTCATAGCATCACCATTTATAACTTGTGAAGGGATAGACAAAATGTAATATATCCACACAATGGAATACTATTTGACAATAAAAAGGAACAAAGTGTTGATATCACCTCAAAAACACTATGGAAAGTGAAAAACAAGACATTAAAGACCTCAGGTATGATACAATTCCATTTGTATGACATATCCAAAGAAAAGAAATCTACAGGATAAAAAGTAGATTAGTGGTTGCCTATGGCTGGGCGTGGGATAGGGAGAGATCACCAATGCTTATGGGGTTTCTTTTGGGATTGATGGAAATGTTCCAAAATTAGATTCTGGTTATGGTTTCACAACTCTGGAAATATAAACATTATTGAGTTGAATATGTAAAAAGAAGTCCAATGATAGGAAAATCGTACCTGAATAAAACTATTAAAAACTCAATATAATGAATTATATAACCTAAAGACAAGATAACATAAATATTATTTCATGAAATACACACTTCACTATGTAGATGCTCAGACACAAGAGGCCAGAGGTTTGCCCCCTCATAGAATGGCTGTGCATGTGAGGCCTGGTGTGTGGGTCGGTAATATTACTTACAAATTTCATGCCAGGGAGTAAAGGGTTATTCCAAAATATTTGTTATCAAAATGGAAGTTGGACTTGATAGTATTAGGAGCCACTGGTAGTGTTATTTCTTTTAATCACCACATACATCCTTGCATATGATATTATCTCTTAGAAATAACCTCAGAGAGGTTGAATAAACTACCCAAGCTCATGCCCATGGTGCAAGGCAGACATGGATCCATTCCTGGTTTATCTGCCTCCAAGGGAAGACTCAGCACTGGGCTATGCTCAGCTTCCTGCATTACCCCACTCGAGGACACATCCTAAACCTCCCATTCTTCCTAGAGCATGAAACTCTCTCCTGGTTTTCTTGTGGGACAAAGGTATTTGGCTCTCAAGGCTTATTCAAAGGTAAGATTCACAGCCTATGTTGGCAGGTGGAAATAGAGATGATGCTAAAAGTGGCACATAACAGAGAGAGAGAGAGAAATAGCCCCTGGGAGGGGAAAAGGGGGGGGAACTGAATGGAATCCAAAGTCATAATGGTCAGACTATGCAGTGGAGCCTATAGCTCCCCAGCCCCATCTGAGAAATTCAGAAAGGCTCCCTGATCTCCCCAGCCCCCAGCATTTCCTTCAGGAAGGTCAGGCCTCACACTATGGGACTCACCTCCTTGGCCACAGCTGTTCAGACCTGAGACAAGCCAGTGGGGAGGGGTGTGTGCTGTGTGGCATGTTGAGTAGCAGACCCTCTGCCCTGGGGAGGATGAATGGGTGACCTACAAAGACTATCAGCAGACATGGATCGGGCAGAAGCTGAAAGGCAGCCAGATAGAGGTCTGAAGCAGTAGAAGCCCTAAAAGGAGAGAAGAGTAGAGAGCTGGCTTTGGCAGGAAGAGAAGAGAGAAGGATAAGGAGTCTGAAGCACCATGATGGGCTCACACAGCTCCAAGACAGTGATGGGAACTGCCAGAGACAGAGGCTCCAGTGTCCTGTCACAGGCACCAAATTTCTTGAACTTTTGAGTCTCGACTTAAAAATGCATGAGACAGGGAGGCACAAGATGGTGGAGGAGGAGGAGACCTAAATATTGTCTGGTGCTAGGAATTCAGCTGGATAGGGATCAAACCATTCTGAACACCTACGAACTCAACAGGAGATCAAAGAAAAGAATAACAACAACTCTCTGAACAGAAAAGTGACCATTTTCTGGAAGGTAGGACATGTGGAGAAGTGAATCTGAGGCAATATTCAGGAAAATAGACAGCGGGGGGAGGGGGCCTCCGTCAGCCGCTTCTGGCAAGTGATAGAGCCGCGGAGCACAAAATCAGAACTTTTAGAAGGCGGCTCCGCTGAGGGACGTCGCTCCAGTGGCTAAGCAAGGGGTGGAACCCTCGCAGGGACAGTGTGGTCTCAGGACCCTCAGGGTCACAGAAAGACCAGGGGAGCCTGAGTGTGGCAGAGCCCCCGGGTATTGGAGCGGGGAAGCTGGCTGCAAAGACAGTGCCAAGGAGTGGGCTCTCAGCTCGGGGTTGCCATAAACCGTGATCTGGGGCACAGTCAGGCCACTGCTCTTCCAGCAGGGACCCAACAAGCAGCAGATCCGGGGAGACTCACCTTCCTTCCCCAGGAGGAGTGGCACAGGAGCGCACTGCAGGGATCTGCTGGGTTTGGAGACTCCACACCGGGTCGGGTGCGAGAGATAGAAACGCTCAGTCACAGGCCGGGTGAGCACAGAGTGTGGCTGGAGACTGGGGAGACGGGAGTGATTGAGTGCATTTCTCTGGGGGCTCACTGAGGACCGGGGCCCCAAGTTCTCGGCTCCTCTGGGGCGGAGATTGGGAGGCCGCCATTTTCACTCTTGGCCTCCAAAGCTGCACAGAGAGCTTGCAGGGAACAAAACCTCCCCAGAGCAAACCCAAGCATATTACATAGCCCTGACCCAGCAAGGGTGGGGCAATTCCGCCTCCGGCAAAGACATTTGGGAACCACGGCAACAGGCCCCTCTCCCAGAATATCAGCAAGAACTGCCAGCCAAGACCAAGTTTACCAATCCATGAGAACAGCAGAACTCCAGCACTAGGGGAATATTGCACATAGAATCCATGGCTTTTTTCCCCATGATTCTTTAGTCTTTCAAAGTTAATTTTTTTAATTTTCTTTTTTTTTTTTGAATTTTTCTTTTTCCTTTTTTCAACCAACATCTTATCAATCCCTTTTTTAAAAATCCTTTTTATTTTTCATTTTTAGAGTCATATTCTATCCCTTCATAGCAGTTAACCTAATATTTGGTATATATATAAGTTGTTCTCTCTTTAAAATTTTGGGATAGAGTTTCTTCTAACAGATCAAAATATACCCTAAATCTCTAGTGTATGGCTTTTTTCTAGTCTCCTGCCTGATCACATTCCCTCCTTTTTTTTTTTTAAATTCCTCTTCTTTCTTTTTTCAACCAACTTCCTATCTTATCAATTCCTTTTATAAAATCTTCTATAATTTTCATCTTTACACTCATATTCCATCCCTTCATCATATTTACACTTATTTTTGTACATATATAAGTATTTCTTTCTTTAAAATTTTGGGAGGCACTTTCTTCTAACAGACCAAAAATACGACCAAAATCTAGTGTGTGGCACTGATCTATGCACCAGCCTGATCATATTTGATCATATTCTTTTTATTTTATCTTTTCTTTTTCTTTCTTTCTTTTTTCTTTTTCATTTTTCTTTCTTTCACTTTCTTTTCCCCTGGTTTCAGGTCTCTTCTGATTTGTTTAGTGTATATTTTTCTGGAGTTGTTGTTACCCTGTTAGCATTTTATTCTCTCATTCATCTATTCTCCTCTGGACAAAATGACAAGATGGAAAAAATCACCTCAAAAAAAAGAACAAGAGGCAGTACTGACTGCCAGGGACCTAATCAATACAGACATTAGTTAGATGTTGGAACGAGAGTTTAGAATAACGATTTTAAAGATACTAGCTGGGCTTGAAAAAAGTATGGAAGATATTAGAGAAACCCTTTCTGGAGAAATAAAAGAACTAAAATCTAACCAAGTTGAAATCAAAAAGGCTATTAATGATGTGCAATCAAAAATAGAGGCTCTGGGGCATGTGGGTGGCTGACTCATTGGGCGTCTGCCTTCCGCTCAGGTCATGATCCCAGGCTCCAGGGATCGAGCCCCACATTGGACTCCCTGCTCAGCGGGAGCCTGCTTCTCCCTCTCCTACTCCCCTTGCTTGTGTTCCCTCTCTCTCTGTTTCTCTGTCAAATCAATAAATAAAATATTAAAAAAAAAAATGGAGGCTCTAATTGCTAGAGTAAATGAGGCAGATGAGAATTAGTGATATAGAAGACCAAATGATGGAGAATAAAGAAGCTGAGAAAAAGAGAGATAAACAACTACTGGATCATGAGGGCAGAATTCGAAAGATAAGTGATACCATAAGATGAAACAATATTAGCATAATTGGGATCCCAGAAGAAGAAGAAAGAGAGAGAGGGGCAGAAGGTATGTTGGAGCAAATGATAGCAGAGAACTTCCCTAATTTGGGGAAGGAAACAGGAATCAAAATCCAGAAGGCACAGCGAACCCCCCTCAAAATCAATAAAAATAGTTCAACACCCTGACATCTAATAGTAAAACTTACCAGTCTCAGAGACAAAGAGAAAAACCTGAAAGCAGCTCAGGACAAGAGATCTATAACCTACAATGGTAGAAACAGACCTAACCACAGAGACCTGGCAGGCCAGAAAGGACTGCCATGATATATTCAGAGCACTAAATGAGAAAAATATGCAGCCAAGAATACTATATCCAGCTAGGCTGTCACTGAACATAGAAGGAGAGATTAAAAGCTTCCAGGACAAAAAAAAAAAAAAGAAAAAGAAAAAGGAATTTGCAAACACAAAACCAGCCCTACAAGAAATACTGAAAGGGGTCCTCTAAGAAAAGAGAGAGCCTAAAAGTAACACAGACCAGAAAGGAACACAGACAATATACAATAACAGGAACCCTACAGGCAATACAATGGCACTGAATTCATGTCTCTCAATAGTTACCCTGAATGTAAATGCCCCAATCAAAAGACACAGGCTATCAGATTGGATAAAAAAATAAGACCCATCAGTATGCTGTCTGCAAGAGACTCATTTTAGACCCAAGGACACCCCCACATTGAAAGTGAGGGGGTGGAAAACCATTTACCATGCTAATGGACACCAAAAGAATGCTGGGGTGGCAATCCTTATATCAGACAAATTAGATTTTAAACCAAAGACTATAATAAGAGATGAGGAAGGACACTATATCCTACTTAAAGGGTCTATCCAACAAGAAGATCTAACAATTGTAAATATCTATGCCCCTCACATGGGAGCAGCCAATTATATAAGGCAATTAATAACAAAATCAAACAAACACATCAACAACAAAACAATAATAGTAGGGGACTTTGATACCCCCCTCACTGAAATGGACAGATCATCTAAGCAAAAGATCAACAAGGAAATAAAGGCTTTAAATGACACACTAGACCAAATGGACTTCACAGATATATTCAGAACATTCCATCCCAAAGCAACAGAATACACATTCTTCTCTAGTGCCCATGGAACATTCTCCAGAATGGATCACATCCTAGGTCAGAAATCAGGTCTCAACCGGTACCAAAAGATTGGGATCATTCCCTGCATATTTTCAGACCACAATGCTTTGAAACTAAAACACTCAGTCACAAGAGGAAAGTTGGAAAGAACTCAAATACATGGAGGCTAAAGAGCATCCTACTAAAGAAAGAATGGGTCAACCAGGTAATTAAAGAAGAATTTTTAAAAATTCACGGAAACAAGTGAAAATAAAAACACAACTGTTCAAAAACTTTGGGATGCAGCAAAGGCAGTCCTAAGAGGAAAGTATATAGCAATACAAGCCTTTCTCAAGAAACAAGAAAGGTCTCAAATACACAACCTAACCCTACACCTAAAGGAGCTGGAGAAAGAACAGCAAATAAAGCCTAAACCCAGCAGGAGAAGAGAAATAATGAAGATCAGAGCAGAAATCAATGAACTAGAAACTAAAAGAATGGTAGAACAGATCAATGAACTAGGAGCTGGTTCTCTGAAAGAATTAATAAGATTGATAAACCCCTGGCCAGACTTATCACAAAGAAAAGAGAAATGACCCAAATAAATAAAATCATGAATGAAAGAGGAGAGATCACAACCAACACCAAAGAAATACAAACAATTATAAGAACATAGTATGAGCAACTCTGTGCCAGCAAATTAGATAATCTGGAAGAAATGGATGCTTTCCTAGAGATGTATTAACTACCAAAACTGAACCAGGAAGAAATAGAAAACCTAAACAGACCATAACCACTAAGGAAATTGAAGCAGTCATCAAAAATCTCCCAACAAAAAAGCCCAGGGCCAGATGGCTTCCCAGGAATTCTACCAAACATTTAAAGGAGAATTAATACCTATTCTTCTGAAACTGTTCCACAAAATAGAAATGGAAGGAAAACATTCAAACTCGTTTTATGAGGCCACCATTACCTTGATCCCCAAATGAGACAAAGACCCCATCAAAAAAGAGAATTACAGAACAATATGCTTGATGAACATGGATGCAAAAATTCTCATCAAAATACTAGCCAATAGGATCCAACAGTACATTAAAAAGATTATTCACCACGACCAAGTGGGATTTATCCCTGGGCTGCAAGGTTGGTTCAACATCTGCAAATCAATCAATGTGATACAATACATTCATAAAAGAAAGAACAAGAACCATATGATCCTCTCAATAGATGTAGAAAAAGCATTTGACAAAATACAGCATACTTTCTTGATCAAAACTCTTCAGAGTATAGGGATATAGGATACATACCTCAATATCATAAAAGCCATCTATGAAAAACCCACAGTGAATATCATTCTCAATGAGGAAAAACTGAGAGCTTTCCCCCTAAGGTCAGGAATGCAGCAGGGATGTCCACTATCACCACTGCTATTCAACATAGTACTAGAAGTCCTAGCCACAGCAATCAGACAACAAAAAGAAATAAAAGGCATTCTTTGTAGATGATAGGATACTTTATGTTGAAAACCCAAAAGACTCCACCCCAAAACTGCTAGAACTCATACAGGAATTCAGTAAAGTGGCAGGATATAAAGTCAATGCACAGAAATCAGTGGCATTCCTATACACCACCAAGACAGAAGAAAGAGAAATTAAGGAGTCAATCCCATTTACAACTGCACCCAAAACCGTAAGATATCTAGGCATAAATCTAACCAAAGAGGCAAAGGATCTGTACTCAGAAAACTATAAAATACTCATGAAAGAAATTGAGAAAGACACAAAGAAATGGAAAAACGTTCCATGCTCATAGATTGGAAGAACAAATAATGTGAAGATGTCAATGCTACCTAGAGCAATCTACACATTCAATGCAATCCCCATCAAAATACCATCCACTTTTTTCAAAGAAATGGAACAAATCATCCTAAAATTTGTATGGAACCAGAAAAGACCTCAAATAGCCAGAGGAATGTTGAAAAAGAAAAGCAAAGCTGGTGGCATCAAAATTCCGGACTTCCAGCCCTAATACAAAGCTGTCATCATCAAGACAGTATGGTCCTGGCACAAAAACAGACATATAGATCAATGGAACAGAATAGAGAGCCCAGAAATGGACCATCAACTCTATGGTCAACTCATCTTTGACAAAGCAGGAAAGAATGTCCAAAGGATAAAAGACAGTCTCTTCAACAAATGGTGTTGGGAAAATTGGACAGCCACATGCAGAAGAATGAAACTGGACCATTTCCTTACACCACACACAAAAATAGACTCAAAATGGTTAAAGATCTAAATGTGAGACAGGAGTCCATCAAAATCCTAGAGGTGAACCCAGGCAGCAACCTCTTTGACCTCAGCCACAGCAACTTCTTCCTAGAAACATAGCCAAAGGCAAGGGAAGCAAGGGCAAAAATGAACTATTGGGACTTCATCAAAATAGAAAGCTTTTGCACAGCAAAAAAACAGTCAACAAAACCAAAAGACAACCGACAGAATGGGAGAAGATATTTGCAAATGACATATCAGATAAAGGGCTAGTATCCAAAATCTATAAAGAACTTATCAAACTCAACACCCAAAGAACAAATAATCCAAGCAAGAAATGAGTAGAAGACATGAACAGACATTATTCCAAAGACATCCAAATGGCCAACAGACACATGAAAAAGTGCTCAACATTGCTCGGCATCAGGGAAATCCAAATCAAAACCTCAATGAGATACCACCTCACACCAGTCAGAATGGCTAAAATTAACAAGTCAGGAAACGACAGATGTTGGCGGGGATGCGGAGAAAGGGGAACGCTCCTACACTGTTGGTGGGAATGCAAGCTGGTGCAGCCACTCTGGAAAACAGTATGGAAGTTCCTCAAAAAGCTGACAGTAGAGCTACCATATCACCCAGCAAATGCACTACTGGATATTTACCCCAAAGATACAAATGTAGGGGTCCAAAGGGGTACCTGCACCCCGATGTTTATAGCAGCAATGTCCACAATAGCCAAACTGTGGAAAGAGCCAAGATGTCCATCGACAGATGAATGGATAAAGAAGATGTGGTGTATATATATACAAAGGAATATTATGTAGCCATCAAAAGGAATGAAATCTTGCCATTTGCAACAATGTGGATGGAACTAGAGGGTATTGTGCTGAGTGAAATAAGTTAATCAGAGAAAGACATGTATTATATGACCTCACTGATATAGGAATTCTTAATCCCAGGAAACAAACTGAGGGTTGCTGGAGTGGGGAGTGGGAGGGATGAGGTGGCTGGGTGATATACGCTGGGGAGAGTATGTGCTATGGTGAGTGCTGTGAATTGTGTAAGACTGTTGAATCACAGACCTGTACCTCTGAAACAAATAATACATTATATGTTAAAAAAAAAAAAAAAAAAGAAGATAGTAGGAAGGGAAACATGAAGGGGGTGATATTGGAGGAAGAGATGAACTATGAGAGACTATGGACTCTGAGAAACAAACTGAGGGTTCTAGAGGGGAGGGGTTGGGGGGATGGGTTAGCCTGGTGATGGGTATTAAAGAGGGCATGTACTGAATGGAGCACTGGTATTACATGCAAACAATGAATCATGGAATACTACATCAAAAACTAATGTTGTAATGTATGGTGATTCACATAACATAATAAAATAAAATAAAATAGATAAAAAAATGCATTAGACCACATTTTGATTTGCTTAGTTTTTAAAGATTTTATTTATTAATTCGAGAGAGAGAGAGCATGAGCTGGGGAAGGAGCAGAAGGAGAGGGAGAAGCAGACTTCCTGGTGAGCAGAGAGCCCAAGACATGGGGCTCGATCCCAAGACCCTGGGATCATGATCTGAGCCAAAGCAGACACTTAACCAACTGAGCCACCCCGGCACCCCTATGAAACCACACTTTATGCATAATATATGCAAGCTTACTTTAACACAGCGTTAGGGTGAGAAATTACTTGGCATTAAGATGCACCATATTGATTCAGTTGATTCCCATGCCTCCAAGGTGGGTACCTGGAAGCTGGAGGTGAGGGAGGTGGGGGTGGGGTAAGAAGGGGAAGAGTACAAGGTGAATGCTGCTTCCCTAAAGCACATTACACCAAAGTGGCACCTTTTAATTTATACTTAAGGTTATATGTTTTTAAGACTATGACATGAAGACACAAGATGAGGGAGCCAAAGGGTATAGCCTTTGTACACGTGTTCTCTTCTGCCAGCCAAGGTATGGGCTTCTCCTCCTGGGACACCTGATCTCATGTCCCAGGGTTGCTAGGCATCTAGGACTGAAGGACCAATGTGCCCAATGAGGTTTATATCACCTGACAGTTTAGCAGCCATCTGAGGCAATTAGATGAGAAGACATATAACTTGGAGAAGAGACCAAGGGAGAGGAGTTTCTACTCTTATAGGAAGGAGAAGCCATTGGTAAGCTAAGTAATAAACTCTCGGTGGCCGGGTGGGTGACCATGTGTCTTCCAACTGCTTCTACACAATCCAGGATATCAGTCATGTAGCTGATGACAGTTCCCACCAAAAAAGGTTAAGATGCTAATGTGTTCATGGAGAAGCCTTATGACATGTGTCAGAGATAAATCCCACATAAGGAACATTCTGGGATAAGGAACATACCCGATTTAAATTGGAATTTATTTCCACAAAGCTCAATTGCTGTCCCTACCTTGTAAATGGCTTCTGAATTATCATCAACAGCCATATGTTTGCAATCAGTGCCTTGGGGTCTTCAAGATGTACAAAAACACCAGCCAGATTTCCTTATCTGTGGAACAGCTCACAGTTCCTTCACGTTGCTATTTAACATTATATAAAAAGGAAAGATTTAACTTTAAGAAAGGGAAAATACATTCTAATGAATCACTTTCATCCACATTTAGATATGAGTAATTGATTCAGTAGATTTTTGACTAAAATGTTCAGCAAAGGATGCAGAATGCATGTGTACCACCCCCTTCTTCCCCTGCCAAATTCTTCTTTATGTGCCAGAATTTCTTAGCTAAACTTTACACCAATTTGACAGTTTCCCATAAAGCAAGAAGAACAAAGAGATCACATTAGCAAAGTTAATAGGGTTAACTTTATTAAAGTACAAGGTATTTGAAAATATGGGTCAAATATATATATATATATTTTTTTTCTTTTAGAATGGCTGCTCTACTTGAAAAAAAGGACAATGACTTTGGATTAATTATTTCTAATATCCTGAGCACATAAACTGCCCCCATTTCCCACACAGGGGGGCTCCCTCAAGGTTTAGGATGTCCTTTCTTGTCCCCATGAGCCACTGCTACCACAAAGCACTGTACATTCAAGGAGATGCTTATGGTAATTTTAGGTGGAGACTTACAGAAAAAGCAGAATATTAAGAATCCTACTTTCTTCCTTATGGAGTGTAAACTCATTTCCTTGTTTATCCAAAATGCTAATAGTTGTCTTGACTTAATTATAAAATTAAAATATTCATACTGTAAGAACTTTATTAAATATGGAAAGGTAGGGAAAAAATGACCCACTATCACCTAATGACATCTTGCAAAAACAAAATGCCTTCTGTTAACATTTTGATGTACACCCCATAGATTGGGTGCAATGAGCAGAATGATCCAAGGTGGCCCTGGGACTTCACTCAAGCTAGCCTGGATGGTAAGCCAACTGGAAGCAGGAACCCCCTTTCTGCTGGCATAAGCAGCTGCATCTGAAGGAGACTTCTTTTCCCCTCACAGGAGAATAGCACCTTCCCATGGGCCTCCGAGTCTCTAGGTGCCAGGCAGCTGGCTCTCCCAGACAACTCCAGTAACAGCTGATGCCTAAATGCAGGTGAGATGCTTGTCTCCTTGTTTACTAGGATATCTCTCAGGTTCATAAAGGAAAATCAGGAGGAGCAGAGGTGCCCATTAACTGGACACAGACCTACCCACTGTCTAGGATACCCAGCCCCAGCGTGCCTCCCATGGGATGATGAATGAATTAAGAACACTTTCATTTGCTTGCTTATTTTTATTTTCTTCCTCAAAGATTATTCTTTAACATGTGCTGTACCATATCATGCAATATGCCCTTTACCACTATGACGGTCCATTTTATGCATCAACTTACAACTAGGCAGTAGCACCAAGTTGTTCAGTCAAAGCCTAGATATTGCTGTGAAGGTATTCTGCAGATGTGGTTAACATAACAATCATAACATAACATAACAATCAACTGATTTTAAGTAAAGGAGATGACCTTGGATAATCTGAGTTGACATTATCTAATCAGTTGAAAGGCCTTAAGAACAGAACTGGGGTTTCCCTGCAGAAAGGGAAATTCTGACTGTGAACCATATAAGCTCTTGCCCCAGAGTTTCTAGTCAGCCCCTGGCCAGACTTGTTCATCCCAACTCCAATTTTTTTGTGTGAGCCAATACCTTGAAATGCATTCATCTATCTGTCGTTTATCAATCCATCTATCTCTATCTATCCTACTGATTCTCTTTCTCTGGCAAACCTTGACTTGTACACGCACTTTGCATCAGTGCTGTATATTTTTCATAAACTTAAGTTCTGTATAAATGATAAATGACCTCTTTAGATAAAGTTTATGAAAATTTCCCCTCATCCACCCACCACATACTTATTTGCTTCCTTGTTTTTTTATGTCCCCCTTTCCAATTTGGATTTAAGATATCAACATAGCAATGTATCATAAATTCAAAATATAAAAATAACACATAGAATATTTATTAATAACTGGCAAATATCAAAAGGAAGATTATAGTAGGAAAGCAAGGAGGCAAGAATATATTTAGCAAACAAAATAAATGCCAAAAGCTGGGAAAAGGGCAGGGGGATTGAGACAAATCCTGCAAAGATCCCTGGACACACACCAAGGATGCTGAAATGGCTCTGTAAAGACTGAGGGCAATACTATAAGGCAAAAAGAGATGTCCCCATATGCACAAAGCCAGGATGGGTCTAGAGAGCAAAGAGAAAGCTCCAGAAACTCAAAAAGCTGGCAGGCAGGCTATAAAGCAGAAAGAGAATCCCCATAGTTTAGAAAGCTGGTGGCTGGCCCTGCAAAGCATGAAGAGATCTAAAGAATCTGGCTGGTGTTCAGATCCCAGGCCCTTCTGAAGGCAGTTTCAGTCCCACCTTCACAACAGGTGAACTGTGTCACCTAAAGACTCCAACTCTGCAGCAGAGTCCAGGACCAGCTCAGCTACTGTTGTACTGGCTCAGTCTCACACCATCAGCCTGAAAGAGAGTCAAGTCCTTCTCAGGAGGTAACTATCCCTTATCCCAAAACAGTGTTTAACCTAAAATAAAAATCACAAAATACACAAAGTGAAAAAACGGAATCTGAATTTAAGAGGAAACAGATCATAGTAGCAAATGTGGCAATGGCCCAGATGTTTGAATTATCACTCAGGGATTTTAAAGTAATTATGATGAAAGATCTACAGGAAAATGTTGACAAGTGTGAACAGATAAGGAATTCCAGCATGGAGAGGGAAACGGCAAAGACAAAGATCAAATGGAACTACTAGAGTGAGATTATATAATACCAGAAAGGAATTCAGTTGATGGGTTTACTAGCAGACTGGGTACAGGAGAGGAAAGAATCAGTGAAATCAAAGGTGGGCCAACAGACACCATCCAGACTGAAACATAAGGAGAAAAAAAGTGAAAAAAAAATAAAACAAAGCATCCAGACCTGTTATATACTATCAAGTAGTATAAATAATTGGAATTCCAGATGGAGAGGAGAGAGATAGAGAAGAAAAAATATTTTCAGAAACAATTGTTCAATAATTTTTTTAATTGATGAAATACATCAGCATACATATCCAAAAGGCCCAGCAAACCATGAACACAATTCTTTAAAAATATTTTTTTTTAATTACACCTAGTACATCAGAGGCAAATTGGAAAATGAAAAGGAACTCTTAAAAGTAGCCCAAAAAACAACCCATGTCATCTGCAGAGGAAGCATGAAAAGAACGATGGTTTAATTTCTCACCATGGAATGGAATTTTCAAAGTGCCAAATGAAAAAAAAAGCTGCCAATATAGAATTCTATATATAACCCAAGTATGCATCAAACATGAGAGCTAAATAAAGACATTTTTGGCCATAGAAAAACTCAGAGATTTTTACAGCAAGAAAACCCATGCTACAAAAAATACTAAAAGAATTTCCTCAGGGTGAAGGGATATGAAAGAAGCTCCAGTCTGCATGAAAAAATGAAAATATAGGAAATGCAATATATGGGTAAAAACAAAGGACTCATTTATTATTTTTAATATGTGTGTGCTTGTATGTATGCAATATATGTGTATATTTATATATATCATATATATAACATAGACTTAAGCTACAATTGTTTGAAATAAAAATAGTAACATGTGGAGTTTATAGAACACAGAAGAATAAAAGCGCACAGGGGTGAGGGGGAGGAATGGAATTATACAACCATGAGGTTCCTACTTTTTAAAAAGAGTTTAATATAATTTGAAATGAGATGATCTTCAGTTAAAGATATGTATTGTAATTTCTAGAAACCTTTAAAAAATAACATAATAATGAATATTTAAAAATATATAAATTTCTAGCTGATTTGACACAAAATAATGATATCTACAAACATAACACAAAACTCATGGCACTACAGGGACATCAGCAAAAAACTGAGTATTTAAAATTAGTTGTTGTACAAGGAAATCTTGAAATGCCCTGAAATCTGATGGTTCATTTATGAAAAAAACTTGACAGAAGTTGTGTCAAATTTGATCACTGCCCCAACCACTCACTTGAAATTACATTAATTTAATTATAAATTGAAACTTTTTCTGATATCTTCAGTAGAAAAAATAAATTTTGATCAACCACTCTAAAACAACAACCCAAAAAGGTTAATAGAGTTAAATAATTTCTTGATCATTCAAAATAAGGCAGGAAATAAGAAAGAGAAACATATACCAAAGTGAAAGACTTAAACACAATTGAATTGATAATTACATTAAATATAAATGGACTAAACACCACTTAAAAGTTAGATTTAAAAAGCCAAACCCAAATGTATGCCTCTCACAAGAAATACACTTAGAACACGCACGCCCAAACACACACACACACACAAAATAAATGGTTGAAAATAAAATGTCGAAAAACAACCTACTACCAAATCACTATGCATCACAAATCTAGATGGCTATGTTTATATCAGACATAGAATAATTTAAGAAAACTGTAACACCAGAGATAAAAAGAAATATTTCTTAATGTTAAGAGTCACTCTGTCAAGAATAAATAACAACCCTAAATGTGTCTGCACCTAACAAAAAAATTTCAAAACATATGATGCAATAATAGATAGAACTAGGAGAAGAACTGCTTTTTAATCTTACGTTCATAGTGGGAGAAATTAACATGCCTCTCCTTATGACTGATGAAACAAGTAGACCAAAAATTCAAAAAATATAGATTTAATACTTTCAACCAATTTAACATAATTAACATTCATTTAAGAACTATATAATATAGATTCTTGCCAAGAGCACATGAAACATTTGCCAAGATAAATCATATTCTTGTTTTTATTAAACATTTTATTAAAAAACCCCTCAAATTATAATAATTCACACAAAGTATGTTCTCTGGCAACAAAGCACTAAAATTAACATCAACAATAAGATAGCTTTAAAAATACCCAAACATTTGGAAACTAAACAACGTATTTCTAAATGGGTGATGACTTATAGAAAAACCAGAGAGAAAAACAGAAAATATTTTAAACTGAATGATAATTAATACAATATATCAAAATGTATGGAATGCAATGAAAGCACTGCTTAGTGGGACATATATAGCTTTAATCACCTGTTCAAACAGGAAAAGCATGTTATAAAATAAAAAACCTAGGCTTCTAGCTTAACAAGCAACAAAAAGAATAAATTAAACCAAAGCAGAGGTAAGAGAATAATAAAAACAATAGGGCAGAAATTAATAAAATAAAAATAAAATAAAAACAAAAAAGGGTATAGAAAATCAACAATGTGGAAAGTTGGTTTTCTGAAAAGATCAATAAAACCTACATGACTCTAGCAAAACTGTTAAAAAAAAAAAAAAGAAAAAAATGCAAATTATCCATATTAGGAATAAAAGAGATAAACATCTCTCCAGTTCCTACAGGTAATTAAAAGATAATACAAAGATACTATAAACAACTTATGTCAATAAATTCTACACTTACATGGGTGGACAAGTACCTTGAGAAACACATCATAACTGATACAAGAATCAAAAAACATCTAAGTAGTTCAATTCCTGCTAAAGAAATGGAATTTGCAATCAAAAATCTTCCCATAAAAACAAAACTCAAGAAAACAAAACTCAAGGAGTTCAGGTCACATATCTACTTTTTTTTTTTTTTTAAGATTTTATTTATTTGACAGAGAGGGACACAGTGAGAGAGGAAACACAAGCAGGGGGAGTGGGAGAGGGAGAAGCAGGTTTCCCGTGGAGGAGGGAGCCCGATGTGGGGCTCGATCCCAAGATGCTAGGACCATGACCTGAGCCAAAGGCAGACGCTTAATGACTGAGCCACCCAGGCGCCCCTCACATATCTACTTTTAAGGAAGGAGTGATACCAATCCTTCACAAATTTATTTTAGACAATAGAGGGAGATGGAAAATTTCCCAAATAATTTTTTGAGGCTGCATAATCCTGGCACTGAAACCTAATGAAGACAGTATAAAATAAAAAATAATAAGCAAAATTCATCATGCACATATATCCAAAAAATTCATTAAATTATTAACAATTGAATGCTATAAACATAAAAGTAATAATACATTTTGACTAAGCAGAGTTTATCCTAGAAATACAAAATTGGTTTAAGATTTAAAAACCAATAAAAATAATTCATTACAACAGAATAAGGAAAAATTTCCTATAATCTCAGTATATACAGAAAAATCATAGGAAAAAATTTAACCCCATTCATGAGAAAACCCTCAGAAAACCAAAAATAGAAAAGAACTCCCACAATCTGATAAAGGGCATCTACAGAAAATATACAAAGAAGCTTGTATCTAATGCTGAAAAGTATTGAACACTTTCAACCCTTAGGATTGGAAACAATGCAAAGGAATCCATCCTTATTACTTTTATTCATTTCTAATCAACATTTAACATTGTACTAGAAATCCTAGCTAGTGCAATACAGCAAGAAAGTAAAATTCAAAAAGCCAAAATAATCTCAAAAAACCTACTTAGAGTACCTGATTTTTAAGATTGCAATAAAGCTTTAGTAATCAAGACAGTATAGGCCAAACCACCTCCAAAAAAATATATGGTTTGATTTTTAGACTAACCATATATAAGTAAAACAGTGTGGAATTGGCATAAATATGGACAAAAAGATCAGTGGAACAGAATAAAGATACATCACATATATGACTAATTTTTTAAACCAAGGTGCAAAGTCAATTAATGGGTGTGGGGGTGGGAATAAAGTATTTTTCACAAATATTGTTGTAACAATAAGATAAATAGATGGGAAAAAATGATCCCAGAGACCTACCTTGCTCTTTATGTAAAAATTAATTGAAGAGGAATCTTAAGATTTAAATATAAAAGCTGGAACTACACATTTATAAACACAATAAAATGCTATAAACATTTATAAAAGAAACATTTATAAAAGAAAGCCTTGGAGAATATCTTTACAACCTCAATAAAAGAAAAGACTTTTTTAGGCACGAACTATAAAAAATTTTGAATTAGACTTTATCAATATTTTCTTAATTTGCTAATTGAAAAGCACCATTGATAAAATGCATATACTACAACTAAGAAAGAAAATATTATACCACACAAATGAATTGTATCCTAAATATATGAAGAACGCCTACAACTCAATTATAAAAAAACAAATAACCCAATTAAAATTAGACAAAATATTTGAATAGTCACTTCACAAAAGATATATGATGGCAAATGAGCACATGAAACAGTATCATTAAATGATCAGGTAAAGGCAAAGTAAAACCATAATAAAATACTATTTCATATACATTGAAATGGTTAAATTATAGTGTCATACTAAAACCTGGGGAAAATGTAAAGCAATGAGAACTATCAGATATTTCTGGCAGGAGTTTAAATGGTACCTTTTTGAAGTTTCTTATAAAGTGAAAAACATGCACTCCCACTCCAACTATTTACCCCCCCAAAATACTAACATATGTCCACAAAAAGACTTCTACAAAAATTTTCAACCAGCTTTTCTCATATTAGTCAAATACCAGAAATAGCCCCAAAGTCTAGCAACAGGAGAATGAAAAAAAAATTGTTTTAATAAAGGAATGAACTTCTGAAACTGGCAACAATATGTGTGAATCTCATAATTATTATGCTGAGAAAAAAAGCCTGGTATCAAAGAATGCATACAGCTTGATTCTATTTATAAAGTCCAAGAATAGGTAAAACTACTCTGTTGACAGAAATCAAAGAGGGGTTGCATTTGGAACATGTCTGGTAATGGGCACAAGCAAAATTTCCATGATGATACTTAATTGAAATGTACTACATCTTGTTTTGTTTGGATGGTGTTAATATAAATGTATTCAAATGACAAAACACATTAAACTGAAAAATTGTCATTAGTGCATTTGATTGTATATAGATTACATCTCAAAAAATAAAAAGAGAAAGTATGGGTTTCTGTTGAATACAGGGGACTATGGACAAAGTTAAAATAGTGACAGAATGGGAAAAGATAATTTTCAATGTCTAAAGTCAACAAAACCTAATATTAGAATATACATAGAACTCCTGAAAATCAAAAAGAAGAAGACAGAAAACCCACTAGTAACACAGCAAAGGATATGAACGGGCAATTTTTCAAAGAGAAAATCCATAAGGCTCAAATGAATATTAAAAAATCCTAAAATTAATTAGTAATCAGAAAAAAATAAGAATTAAAATAATGAAATATTATTTTACAACTTTTTCATCTATCAAAAGTTAGAAAACCAAATATATCCAAGAGTTGGCAAGGATAAGGGAACATGGGAAACCCCATGCCTTGCAAGAAAGAGTACAGACTAATAACATAGCCATGGTGCAGAGCAATCTGATGATATTCAGCTAAATCGTTCTGTGTATATCTCCCCAAGAAACTCTGACACAAGTCCAGAAAGGGAGAAATAAAAAGATATTCACTGTAGTAAAATTTATGGTGGTCGGCTTAAAGATATACTGGGTGTCTATCCCTGGGGAAGTAGATAAATGAAATATGGTGGTTACCAAACCACAGAATGCAATGCAGCTGTAAGGCGAAGAAACTGAATTTAGGGATGCCTGGTTCAGTCAGTTAAGCATCTACCTTCAGCTCAGGTCATGATCCCAGAGTCCTGGGATGGAGCCCCATGTCAGGCTCTCTGCTCAGCAGGGAGTCTGCTTCTCCCTCTCCCACTGCCTACCACTCCCCCTGCTTGTGCTCTCTCTCTCTCTTTCTGTCAAATAAATAAAATCTTAAAAAAAAAAAGAGAAACTCAATTTACACATAGCAACATGGAAGAATTACAAATGTAGCACTGACAAAAATTAAAAGGTACCTTTAGGGGTACCTTAGTGGCTCAAGTCAGTTAAGCTACCAACTCATGATTTCAGTTCAAGTCATGATCTCATGGGTTGTGAGATCGAGCCCCATGTTGGGCTCCATGGTCAGCGGGAGGTCTGCTTGAAGATTCTGTCCCTCTGCCCCTCTCCTCACTCTCACTCTCTCTCAAATAAATAAATCTTTTGTTTATTTTAAAAAATATTTTGGAAGATGTATTACACCTTTTGATTACACAAACTAAAACCAACATTTGCCTACAATAACACTGCACAGTGTACAGAAATACATTTAAAAAGATGCACTTTAAACATATAAGCACATTTCAAACAAGGGGGGAGCCTAGAAGTAAGTGGGTGATGGGAATAAAAGGAAATAAACAGCCAAAGAGAAAGGACTCTCACTGAGACCAATAAGCGTGGTGTGCCACAGAATGACAGTAGAGTAGCTGAGTCCTCTGAAACCAAATCCAAACAGACAAAACTAAACAAAACTTCACAAAAATGTAGAAGAGAGAACAATAGAGGAAAAAAGGTGGTATGATGAAATGGCCCAACATACAACACAGAGAGGTAAAGACTGAACACTATGAAAGAGGAGCTAAATTGAAAAAGGGTAACAAATTCTAAAACATCTTTAATAGGAATCTTGGAAAAAGACAACAGGAGAGACAATATTCCTGAAGGAAATTCCACAATTATGAACCACAGGAATCTTCAGATTCCAGAAATATTGCAAGCCAAGCAGAACAAATATTTTTATGAGTTCTTTACTTAAATTCAATTAATTAATATATAGTATATTATTAGTTTCAGAGGTAGAGTTTAGTGATTTATCAGTTGCACACAACACCCAGTGCTCATTACATCACATACCCTCCTTAAGTCCATCACCCAATTACCACATCCCCCCACTCACCTCCCCTCTAGCAACCCTCAGTTTGTTTCCTGTAGTTAAGAGTCTCTTATGGTTTGTCTCCCTCTCTGATTTCATCTTATTTTATTTTTCCCTCCCTTCCCCTATGTTCATCTGTTTTGTTTCTTAAATTCCACATATGAGTGAGATATGATAATTGTCTTTCTCTGATTGACTTATTCCACTCAGCATAATACCCTCTAGTTCTATCCACACCATTGCAAATGGTAAGATTTCTTTTCTTTTGATGGCTGAGAAATATTCCATTGTATATATACCACATCTTTATCCATTCATCTGCCAATGGACATCTGGGCCCTTTCTAGAGCTATAGCTCATATCTGGGCTATTGTGGAACAAATATATATATATATTTTTTTTTAATCTATGTCTTAACTATATGAAACTATAGATCATCACAGAACCAAGGAAAAATATTAAATCCTACCAGAGAGGAAAATATTACAAGAAAGTAAGGACAGATACATTGACAACAGACTGCTTATCAACAATAAAATACATAAGAAAATCATGAGAAGATATCACAAAAATTCTGAGGGAAAGTAGATGTCAATATAGAATTCTGTACCCAGCTATATTATCAGCCCAAAATGAGGCAGAACAAAAATCTTTTGAGACAAAAGAATGCGGGAACTTCTTACTCTCAGATTGTCACTGAGGAAACTATTGAATATTATACCTCACCAAGAAGGAAAAGAGGCCTGCAGTAACAGGTGGGTTTTCTGCCACTGTGCCCAGCCTACTCAGACATGCCTGCTCTGACTGGTCAGGGCTCTGTCCTGACTGGCTAGACAACACGCCATCCCAGATCTCAACTATTCAGATCATCCCACCAGAAGCAATGATGAATAAAGAACTCCATGAACATGCTGGCAAATTTAAATGAGAATTCACTTTAAAAAAGACAAATGAGCATGTTAAAAAGAAGGCAGAATTAAAATTCTAGACAAAAAACATGGGAAGTAGGAAAAAGAGATCAGAATGAACAAAGATATGATCATCAATTGCAAGCTTTGTACATGAGGTATTGATGTCATCAAGGTCACTAGGTTACTGACAATACTAGACATGGATTTGCAACTTTCACACCAGTAGGAGAAATAGGGAGAACGCTAGCAACCTAACAGCAGCAGGGAAGTTCTGGAAGGTAGGCAGAGAATCAATGACAAAGTGTGATAAATGGAAAATGCCAAATGTATCAGAAATTCAAGGAAATATAAATGGGCTTAAATGGTTGACTAAAAACAACATATTTTTTAAAATCTTGTGAGGTGCAGCTATAGTGCTCATTGGAGAAATGTATAGCTTTAAATGTATTTCTTTTTTAAAAGGAAAGACTGGAAACAGATTAGCTAATATTCAATTCTATAAGCTAGAAAAATAAAGGAAACTCAAAGAAATTAGAAGGAAGATATAAAATACAAAACAAGAAATTTAAACAAAGGTTATGTTTTTAAAAAGACTAATAATAGAGAAAAATATTTCAATAAGGCACACTAACAAATAGATATGAAGAAGGAGACTATGGGTCAACCAGGTCTTTTTCAATTACCAGCAAATAATTCAAAGGGGAAGATACACTTTGGTCCTCTTTTGAAGTTCAGCACGTGCCCTGCAGTGACAGAAAATAGGGTTTTCTTCTTAACGCTGAGCCAGAAGTGTCCACTTATCACCTTTTTAAATCTTTAGCAGTGGCGAGGTAAGTGCTGTCACCCCTGTTTTACAGGTGAAGACACAGGGTCTCGGGGACATCAGAGAACACATCCATGTTCACTCAGCTAGTCAGTGAAGAAGCCAGTTTCCAAACTCAGGTTTTTCTCATTCCAAAACTCATAATCCTAACACTGCAGCACCTTTCAGTTTCTCCCAGGGGTGAGGGTAGGGGAGCTGGGATGGGGAGAGAAACAGGAAGGAAACGTAAGGTCAGGATTTAAGTTCTCCTTCACTCTTGACAAACTGTGACCTTCCAGTTTTTTCAGCCTGGCACAGGATATGTTCCCACTGTTAGGTGGGCCCAGTGTGCCCACACTTTCCAGAATACACTGGAATTTGGAAACACTGGTCTCACCTGGAAACAGATGAAGAGGCATTAAAGTTGATAATTTATAGCTAATATGAATTTAGTCTTTTAAAGCTTACTAATGACACCTTTATATTAGAATTCATTTATTCTCTCAGATCTGTACCTCTGAAACAAATAATGCAATATATGTTAAGGAAAAAAAAAGAAGAAGAAGAAGGTAGCGGGAGGGGAAGAATGAAGCGGGGGAAATCGGAGGGGTAGACGAACCATGAGAGATGATGGACTCTGAAAAACAAACTGAGGGTTCTAGAGGGGAGGGGGGTGGGAGGATGGGTTGGCCTGGTGGTGGGTATTGAGGAGGGCACATTCTGCATGGAGCACTGGGTGTTATGCACAAACAATGAATCATGGAACACTTCATCTAAAACTAATGATGTAATGTATGGGGATTAACATAAGAATAAAAAAAAAGAATTCATTTATTCTAAGTCTTTAGAAAACATAAACAAGTAATTCAGTCAAATATATTTTCATTTCCAAAGTCTCATAATATTCGCTAAGGAAACTGTAAAATGTAATTTATTCCCTCCATGTCTTATTTTTAATTCCCTGATTCCCTATGCTGGTGAGAGGAGCAAATCATAGTGAACGGTGTTTGAGTCACAGGTAATTACTTTAGATAGTGTCATTCTGTGGTTTAGGATTCTGGTCCTAAGTCCAGCTTTTAATGGTACCCAATTAAGACCTCCTTGGATTGGCCATAGAGTCCTGGGGAACTGTATGTTACAAAACCCCACAAAGTGACTCATTCATAAGTCAGTTCTGATTCATCTATCTCAAGGGATGGTTTCATGCAAATCCAATCTTTATGTCAGATACCACCAAGAAAAGCAGAACCAGCAAGCACAATTGTGTTTAAGTAATGAGAATGCATACTTGAAAGGCACGTATCAATATGCATCTGTATCAAATGTTGTCACTTTGACTTTCAGTTTGTAGGTATTCTATTTTCTTTTAGTGCCAAAATGGGACAAAACGCACAAAGAAACACATACTCTTAAAACACACACTCCAGATTCAGAAAGCAAGATAACATCCCCAATAAGAAGGAGCCAAAAGAAAACACGGCCAGGTTCTGTCATAAACATATATATGTGGTAGCCATAGTCTTGGTGACAATTCTCAGAGAGTGTTTTTAAAACATACCAGTAAGCAGAGGAAGAGAGAAAGCCATTGGAGGAATAGATATGGACACACAGAATAAATAGTTCAGGGATTTCCAGTCACTGGGATTCTGTACGTAGCCCAGGTACATGAAGAGAAGATCCAGGGAAAATGAAACTCCGGTTAGGTAACATGTAGCCTCACTCATAAATACTTACTGGAAGTTAAAATGGTGTCCTGAACATTGCCTAATTAGAAATAAAATGCCAGTGTTTAGAACAAGGTACTCTAGATCCTGAAGGAAGCGTAAGTGAGCAGAACCCGCACCCTGGGACGGATGGCATGCCAGCGAGGACAGAAACTGGCCATGAGTAGGCAAAGGTATGATCTTCATATAGACTGCACACTGATTGTGAAGCAACAGGAAAGCAATGCAATATTTGGAACAGACTATCAAAGTCATGACTAGATGAGAGAACTGAATTAAATGTACCGCAAAACTGTAGAAAGCAATTAAAAAAAAAAAAAGACCAAGGACAACTTATTATGTATGAACTATTGAAGAAAGACCACTTAAGAACTCAGAAAAGTACAAGATGGAATCATAAAAGGATGTTTATAAAATCAGTCCTGTATTTTTTTCAAGAGACCCATTTTATAAACAGAAAGCAGTGGTTTGTAATGGGCCCAGCCAGCGATGCAAAAGGCCTTTTGGGGCAAGCACACATCATACCATCCAAAGCAGTTGCTGGGTTTCCCAGCTGAAGACAGATTATATTAACAATTCCAGGCTGGGTTTGATTTCCATTGACTTAATGTTTGATCACTCAATTCCCAGAGAGTCACACTTGTGGCATACAAGCTTTCAGAACTCAAGGCCACAAACGAAGCCACAGACACAAATGTGCTTGTGGGTGTGAATGGCAAAGGGAATGTGAGCTCCCCTCCTGCCCTCCTCTCTTCCCTCACACCCGACATCTGCCTCAGCTGACATCACCCCAACTCTGAGGGCCTTCAGACCAACCAGAGAAGTGAGGAGGAGAAAATGGAAAAGTGCAGAGAGCAAGAGAATATCCTGGTGAAAAAACAACAACAATGCAAATTTCCTTTTGGCAGCCCAGCTAGCTCCAAAGGAAATCTTAGTCTTTCCAAAACTTTCAATGAAACCAGTATAATAATCAGGTAGTCTCAGAAGTATATTGAAGAACTGGGCTCCTGTGCCTGCGTAATGAATGAGTTCTCCTAGAGGGCCTGGAAGGCAGAATATAGAACATTCTGGTTGTGTGGGTCACCTTGTGTTATAGACGAGGGAGTTAAATCCTGGAAGTGTTGGCTGACTTGGTCATGATTTTGTTAGTGTATTGTTGTGTAGCCCATTAACATAGTCAGTGATGAAGGAAAGCCTTCTTTTATATGGAAGAAAATCAACCTATTTAAGAAGGAAAATCACCAACTTAAGAAAAAAATCCCCAATGTTCTCATCACTTCACAGTCCCATTTCCATTCCATTCTTGAAGATGTCTAGAGGCCCAGGTGGCCTGGGAATTATGTCCTCTCTATAGTGAGGCAATGTTTGGGGCTCATCAGCAAGGTCAGTTTACTGAGTTTGTGGATTCATGTTCAAAGTGAATGTTCAAAGTTCCAAGCATCTCAGAGTTTGACCATCGGGCATCACTCTGAGGTTGGTTTAAAAAAAAGGATCAAAAGGAGTAAAATTCAGTGATGAAAGTGTTCTTCTGTGTTTTGAAGGGCATGATTACTATGCATTAAGGAATGAGGCAGAATTGCCGGTGTGGATGGAATTCTGACTCAAGAAAACTAAAAAGGAAAATAATTCTGTATCATCAGAGGAAGACCCATAACTTGATCTCCATTGCCTACGTGTGTTATGGAGAAATCTACAAGAAAAGGAGCACAGGAAATGTGATATTCTTCCCATAGGCCTCTTTCCTTGGCTGCTTTCCTTGATGTTACGTAGGGGTTTTGGCATAGCTCAACGGAGGCCCCGATGGCTCTAGTTTCAAGCCCTGGGTGTGAGTTACCTGGTGGTAGAGATCACTGGGTCAGGGCCGGGGAATAAACGAATTACATGTATTTTGCAAATTCACCTGCAGGCAGATGAAAGACGATCTGGAATTAGCTCAAGGCACAAAGCTGGAGTGTTATCATGACAAGGACTGAAATCAACTGCCATCTCACACGTGTCTGTGGTGGGGTAGGGAGATCCTGGGTAGAGCAGGGAGCTAGGAACTCGGCAAGAGTTGCAGAATGGCAGGAAAAAGCAAAGGGCACACGTGCTGATGGGAGGAAGCATGGGCAGTTTGTGAAGGGCTCGCATGGTTATCACTGTAACTGGCACTCATTCCACACTCATCACTCACAGAAGAAACAGAAGCTCTGCAAAATCAGGTCAGTAGACTCCAAACAGGGCCAACCACCAGAGAGCCCCCCACAAAATTTGTCACAAATACCAGTGCCTGGGGCTCTGTGGTCCAAAGGAAGCTCTGGAGGTGGGAACTGTGAAGCTGGAATTGTCAAATCCTATCTTGGTGATTCTGATGATTCACAGATAGAAGAACACAAAAAGGGTCAGAGAGATGGGGCTTATCAGAGCCCATTAGATCCACAAGGAAAGTCTATTAAATGTTTTTAAAAATGCTAAAAAAAAAAAAAAAGACCTATATTAAAAGACTTATATTTTAAAAAGACCTAAGTATTAATATGTCTACGGGGTTTTTTTTTTTCCAGTGTTATCAATGCAACAGCAAGAAACACAGATGATTTGGGAGAGGGTTTATTTTCTCCTGTTTAGTGCTAAAGGGAGAATAACCCCGTGTACTTCCCATCAGTGATGCCCAATGCAATGAGAGGGTCATGTTGAATTGTTCCGTGTCCCAGAGCAGAGCTGATTAAGAACGGAAAACTGCACACGGTAGGAGGGAGTGTTCAGAAAGGTTGACTCGAAGGACAAGGACATTTTAGTCCCGTGCTTCTCAGGCTCCAGGGTGTGTGAGAATCACCAGAGGATTTGCTAACATGCACATCCTGATTCAGGAGCTCTGGTGCAGGGCCTGAGACTCTGCATTTCTGATCCGCTACTGGGTGATGCCGACAACCACAGACACCCTTTCAGGGAGTGAGATGTTTCTGGCAGGACAGCAGCAAATATCTGCCAAGAAGGCAGGAGGAGGGTAGACAAAACCAGTGGGCAAAAATCCATGAACCACTGCAGAGGGGAGCACTGTTTCCTCAGCATCTATGCAATTTTCAACTTGTTTCCAAAGCAAATTTCTGTGCCTCATAGCTCCATTTTCTAATTATAAGAGCATATAATTGAACGGCAAAGGAAGGCTGGACCCCAAAGGGCAGCAAAGATGACATCCGGGGCAGTAGCCACCTTACGTGGCACCCAAAAAAAGGAGCCAGGCACTAATTCCTTGCTGTACAAATTAAAAAGAACAGGTAGGTGATTCAAAGGGTTCACAGAGAATACAATCTTGTCCAAAAATTAAAAAGAAATCTAATAAATCATTTTACTTAAAAAATACACCAAATACTAACAACACACACACAAAGGAAAACGATAGCTTGACGAGCAAATTAGTTATAGGAACACCTGTGGTAACCCCATCCTCGGCAGGGAAATGCAAAGGATCAGAGACTGCAGACTTCTAAATGCAAATTACCTTGAAATCACAGAACTTTTGATTACCCATTTTTTTCTGACCAGAAAGCTAGGGCTGTGGCCCGGCCTAAAGCTTATGATTCTTATGGCAAAATCCGGGCTGTAACTCACATAACTACATTATTTTTACCAACATAAATGCTAGTCTACACACTGATTTTTTTTAATCACAATTACAGGTTCATTATAACATGTATTCATGTTGGGAAATGTTTTCTCTGTTTATCAAGTTTTATACAATATTCATTAGTATCAGTTAATTAAAGGAAAAGATAATGTGTTGTCCATACCTGGCTGCATTACCAGAAGAATGAGAATGCATGGTCTTTATCACAAAAGGTTAAAATTGGCATTTGGTAAGTTCTTCCTTTCCAAATTTTAATAAAGCCAGGCATGACATTATCTATACTTCATAGGTATCTATCATTGAAATCGTATTAAAAGAACCATCAGCTATATAATAACGAAAACAAATTTTTAAGGATGCCACAGTTTCCATTTTAGTCTGTTCAAGTTGGAATATGCTGTAAAAATCAACATTTTCTGATTTACAAACCAGGGATTTTTTTTCACGCGCTTGCAAAGCCTTTGGGCAAGAGGTTGAGTTGAAAGTTAAACATCTATTTGCATTTGGTTTAGGAAATCCTTGTCACTTTCCCATGAAATTTCAGCTGTCTCAGTGGATTTGGCGAAAATCAAAGCTCCAGTGCTCAGAGAGCTTTGGTTTTAATCCCTGCCAACAGTCAATCATTTGATTCTTGAGTACAAAGAGCTACTCCTGGCGCAGGGCTGCCCACACAGTTATGACTTCATACAGTCCTGTTTCCACCTGCCTGGGATGCATCAGGTTCCAGGTATTGCAGAGATTTTGCAAAATTGATACAAGGAGAATCTAAAATGCAGACTTGTGCTCAGAATGCGGTGTCAGGAAACACTGATGAAAGCCTTTCCCTCTTCCTGCCTAGTGAGCAAGCGACATGGTGTGGGGCTATCAGGCATGGGCTTGCATCATGGCTGAGCCACTGACCTGGGGTTTCTACTCTGGGACCCTGGCGGGCCCCTCGGGCCCTCCAGGAAGAGGTGGGTTCCATCAGACCTCAGAGTCCACTTTCTTTCAACTCCATCAAATAACGTCATGATATTATATATGCTCAAGAAAAATACTTTGTGACTATCACTTGGTTAATATCAACATTTTTCAAGACATGATTAACTAGGAGGATATGCGGGGCGCCTGGATGGCTCAGTTGGTTAAGCGTCTGCCTTTGGCTCAGGTCATGATCTCAGGGTCCTGGGATCGAGCCCTTTGTTGGGCTCCTTGTTCAGCAGGGAATCTGCTTCTCCCTCTCTCCCTGCCCTTCTCCCTGCTTGTGTGCTCTCTGTCTCTCTCTCTCTCTCTCTCTGACAAATAAATAAATAAAATCTTTAAAAAAACACAAAATAAATAAAAAACAAGTAAATAGGAGGATATGCTTGTAATTAATCTCAAATGGGGACCAGGATGGTAAAAGATCTGTAAGCATCAGTGGATGCCATAAGTTTCAGCTAATGGTGATGGGAGAAATTGTATTGAAACTGTCATTTTTAGAGCAATGGACTCTTCTTGCTGAAATCATGGAGGCTGAATATTTTTATTTTATGACAGATTCATTAAAAATGATTGATAAAAATGATTGATTAGCCAAGTAATAATGATAATTTAATATATATAGTTATAGTATCAAATGCTCATAAATATTCTAGTCTTTCACTCTCCCATGACTTAGACAAAGGAAAAAAAAAAGGATTTTCATTTTCTGGGTGTACTATTCAGTTGGTGCTATTCCACATGTGGAAAAATGTTTAACAAGGAAAATAACTGAATAAGAACAAAGGAAATCACTCTGAAGAAAAAGGAAGAAAATCTTCATTCTCATAGAAAAGAAAGTGAAGCCATTGATGGGAAGAAAAAGAAATCGCAGTCAATTATCATTATTCTGTAGTAGTTGTATTTTCAAGAGCCGAATTTTCCATCTTACTAATTAGGAACTCAGAACTCTATTTGTATGGAAAAAAGAAGACCCAGGCAAGGGATACCATGTGACCCAAAACAGCTCTGCTAAGTGCAGTCCTTTCTACTCCTCTCCATTGTTTCTCAAAGACCATGAAAGTAACGGTTATTCACAATAGAATTGCCATCTATCAACAAGTCACTTTTTCCATAGAAATAATCAATGAAGAAACAGCAACAGAGCCTGCAGCTCTTGCCTCCAAAATACGACTTATAAACTGTGGATTAATGTTTTATTCACGCTTCCTCACCAAACAAAATGAAAAGAAAAAAATAAACAGAAATGAGTTACCATTCTTTTAAGATAGAAGGTATTACAAATAGGACAGTAAAAAAAAAAATAAGCTTGTAATTTTTGAAATCATCTTCAGCAGTGAGTATGACATCAAATGTAGAGAAATGATGAAGTACAGAGCTTGCAACCTAGCACTTATAATCATCACAAAACCATTCTCATCTCTAAATTTCAGAATACAAACTATTTAAAAGATAATAGATACATTGTATTCTTTCATCCTCTGGTGGCTGATGTCTGGATAATACAGCCAAAAATTCTATACAAATGAATTGGTTTTTCCTTTAACCACTATCATAAATTAACCCCTTTCCCTCCAACGGCCAGTTTTTCTTTTAAGGATGCAAAAAATAGATCTAAACATATAATTCCTCTTCCCCAGAACTGAATTAATAGAGGCTGGTAGGTGGTTTCTGCCAACTCCTAAGGGAGCCCACACACCTGAAATGAAGCTTCAGTGTACCTAAGAAATAGACCCAAGATGAAGCTGAAGCCAAAAGCCTAGATTCATATACTGAGTCTGCAGCTTACTCAGAAGTATGTAAACAGAGAATATTAACATAATGTGGAAGAAATCACATTGTGAAAAATGTGAGTTTCTAATACCCCCTAGCTGGTGATCTACCATTATGTTCACTTTTTTCACCCAGGCACAGGCACGTCCACCATTCACGGAGGTTCTGCACAGCTTCCACTCAGTGCACTGAGACCCAGCTCTCACACTTGGCAAATCCTAGCTCTCACACTTGGCAACCTGTGCAAACACTAAGGAGTTAACTAAACTCTTGGACGTGAGATTTCTCACAGATACTGGGGGGGGTGGGCAGCCCATTGTTAGTGATAGCAATAATAGTATCACTTAATATTACCTTGCAGAAGGGCGCCTAGGTGGCTCAGTCGTTAAGCATCTGCCTTTGGCTCAGGTCATGATCCCAGGGTCCTGGGATCGAGCCCCGCATTGGGCTCCCTGCTCGGAGTGGGGGGGCCTGCTTCTCCCTCTCCCTCCCTCCCCCTGCTTCTGTTCCCTCTCTCACTGTGCCTCTTTATGTCAAATAAATAAATAATCTTTAAAAAAAAAATTACCTTGCAGAAGATGTCCCAAAGTCAAAAATACTGAAAAACTAACAAGAGGCTAGATCTGGAGTCTTCCTTTTTAAATATGAGTCTTGGGATGTTTTCTCACTAGTACAAGTCCTGTGCAATATTGTCAGCCTCACTTCTCAGACCAGAAATCACCTTAAAGCGTTCACATCTTGTCCAGGGGGGCAGGGCCCTTCTTTTTCCTCACTTCTGCCTCTGAGCAAGGTATTGACAACATCTTTTCACAAAGAGTGGGCGATGAAGTGAATCCCTCATCTGGCCATCATGCAGCTGACATAACTCCGTTCAACCACTCTCCTGGGTGCTGGAGACACCGTGGTGCGCTAAGCCAGCAGATCCCCACCCTCAGGGAGCTTCCCTTCTTGGGAAGATAAATATACACACTCGGAGATGTGGCATGTCCCACTGGGTAGTGATCATTCTGCAAAAAACAGAATAGCAGGAGGAAGAGTGGCGGGGTGCTGGCAGCCAGGGCAGTGAGTGGGGGCTTCCTGGAGGGGACAACCAATGACAGAGCAAGATGGGAACGAAGTAGGGGCTTTGCGCGGTATAAGGGGAAAATTCGGGGTGGGTTTCCAGGGGTTTTTTTTCCATATCCCCTTTTATGTAAAGAGTTTTCTAACTTCACTTGTTCTTAAACACCATCCTCAATTTGGGGAAGTGTGATGTGAAGAAACAGAATCTCAGGTTTGACAAGTAGTACAATTATTTGGGAAGAAAAAAGACGTGGCCATCTTCCAGACCAGCGGCGGGTCTCATGGGTCAGGTGACTTCACACGGTGAGAAGTCAAGTCACTGCACATCTGCTGGGGCTGGACACATCTGGCCCTGGATGCAGGCGCCAGAACTCAAGTCACTGCCCTTCCCATTCCTGTCTGGTTCATTCTCTGTCTGCCCCATAAAGGTCAAGGTTTTCTCACTGACTGAAACCTCCCAGAGGCAAGAAAAGAGAACATTTGTGAGATGAGGTTTCCTCACACCCCAGGGGGGAACCAGCTGAAAGCCCAGTTTTGACACACAATTTTCACAAGAAAAGAAAACACAACTACGAAATATTAAAGAAGGCCAATGTCATCAAGGTCAGGATTTCAGCTGACTGAATTCATAAGCATGAGACCCTGTGGAGGGGAACTTCCTTACCAACTTTAAGAATTTTTAAAAGCTTTGCATCTGGTAGACCTGATAAAGGGTGACCGAAAAGAAATCACAGATCTTCCATAGTAAAATCTGTACCTCTGATGTCAATGAATAAGCAAGGGCCATTAAGTGCCATTGTCAGCGAAGAACGGAATCACCACATGACACCTAGACACAACACGATTTGTATATAATATCATTTGTTAGAAGCCTCCTGTTAATTTGGGCCCATACATTCAATTTGGTCAAAGTTGGAAAATATTATTTAACTTATATTCTATGACAATATAATAAACATTTGAGATGCATAGGGGGCTGTGCTGGGAGAGAGAAGCAAGGTGCCCACCAGGTGAAGAATCCTGGAGTAATTTTCTTCCAGATGAGTTCTGAAAGGACCAGGTCAGCTAACACAGTGTGAACATACATAAACTCTAGAGTCATTCTGCAGAGCTCTTCATAGCTACAGTAGTTGGGACATACTGAATTCTAATTTAATAATTTCCATTTTAATCCCTTAATCATATGCCAAGTACGTGCTGACAATATGAATTGTCCAGGATATCTGGAGAAGAGGCCTTCGATTTGTATGCCATTTAACAGCTTACCAATTGTTTCCCGATGTATCAGATTGCAGTAAATCCGTGAACCAGAGCTTAGCCCCACTGCACAAATGAAGGAATCAGATGCCAGAGAAATTACACGATCTGCCCAAGAAAAATACAGCAAGGAAGTGGCAGGACTTACGCAGACCTCACTAAGCCATGACTCTTCATCACAGCCCAGCTATCCAGTGGCATTTAGAATTGCTACAGATGCCACATTCAAGAAGATCTATGCCATCCAGGAAGGGGACGATAGATATCCCAGTAGAGTTTTGGCACTAAATGTAATTTAAAAAAAAAAAAGTTATTATATACATTAATGTTATATTTGTTAAGCAAGGAGTCATGCTTAAAATATGATTGTTCCCCAAGGAATTCTGATGTTTCTCCTAAGTCAAGGTACTGATAAGGATATTTCAAAGTCTAGAAACCACCATCTATATAGGCAAAGAAACTCCATTAGCTGAAGGTCTATCAAACATCACATGGTTGCATGGTCTTGTGTATCTTAACATTTTGAATAAGAGAGTCAAGTTGTCAACAAAAGGGCAAACTGTTACCTGGTTTTGGTCAATGGCTTCCTGTTGTGATTACTGTAAGATGTGACTAACCCCTTCAGCCCACAAGGCTCAGCTTCATTTCCCCCCTGAGGTCTCTCCCACTTCACCTTGAACCATCCTTCTCCTCAACTGGTCTTTCCGAAACAAACATTCTCTCTGTCCTCCAGTACACCTAGCCCCCTCCTGCCTCTCCATTTGCTGATGCTGTTCCCTTTGCCTGGCTGGAAAGGAAGATCCCTTCCATTTGGGTCTTGAAGATGTCACTTGCTCAGGGAACCCTCAAAGAACTCTTGGTGACCGTCCCTTCTATCAGGTCACCCCAGGTCCTCTGTAGTCCCACATCCTGGGTTATATCCTTCAGTACAATGTTGACATCCCCTCTCATTTCATATTAATGTCTTTCTCACAGAACGGAAGCCCCATGAAGGCACACACCTCATTCTAATACATTGCTGTCCCCAGCCCTTAGAAAGATTCATGGGAATTCATCACAGGCACTCAATATTTGTTGAGTCAACAAACTGGGGATAATTTGTTAGCCATTAAACTGAAATAAGGTACGAAAACATACAAAACAAAATACACCTGACTAATTTAAATGTGTGAAGAACCAAAATAGGTCCTGAATTGTTGTTCAAAATTAGGATAAAAAATATTCTCTGCCCATGATTGAAGTTTAGAACTGCCTTCGAAACCTTTTAGTTAACTTAAACCACACTATTTATGAGTTAAAGTATATGTTTTATATCTTAGAACTTCATAAAAAAGTTACTTGTTATTTCAAGTCTTATTAATAACTTTAGAAACTACTGACCCATGGAATAAAGTCTGAACTCTGGACTTACGTCATGATTTGGCAAACTCACCTGTCGGCCTTTCAATCTCCACCTTCACATGAGATACTTCATTATTACAAAACTATCTGAAATGATCTGAAAATATCATTCAGTGCCATGCCTCTAGGAGAGCTCCAACTGATCAATATCAAGGATTGTGCTTTGTTCAAGATCACTGATTAGTAGAAGGTAGAGCCAGGAGTAGAACCCTAGCCTGGGCTAACTGCACAAAGCAGAACTGTCTACTCTCCAGGGTTTCACTGAGTGTCACGCAGTGCCAGGGAGGAAGCAAATGACCATGAAGGGAGGACTCACAGGCATTCCAAAAATGAAAATGATGAACCAGAATTGCTGTCACCTGCAGGCATGGCCAGGAAAATTGTGGGAAAACTGAGGGGGAGGGAAACAGCAATGGGGTAAGTGCAACAAGTTGTTAACATGTTCCATGTGAATGGAAAGAAAGGGGCTCAGACCAGGTGTGTGGCTCCTTGGCTGTTCCTGCTGTTCTGGGCGCCTGGGAACTTTCAGCGGGTGAGGTCCTGCACTCACTCAACTTGCTCAGCCAGCCTCACAACTGCACGTATTCATGAGAGTTTGTAATTGTCGTTGAACTATGCTGAGCTAGAGGCCCTGGAGAGAGCAACCTGAGCAAGTTTAGCACCTTTGAATAGCTGACAAGTACACTGAGTTTCCAAGTGACCCATTTCGGACGTTCAACAGGAAGCTTAGCTGTGGATCTCATGTAACTGCTAACATTCAGTAGCTAAGCTGCACATGTTTTCCACTGAATCTGGTGTTCCAGAACAGAATCCTAAATCTGCTCTGTGAACACAAGTTGAACAGTAGGATATTATTTCTTGTTTTGTTTTCAGAAAAGCACTTCAGTTCTTGCATACCTGATACAACATTTGATACAAAACTCTGCCACTTCTTACAAGTCCCTTTTACTTAAACACAGATGCTATGATATTGAAAACTGTGCAGAATTATTTTCATCTGCAAAGCTTACAGGACAATACCCCTTCCCCCCCAAAATTATTAGAATGAGGGCAAAATGGGTTATGTGCTAACAGGTAAACCAGGAAAATAGGAACCAATACTGGATTTGGAACAATCTGTACTATGCAGTAGAGTCTGGAAATGAGTCGTTGGCAGAGATTCTACAGAGCCACGAGTCACTGGAAGGTGACCAGGACATGCGCAGTGGAACATCATGGCAGGTGGGAGCCTGGGATTGGAGTCCAATCACATGGGTGCTATGCCCAGTTCTGTCCTATCCAGAGCATGACCCTGGGCAAGATACCTCAATCTTTGAGACTCACTTCTTACCATCTGAAAAATGAAAACCCTAATGATTGCCTCCTAAGACTGTTCAGTATTAGGTGAAGTGATATTTGTAAGGCTGTTAGCACAATATTTGGCATCAGGTGGGGGGTGAATAAATGCTAGCTTCTCTGCCGGTACCAGGATGATAACGTGAAGAGGCCATCAGAGCACAGCTAGGCACCACCGGAGGAGTGCAGCACATTTCAACACAACTGGACTGTCTACACAAAGATGTGGTATCACCATTGGGTAGAGCAATGGAAACCAAGGTGCGGGAACAAGTCACCGTGAAGGCAGTGTTGTTAAGGGGCTGATGCCAAGAAGGCAACCGCGGTCCTTCTGGAAGGTCCTACATGTGCTCAAGGATACCACCGGAGAATGCTTCATGCCCTTGTCTCTGGCTCTGTGTGCTCTGCTGAGACTGGGTTAGGTGCGGTGGCCTGCATTCACCAGTGCCTTCTCACTGGGTACCTCTTGGAGTTGACCCGGTCCCAGGCAGCACCGATCGGGCCTTGTCTGGTGCCACCGTGTGTCTCTGTGTTCACCTCTCACTTTCCCATCCTCCCCCTTTTGTCATTTCTTCCCATAACCACCCATCCACCTTGTAGGTACCAGAAATTGCTTCTCTTTAAAATTTAATCTGAAACAAAGCCTAACCCATGGTAGGTTTGTCACAATGGATGAATGGATCATTATATTTACCTTCTCCGCATTAGGGACTTTCCAGGGAAGGGAACACACCGAGGTTTTAAAGAACCATCTGCACTCAATGGCGTGTGGCAAGCTCACACCACTGAAAGCACCACCGAGCTCCACCGTGCAGCACAGAGCGAGCAGGTTCTGCTTGGCTGAAGAATATGAATGTGCCCTCCTTACCTGAGAGTCAATAAAATCTTCAGAAACTCCTTCCTCCCTTTCCTCCCTTCCCTCCTGTAATAACATAATTTATTCTTCCTGATAACCTATTTTTTACCATAAACAATAAGAGCTACTTTTTTTTTTTTTGTCCCTCGGAATTTGGCATAAGCTTTCTTTTCAGGGGTAGCCCGACTATGTTGACAAACGTATGTGAAATTGTTGTGAAAGACCCTTGACTTTAACTGAATATCCTTTCAAAATAATGGCACGGTGTTACTTTGATATATTGGGAAAGAGACTGAATGGTTGAAAAGATCAAAACTACACAGATGCACACACCTATGTGTGCATGCATTTATTTACATTCGAAGAGCAGCATACATTTGCTAGAAAACCTTTGTGATCCAGAAAAAAACATTTGATTTGTTCACTTCCATTTAATACATACAGGCTGTAGATGTTACAGGTACTTCTTAAATGAAATGACTCCTTTCTTTGAGGGGTAAAGCCTTCAATATTTTGCTTATCAGATCAGCTAATGTTTAATTCATGGCTTCTGCCAAGTCAATCTAGAGAAGGAATGCTTATCAACAGAAAAGAAAAGGCAAAAGTCAGCCACCTTAGGGTTCCAGTTTATAAGAATTTGGACCAGATCCAAATTGTTTAATGTTATACTGAAAGGAATGTCTGAAAATGCAACATTTTTAAAAGGAAGGAAGGAAGGAAAGAAGGAAGGAAGGAAAAGGAAAAGTAAGGGAAGGGAAGGGAGGGAAGGGAGGGAAGGGAGGGAAGGAGGAAAGGAAAGGAAGGAAGGGAGAGAGGGAGGGAGGAAGGGGTTGTACATTTTTAATGGTCCTAGGACACAAACATTGCTAATGATAAATTCTTCCAACAAAGTAAAATGTATGAGCTTGAGTGTCCTACCCTCTAATGTCACCCCTACTGCTAACGGAATATACGTTGCAGCAAAGTGTGGCCTCTTTGTTCGGGGTACATGTGCATCTGGCCTTATTCTTATATCCCAGCTGGCTTCCAGTTTACTTTTGGACAAAAACTAACAAGGCAGGGCACTCTGAGAAACCCATTTTTCCTGCAGTGCTGTGCTGAGCACCAGCCTTAGGGCAAGCCTGAAAATGGTGGAGTGCAGAGCTAGAAACCCCCGAATATTGTCCTATGAATACAAGAATACAGAGGACTCATTTTTCTATGAGAAGACATAGCCACTACCTATAAAAGTGGGTGTTCTAGAAAAATGACCAAAATAGCCCCATAGCCACAGGATTAGTTACAATATCAAACTTTTGGATACTTTCAAATATAAAACTACTCCCCCCGAATGATAACCTTTTAGGGAAGTATTGCTTTTAAAGCATAGTCGAGCCAATATTCTGATATTCACTGAAGGATGGGAGCCGGAGAATCAGAGGCCCTTGATGCCCTTTCTTTGTCCAAGAGTTTCCTGAATTTTTCCATTATTAATTTCTTTGGTTCAGATAAAAAGAAGAAACCTCTTTTGTATTTCAGAGTTAAGGAAACAGTCTTTCTTGGAGAGGTGGGGAAAGCCAAACATGCTGTGTGCTTAACAGGTAGGTATCTTAGGGAGAAAAACAACAACAAAAGAAAACAGTATATAATTGGGGTAATTTCTCACAGCAAGAAAAATATTCTTGAACATTAGCCCTCCAAAACAATCTGGGCAATACCAAGTGTGCACATAAGAAAAATGGTTGAACTCTATTCACAACATTTTTAAGGCAAATATAATGCTTTTTTCCTGTGATTTAAGGCTTGGCTAACATGATAGTTTCATAGCTGAAAATCACTCTTGAGGAAAAATGGAAGAGCTCATATATGCCTTATTTCTTGAATGTATCATATGAATATAAATATATATAAACTATATATAAAATATATATAAATATGAATATATACGTATGTTCATGTTGTTCCATGTTCCAGAATCCATCACAATAGGTAAGTCAATGTGAGGCTCTATTAGAAACAAAATAGGGGAATTGGAGGGAGAGATGAACCATGACAGACTATGGACTCTGAGAAACAAACTGAGGATTTTAGAGGGGAGTGGGTGGGGGGATGGGTTAGCCCGGTGATGGGTATTAAGGAGGGCACGTACTGCATGGAGCACTGGGTGTTATACGAAAACAATGGATAGTGGATCACTACATCAAAAACTAATGATGTATTGTATGGTGACTAACATAATATAATAAAATTAAAAACTACAAAAAAGAGAAAAGAAAAAAGAAAAAAAAGAAACAAAATAGGGGCGCCTGGTGGTTCAAAATCAGTTCTGACTCCTGATTTTGGCTCTGCATGGGACTCCAAGGTCAGTGTGAGTCGGCCTGACATTCTGTCTCTCCCTCTGCCCCTCCCCCTGCTCTCTCTCTCTGAAATAGTTTGTAATTCATTCATTCATTCATTAAACAGCATTGTCTTCTGCACTTGTCCTTGCCCTTAAAATATTTTCTTTGTAATTAAGTTTCTGTGGGCTTTTTTGTTTTCATATTCTTTGCTAGTTTTTTTTTTTTTTTTACCAATCTCAGTACTTTAACATATTTTAAGAATCCACAATCAAATAACACAATGCTCCTTTAATAAACTGTAGCACTCATGACACAAAGAATGTATTTATGCCCTCATGTCTAACCAGTTTGGCTCTTGCTGGCTTAAACTAGCTTCTGCCTAATAAGACATCACCATTGTGTCTCAAGTGTAAATAGCATATAGGGCAAATCAAAATAACCTAATTTCCCAATGTAAAGTGACCTTGTATATTTTACACTGAAGTCTGATCTCTTGGGAAACTGTCTTCTGCGAACAAATGAAAGGTCTCCTCTGTTGGTATGATTACAGAAATGGGGTACAACAAGCATCTCATAGAGTTTTAGGACAGAAACTTTCATGGCTCCAGACCAAGACTGGCAAACTTTTTCTCTTTTTCACTTTTCTTTTGAGAATTAGTAGACTTATTTTTTAGAACAGTTGTAAATTTATAGAAAAATTGACCAGATTGCCCAGAGAGTTTCCATATACTGCTCCCCCGACCCCAACCCCCTAGTTTCCCCTCTTGTTAAAGTTTTGATTCAGTGTGGTAAATTTGTTACAACTGAAGAAGCTCTACTGATATATTATTAACTAAAGTCTATAGTTTATATTAAGCTTCACTCTGTCTTGTATATTCGATAGGTTTTTACAAATACATAGTGCCATGTATTCACCATTATGGTATCACAGAGAATAGTTTTTGTACCCTAAAAATCCTCCGTATTTCACCTATTTATCTTTCTATGGCCCATACCCACAAATCCCTGATCCTTTCTACTGTCTGTATAGTTTCAATTTTTCCAGGATGTCATATCATTGGCATCATATAGTATATAACCTTTTCAGACAGGCTATCTTCATTTGGCAATATGCATTTAAGGTTCCTCCAAGTCTTTCCATAGTTTGATACCTCATTTCTTTTTATCACTATATAATATTCCATTGTCTAGATACACCACAGGATGCTTAACCTTTCAATTTTGAAGGACATTTTGGTTGCTTCCAGCTTGGGGCAATTATGAATAAAATTTCTATAAACATTTTTTGCAGGTTTTTGTTTGGACATAAGTTTTCAACCCATTGAGTAAGTACCTAGGAACGTGATTAGTGGATTGTATGAAAAAATTTCATGTAGTTTGAAAGAAACTGACAGCCTATCTTTGAATGTAACTCTACCATATCGTATTTCTACCATCAATGAAAGAAAGTTTCCTGTTGCTCCATCTCCTCATCAGCATTTGTTGTTGTCACGGTTCTGAATTCTAGCCATTTTAAAAGATATGTACTAGTATCTCACTGTTGTTATAATTTGCAATTCCCTAATGATGCATGATGATGAGTATCTTTTCATATGCTTATTTACTATCTATATATATCTTCTTTGGTGAAGTGTCTATTCATACATTTTGTCCTTTTAAAAACTGGGGCGCCTGGGTGGCTCAGTTGGTTAAGCGCCTTCGGCTCAGGTCATGGTCCTGGAGTCCCGGGATCGAGTCCCGCATCGGGCTCCCTGCTCGGCAGGGAGTCTGCCTCTCCCTCTGACCCTCCCTCTTCTCATGTGCTCTCTCTCATTCTCTCTCTCTCAAATAAATAAATAAAATCTTTAAAAAAAAAAACTGGACTGTTTTTCTTATTGTTGAGTTTTAAAAGTTCTTTGTATATTTTGGATACAAGTCTTTTTCAGATGTGTGTTTTGCAAAGATTTTCTCCCAGTCTGTGGCTTGTGTTTTGATGCTCTTAACCAGTGTCTTTTGCAGAGCACAACTTTTTAATTTTAATAATGTCCCACATCAGTTTTTTTTTCTTTCATGGATTGTGCTTCTGTGTTTATAACTAAAAAGTCATTACCAAATCTGAGGTCACTTAGATTTTCTTCTGTATTCTAGACATTATATAGTTTTGCATTTTATATTTAAGTCTATAATCCATTTTGAGTTAATTTTTGGGAAAGTAAATTCTGCAATATTATTGTTAAAGTTTATGTCTATTTTTTGGTTTGGGGGTTTATTGTTGTTGCATATGGATGTCCAATTGTGTTCAGCACCATTTGTTGAAACGACTATATTTTCCCATTGAATTGCCTTTGCTCATTTGTCAGAACTCAGTTGGATGTATTTCTGTAGATCTACTTCTGGGCTCCTCATTCTGTTCTATTAATGTATTTGACTATCCATTTGCCAATAGCACACTGTTGTGATCATTGGAAGACTTAAAGTCAAGTAGTGGTTGTGCTCTAACTTTGTTCTTCTATGATATTATATTGACTCTTACGAGTGTTTTGACTTTCCAAATAAGCTTCAGAATCAATTAGCTGATATGCAAAAATTGACTTGCTAAGATTTTGATTGGGATTGCATTGAATCCATAGGTCAAGTTGGGAAGAAATGGCATCTTTGCCATATTGAATCTTCCTATTCATGAACATGGGATATCTTTCCATTTATGTAGATCTTCGATTTCTTTCATTGCAGTTTTATAGTTTTCTTCATATATATCTTGCACATATCCTGTTAGATTAATATCTAAGGTTTTTTGTTTTCTTTTGATTTTGCTGCTAATATAAATGATCTGTGTTCTGAATTTCAAATTTCAATTGTTTATTGCTGGTACAGAAGAAAGGAACTGACTGTGTATATTAATCTTATACCCTGAAACCCTGCCATAAATGCTTATTACTTTAAGGAGTATTATTGTTGATTATTTTAATTTTCTAAATAGACAATCGTGTCATCTGTGAACAAGATATGTATACCTTTTATCTCCTTTTCTTGCTTTATTGAATTAACTAGGATTTCCAGTATGATGGTGAATAGGCACAGTGAGAGGGCACATCCTTATCTTGTTCCCAATCTGAGAGGGAAAGCACTTACTTTCTTGCCATTAAGTATGATGTTTGCTGTAGGGTTTTTTGTGGACATTCTTTATCAGGATGAGAAAGTTCCCCTGTATTCCTAATTTGTTGAGAGTTTTTAATCATAAATGAATGTTGGTTTTATCAACAGTTTTTTCTGAATATATTGTTATGATCAATTGATGTTTTTTGTTTAGATTGTTTATCATGGTGGATTATATTCGTTGACTTTCAAATGTGGAACCAGCCTTCCATACCTGGAATAAGTCAACTTGGTTGTGGTGTAGAATTCTTTTTATACATTGTTGGATTGGATCTGCTAATTCTTCATTGAGGACTTTTGTATCTATGTTCATGGGAGATGCTTTACTGTAGTTTTCTTTTCTTGTGATATTTTTATTTGGCTTGGTATTAGAGCAATATTAGTCTCCTAGAATGAATTAGAAAATATTTCCTCTGCTTTTAGTTTTAGGAAGAGATTGTAGAGAATTGGTATCATTTCTTGCCTAAATCATTGGTAGAATTCACCAATGAAACCATCTGGGCCTGCTGTCATCTTTTTTGGAAGGCTATTATTACTGATTCAATTTCTTTAATATATATAACCACATTAAGATGATCTATTTGGGGGGAGGAAAAAGGTGGTGCAGGAGTAGGAGACCTAAATTTCGTCTGGTCCCAGGAATTCAGCTAGATAGGGATCAACCATTCTGAACACCTATGAACTCAACAGGAGATCGAAGAAAAGAATAGCAGCAACTCTCTAAACAGAAAAGCGACCACTTTCTGGAAGGTAGGATGTGCGGAGAAGTGACTCCAAGGTGATATTTGGGAAGACAGATGGCCGGGGGAGGGAGCCTCTGTCAGGCAGCTACCGGCAAGTGATAGAGCCGTGGAACACAAAATTGGAACTTACAGAAGTCTGCTCCACTGAGGGACATAGCTCCAGTGGCTAAGCGGGGGGTGGGGAGGATGGAACCCTCGCTGGGACAGTGTGGTCTCAGGACCCTCAGGGTCACAGAAAGACCAGGGGTGCCTAAGTGCAGCAGAGCTCCCAAGTATCAGAGCGGGGAAGCCAGCTGCAAAGATGGAGCCAAGGAGTGGGCTTTCAGCTCAGGGTTGCCATAAACTGTGATCCACAGCACAGTTGGGCCACTGCTCTTCCATCAGGGACACAACAAGTGGAAGATCCAAGGAGACTCCCCTTTCTGCCCCGGGAGGAGAGGCACAGGAGCGCACCACAGGAATTTGTTGGGTTTGGAGACTCCACATGGGGTCGGGTGCCAGAGATAGAAACTCTCAGTCACAGGCCGGGTGAGCACGGAGTGCAGCCAGAGACCAGGGAGACAGGAGTGACTGACTGCTTTTCTCTGGGGGCGCACTGAGGAGCGGGGCCCCAAGTTCTCGGCTCCTCTGGGGTGGAGATTGGAAGGCCACCATTTTCACTCTCATCCTCCAAAGCTGTAGGGAAAGCCTGCAGGGAACAAAAGCCCCCGAGAACAAACCCGAGCAGATTACTAAGCCCGGTCCTGGCAAGGGCAGGGTAATTCCGCCTCCGGCAAAGACATTTGGGAACCAGGGCAACCAGCCCCTCCCCCAGAAGATCAGCAAGAACAGCCAGCCAACACCAAGTTTATGGATCAATGAGAATGGCAGAATTCCAGCGCTAGGGGAATACGGCACATAGAATTCATTGCTTTTTTCCCCATGATTCTTTAGTCTTTCAAAGTTAATTTTTTTAATTTCCTTTTTTCATTTATTGAATTTTTTTTCCCCTTTTTCAACCAACATCTTATCAATCCCTTTTTAAAACCTTTTTTATTTTTCATTTTTAGAGTCATATTCTAACCCTTCATATTAGTTAACCTAATTTTTGGTTTATATATAAGTTGTTTATATTAAATTTTCTTTTATTAAGAATTTTATTAATAATTAAATTCTCTTTAAAATTTTGGGATACAGTTTCTTCTAACAAACCAAAATATACCCTAAATCTCCAGTGTATGGCTTTGTTCTAATCTCCTGCCTGATCACATTCTCTCCCTTTTTTTTTAATTTCTCTTTTTTCTGTTTTCAACCAAATTTTTATCAATTGCTTTTACAAAATCTTTTATAATTTTCAGTTTTACAGTCATATCCCATCCCCTCATTGCATTTACCTTTATCTTTGTATGTATATAAGCTTTTCTTTCTTTAAAATTTTGGGAGGCACTTTCTTCTAACAGACCAAAATACGACCAAAATCTAGTGAGTGCACTGATCTATGCACCAGCCTGATCATATTTGATCATTTTTTTTTATCTTTTTCTTTTTCTATTTTTTTCTTTTTTCTCTTTCCCTTTCTTCTCCCCTGGTTTCGGGTCTTTTCTGATTTGTTTAGTGTATATTTTTCTGGGGTCGTTGTTACCCTGTTAGCATATGGTTCTCCCATTCATCTATTCTCCTCTGGACAAAATGACAAGGTGGAAAAATCACCTCAAAAAACACAAGAGGGAGTACTGACTGCAAGGGACCTAATCAATATGGACATTAGTAAGGTGACGGAACTAGAGTTCAGAATGATGATTTTAGAGATACTAGCTGGGCTTGAAAAAAGCATAGAAGATACTAGAGAATTGCTTTCTGGAGAAATTAAAGAACTAAAATCTAACCAAGTTGAAATTAAAAATGCTATTAATGAGGTGCAATCAAAAATGGAGGCTCTAACTGCTAGGATAAATGAGGCAGAAGAGAGAATCAGTCATATAGAAGACCAAATGATGGAGAAAAAAGCTGAGAAAAAGAGAGATAAACAACTACTGGATCACGAGGGCAGAATTCGAGAGATAAGTGATACCATAAGACAAAACAATATTAGAATAATTGGGATCTCAGAAGAAGAAGAAAGAGAGAGAGGGGCAGAAGGTATATTGGAGCAAATTATAGCAGAGAACTTCCCTAATTTGGGGAAGGAAACAGGCATCAAAATCCAGGAGGCACAGAAAACCCCCCTCAAAATCAATAAAAATAGGTCAACACCCCAACATCTAATAGTAAAACTTACAAGTCTCAGAGACAAAGAGAAAATCCTGAAAGCAGCTCAGGACAAGAGATCTGTAACCTACAAGGGTAGAAACATTAGATTGGCAGCAGACCTATCCACAAAGACCTGGCAGGCCAGAAAGGACTGGCAGGACATATTCAGAACACTAAATGAGAAAAATATACAGCCAAGAATACTATATCCAGCTAGGCTGTCCTTGAACATAGAAGGAGAGATAAAAAGCTTCCAGGACAAACAAAAACTAAAGGAATTGGCAAACATGAAACCAGTCCTACAAGAAATATTGAAAGGGGTCCTCTAAGAAAAGAGAGAGCCTAAAAGTAACACAGACCAGAAAGGAACACAGACAATATACAATAACAGGAACCCTACAGGCAATAAAATGGCACTGAATTCATGTCTCTCAATAGTTACCCTGAATGTAAATGGGCTAAATGCCCCAATCAAAAGACACAGGCTATCAGATTGGATAAAAAAACAAGACCCATCAGTATGCTGTCTGCAAGAGACTCATTTTAGACCCAAGGACACCCCCACATTGAAAGTGAGGGGGTGGAAAACCATTTACCATGCTAATGGGACACCAAAAGAATGCTGGGGTGGCCATCCTTATATCAGACAAATTAGATTTTAAGCCAAAGACTATAATAAGAGATGAGGAAGGACACTATATCCTACTTAAAGGGTCTATCCAACAAGAAGATCTAACAATTGTAAATATCTATGCCCCTCACATGGGAGCAGCCAATTATATAAGCCAATTAATAACAAAATCAAACAAACACATTGACAACAAAACAATAATAGTAAGGGACTTTGACACCCCCCTCACTGAAATGGACAGATCATCTAAACAAAAGATCAACAAGGAAATAAAGGCTTTAAATGACACACTAGACCAAATGGACTTCACAGATATATTCAGAACATTCCATCCCAAAGCAACAGAATACACATCCTTCTCTAGTGCCCATGGAACATTCTCCAGAATGGATCACATCCTAGGTCAGAAATCAGGTCTCAAATGGTACCAAAAGATTGGGATCATTCCCTGCATATTTTCAGACCACAATGCTTTGAAACTAGAACACTCAGTCACAAGAGGAAAGTCGGAAAGAACTCAAATACATGGAGGCTAAAGAGCATCCTACTAAAGAATGAATGGGTCAACCAGGTAATTAAAGAAGAATTTTAAAAAATTCATGGAAACAAATGAAAATGAAAACACAACTGTTCAAAATCTTTGGGATGCAGCAAAGGCAGTCCTAAGAGGAAAGTATATAGCAATATAAGCCTTTCTCAAGAAACAAGAAAGGTCTCAAATACACAACCTAACCCTACACCTAAAGGAGCTGGAGACAGAACAGCAAATAAAGCCTAAATCCAGCAGGAGAAGAGAAATAATAAGATCAGAGCAGAAATCAATGAAATGGAAACCAAAAGAACAGTAGAACAGATCAATGAAACTAGGAGCTGGTTCTTTGAAAGAATTAATAAGATTGATAAACCCCTGGCCAGACTTATCACAAAGAAAAGAGAAACGACCAAGTAAATAAAATTATGAATGAAAGAGGAGAGATCACAACCAACACCAAAGAAATATAAACAATTATAAAAACATAGTATGAGCAACTCTATGCCAGCAAATTAGATAATCTGGAAGAAATGGATGCATTCCTAGAGATGTATCAACTATCAAAACTGAACCTGGAAGAAATAGAAAACCTGAACAGACCTATAACCACTAAGGAAATTGAAGCAGTCATCTAAAATCTCCCAACAAACAAAAGCCCAGGGCCAGATGGCTTCCCAGGGGAACTCTACCAAACATTTAAAGAAGAATTAATACCTATTCTTCTGAAACTGTTCCAAAAAATAGAAATGGAAGGAAATCTTCCAAACTCATTTTATGAGGCCACCATTACCTTGATCCCAAAACCAAAGACCCCATCAAAAAGGAGAATTACCGACCAATATCCCTGATGAACATGGATGCAAAAATTCTCACCAAAATACTAGCCAATAGGATCCAACAGTACATCAAAAGGATTATTCACCACGACCAAGTGGGATTTATTCCTGGGCTGCAAATCAATCAATGTGATACAATACATTCATAAAAGAAAGAACAAGAGCCATACGATCCTCTCAATAGATGCAGAAAAAGCATTTGACAAAGTACAGCATCCTTTCTTGATCAAAACTCTTCAGAGTATAGGGATATAGGATACATACCTCAATATCATAAAAGCCATCTGGGAAAAACCCACAGCGAATATCATTCTCAATGGGGAAAAACTGAGAGCTTTCCCCCTAAGTTCAGGAATGCAGCAGGGATGTCCACTATCACCACTGCTATTCAACATAGTACTAGTGTTGGGAAAATTGGACAGCCACATGCAGAAGAATGAAATTGGACCATTTCCTTACACCACACACAAAAAATAGACTCAAAATGGTTGAACGACCTAAATGTGGGACAGGAGTCCATCAAAGTCCTAAAGGAGAACACAGGCAGCAACCTTTTTGACCTCAGCTGTAGCAACTTCTTCCTAGAAACATCGCCAAAGGCAAGGGAAGCAAGGGCAAAAATGAACTATTGGGACTTCATCAAGATAAAAAGCTTTTGCAAAGCAAAGGAAACAGTCAACAAAACCAAAAGACAACCAACAGAATGGGAGAAGATATTTGCAAATGACATATCAGATAAAGGGCTAGTATCCAAAATCTATAAAGAACTTATCAAACTCAACACCCAAAGAACAAATGATCCAATCAAGAAATGGGAAGAAGACATGAACAGACATTTTTCCAAGGAAGACATCCAAATGGCCAACAGACACATGAAAAAGTGCTCAACATCGCTCAGCATCAGGGAAATCCAAATCAAAACCTCAATGAGATACCATCTCACACCAGTCAGAATGGCTAAAATTAACAAGTCAGGAAATGACAGATGTTGGCGGGGATGCGGAGAAAGGGGAACCCTCCTATACTGTTGGTGGGAATGCAAGCTGGTGCAGCCACTCTGGAAAACAGTATGGAGGTTCCTCAAAAAGTTGAAAATAGAGCTACCATGCGACCCAGCAATTGCACTACTGGGTATTTACCCCAAAGATACAAATATAGGGATCTGAAGGGGTACGTGCACCCCGATGTTTATAGCAGCAATGTCCACAATAGCCAAACTGTGGAAAGAGCCAAGATGTCCATCGACAGATGAATGGATAAAGAAGATGTGGTATGTGTATACACACACACACACACACACACACACTGGAATATTATGCAGCCATCAAAAAGAATGAAATCTTGCCATTTGCAACAACGTGAATGGAACTGGAGGGTATTATGCTGAGTGAAATAAGTCAATCAGAGAAAGACATGTATCATATGATCTCACTGATATGAGGAATTCTTAATCCCAGGAAACAAACTGAGGGTTGCTGGAGTGGTGGGGGTGGGAGGGAGGGGGTGGCTGGGTGATAGACACTGGGGAGGGTATGTGCTCTGGTGAGTGCTGTGAATTGTGTAAGACTGTTGAAACACAGACCTATACCTCTGAAACAAATAATACATTATATGTTAAAAAAAAAAACAAGATACTAGGAAGAGAAAAATGAAGGGGGGGAATCAGAGGGGGAGATGAACCATGAAAGACTATGGACTCTGAGAAACAAACTGAGGGTTCTAGGGGGTAGTGGGTGGGGGGATGTGTTAGCCTGGTGATGGGTATTAAAGCGGGCATGTATTGAATGGAGCACTGGGTGTTATATGCAAAGAATGAATCATGGAACACTATATTAAAAACTAATGATGTAATGTATGGTGATTAACATAATAAAATAAAAAAAAAAGAACCACACACACAAAAAAAGAAGTGTAGGTTGAACAAAAGATTGAGACCTAATCATAGGACTCTAGAACACTTCCCTGCCACACACACTTTACCACTATTTTACCAAAGGCTTATTTACCACAGTTCCTTTTATCCAGTACATATGTCCACATTTCAACAAAAAAATTACAGGACATATTATTTTGAGCTATTTTTCCTCTAGATCTACTTTGTTGAAAATTTTTATCATGAATGGCTATTGTAATTTGTCAAATGCTTTTTCTGCATCTATTGAGAGGATATTATGGTTTTTATCCTTTCTCTTATTAATATGATGAATCATGTTGATTGATTTGCAAATATCAAATCTTGCATCACTGGGGACTAAAAAAAAAAAAAAAAAGATGATCTATTTCTCCTTGCATGAATTTTGGTAGTTTGCGTCCTCCAGGAAATTAGGGATTTTTTTTCTTTTTTTCATTTAAGTTATCAAATTTATGGGCATGGGTCTTTCATAATACTCCTTTATTATCATTTAAGGTTCATGGAATCATTAGTATGACCCCTCTTTCATTTCTGATATTAGTTATTTGCATCTTCTCTCTCTCTTTTTTTTTTTTTTTGGTAACCTAGCTGAAAGTTTACCAATTTTATTGATCTTTTCAAATAACTAGATTTTCGTACTGTTGATTTTTGTTATTGGCTTCCCACTTTCAATTTAATTGATTATTTTTATTATTTTTCTTATTATTTTTCTTGTGTTTGCTTTAGCCTTATATTGTACTTCCTTTTCCAGTTTCCAAAGATGGAGGCTTATATGATTGATTTCAGATATTTCCTCTTTTCTAATATACACATTAAATGCTGTAAGTTTCTGTGAAAGCAATGCTCTCACTGCATCCTACAAATTTTTATAAGTTGTATTTTCATTTTCATTTAGTTCAAAATGTTTTTAAATGTCCCTTGAGACTTTTTCTTTGATTCGTGTGTTATTTAGAAGTGCTTTGATTCTCCAAATATTTAGAGATTTTCTAACTATGTTTTTGTTATTGAATTAAATTTAATTCCACTGTAGTTTATTTTTTTATTAACATACTGTATTATTTGTTTCAGGGGCACAGGTCTATGATTCATCAGTCTTACACAATTCATAGCACTCACCATAGCACATATCCTCCCCAATGTCCATCACCCAGCCACCCCATCCCTCCCACCACCCTCCACTGTAGTTTAATTCTCTTGTAGTGTGAAACCATGTTTTGTGTGATTCTATGATTTTAAATTTGTTGAAGTATGTTTTATGGCCCAGAATGTAAACTGGGTAAATCCCATTTGAAAAGAATGGGTATTCTGTGGTTAATAAAGTGTTCTATAAATCTCAATTAGATTCACTTGTTTGACGGAAGCATTCAGGTCAACTATATCCTTACTCAATTTCTATCTGCTGGCTCTGTCAATTACTGATAGGTGTTACTGTCTCTATAATAGTGGATTTGTCTATTTTTCCTTGCAAATTTTATTCTACTATCATTAATTCCTTCTGTGATGTGCCTCCTTTCTGTATGTGGATCTGAGTTTCTGACTTTGCTATTTTCCTTCTCTCTGAAGAATATCTTTTAACATTTCTTACAAGGCAGGTCTATTGTTGACAAATTCCCTCAGTTTTTGTTTGAGAAAATATTTCTCTTTCACTTTTGGAGAATTATATTGTATATAGAATTCTATGTTCATAGCTTTTGTATTTTCTTTCCACCCATTACATATTTCACTCCTCTTTCTTGCTTGTGCTGTTTGTAGCAAGAAGTCCAATATAATTCTTATCCTAGTTCCTGTATAGGTAAGGTCCCTCCCGCCCCCTGTGGACGTTTAATATTTTCTCTTTTCCTTTGGTTTCTGCTGTTTGGCTGTGATAATATGATATGCTTAGGAGCAGAATTTAGGGATATTTATCCTGCTTGGTGTTCTCTGAGCTTCTTGGATCTGTGATTTGGTGTCTCAATTTTGGACAATTCTCAGCTATCATTTCTTGAGATGTTTCCTCTGCACCTTTTTCTTTCTTCTCCTCTGGCATTCACATTGTGCATACGTTATATCTTTTGTAATTTTCCCACAGTTCTTAGACATTCTGCTTTTTGTTTTTTTTCTCTTTGCATTTCAGTTTGAGATGTTTCTATTGACATATCTTCAGACTCACTGTTCTTTCTTGGTTGTGCCTAGTCTAGCAAAGAGCCCATCAAAGGCATCCTTCATTTCTATTACACTGTCTTCTATTTTAGCATTTCTTTTGATTCTTCCTTAGAGTCTTCATCTCTCTGCTTATCTTACCCATCTGTTCTTGCCTGCTGCCTACCTTTTCCATTAGATCCCTTAGCATATTAATCAAAGTTATTTTACATTCCAAGTCTAATAATTCTAACATCTGTGTCATACCTGAGTCTGGTTCTGAGGCTTGCTTTGACTCTTCATATGTGTGTTTATTTGTATTTCATTCCCCATAAATTTTTACTGAAAGACAGACATGATATATCGAGTCATAGGAACTGGGATAATTAGATTTTTAGTGTGACATTTTATGTGAATCTGGGCAGCATCTGGGCTATATTTAATGCTGTTGTAGCTATGGGGGCCAGAGACTTCAGCTTCCTCTAGTTTTCTTATTTTACTTTATTTTTCTTTTTTGTTCTCTGTGTTTCTGTAGGAACTCCTTGGAATCTGTGCCTTATGGCTCTCTCCATTGGAATACACTGCTATTATTTTGGAGTCCTGTTGATGTGGTGGAAAGGGACTGAGAAGGGTAAGCTTTCTATAATCTTGGGATTAAATCTTAGTTTTTAGTAACCCTGAGTCCCTGGGTTGTAACTTCCAGATGTTTTTTGTTTGTTTCTTTTTTTCTCCCTTTGTGTGAGATAAGAAGAAAGCTAGAGGGAGCTGTCATTGGCTAAGTGCTCTTCCCTAGGTTAGATAAGGCTCTGGCAAAATAATTTCCCTCAGAAGACGGGTTTGTATGGAATATTATGCAGCCATCAAAAGGAATGAGATCTTGCCATTTGCAACGACGTGGATGGAACTGGAGGGTATTATGTTGAGTGAAATAAGTCAAACAGAGAAAGACATGTATCATATGGTCTCACTGATATGAGGAATTCTTAATTGCAAGAAACAAACAGGGTTGCTGGAATGGGGGGTGGGGTGGGAGGAAGGGGTGACTGGGTGATAGACACTGGGGAGGGTATATGCTCTGGTAAGCGCTGTGAATTGTGCAAGACTGTTGAATCTCAGATCTGTACCTCTGAAACAAATAATGCAATATATGTTAAGAAAAAAAAAAAAGAAGAAGAAGGTAGCGGGAGGGGAAGAATGAAGCGGGGGAAATCGGAGGGGTAGACGAACCATGAGAGACGATGGACTCTGAAAAACAAACAGGGTTCTAGAGGGGAGGGGGGTGGGAGGATGGGTTAGCCTGGTGATGGGTATTAAAGAGGGCACATTCTGCATGGAGCACTGGGTGTTATGCACAAACAATGAATCATGGAACACTTCATCTAAAACTAATGATGTAATGTATGGGGATTAACATAAGAATTAAATAAATAAATAAATAAATAAATAAATAAATAATAAAATAAAATTTTACAAAAAAAGAAGACGGGTTTGTTATAGAGAATGCACTGGGCTTATTTCAAACGTTGTTTTTCCACTTCCCATGCTCAAAACAAAAAGGGGTTTTTCTCTGATCTCCGTGTGAGAACTTGATGAGGCTCCTGGAGGTAAAACCAAGGAAAGTATATGGGAGCATCCAGGCAATGTTACCTCTTTAACCATTTACACTTAGCTGCCAAACTCGCCACTTAAATGTTCCAGCCCGTTTTGCTCCCAGTAAAGTGACCTTAGCTGTCATTCTCTGTTTTGGCCTATCTCTCCAGATTTCAGAGTGCCTGTTTGCCCTGTGACTTCAATTCTCTGATGGATCTAAGAAAAGCCATCAATGTTCAGTTTGTTCAGCATTTTTCTTGTTGTAAGAAGTTGAGTGATGAGTTCCAAGTTCTATACATGTCAGAGCTAAAGCTTAAAAAAAAAAGTCATCAAGCTTTTTCTAGAAAGGGTCAAATAATAAATGTTTTTGGTTTTGTGAAATATATAGTCTTTATACTCAAGTCTGTAGCTGGAATGTGAAAGCAATCATAGACCATACGCAAATGAATAGGTAAGTCATGTCCCAATAAAACTTCATTTATAAGAGCAGATGAATGTGGCCTGTGGGCCACACTTTACCAACCCCTGCTCTAAACTAAAGGCCACAAACTGAAGTGCCATCCGGGGCCAAGATGGTAGCAAACCCGAGCAAAGTTAGATGGGTTATCAATAAAAAATAAAATATACTTTGCCTTTATATTAAATACATACTCTTTACTTCCATGAAATAATAGGGCATATCTCATTTTTCTTGAAAACAAATATTTTATTTTGGATGGAAATGTGGGTACCACCAATCATTAAATAATTCTGAATTACTATAAACAAATAGCACACATCATGAATATAATTGCTGACTGGCAGTTTGTCTCAGTGCCAAGGACCCCGGGGGTGGTGGGACATTGATGAACCGGAGAGCAGGGCACTGCGCCACAGCCAGCTGCTGACCCATAGAAATAGGAGTCTGCAATGCCAGAACTAGTTTTTCAAGAGGAGATGGGAATCTAGATTTTATAGTAACCTCACCATTTTAAATGTTGCCAATTATTCAAAATAAACTTTCAAGGATCATACAGGCCAACGGTGTGTACACCAAACACAAATACTCCAGCTGGCTGAACTTGGCTCTGGGTTGAATTCGTCCTCCCATCTAGAAAAACTCCAAGTGAAGAGTTAAGAACTTTCCCAAGGTCACACAGCCTCGAGATGGCTGGGTGTGATGTGTGCTGTAGCTGCAGAAGAGACCATCCTCTGGGTCTGTTCATATCTCCCATCAAATGCACCTTTAGCCTCCACAGGACCAATGTCCCCTGCTCTGTGTTCGGTCTGGCACAGTGTCACTTTCTTCCACTCATAATATCAATAATCCCCATGCACATTCCTAGGTAGCTTTTTAAATTACCCAACTTCCTAATTTTCTTCATTTTTTTTCAGAGGACAATTATATTTCACTTAAATCAGCGAAGAACAATAATCACAATTATGTTTGTGCTGCGAAATCACAGCAAGATAAATGATTCCAATCAGTTACAGGAAGTCTGCAAAGATCATCTTATTCAAAAAATGTGTTTTAAGTTGTTCATATCTTATTTTCCTGTGCAACACAGTCCTGCTTAATTCTGAATTGCTCTTAAAAAAAAAAAACAAAAAAAACTTTGATCTTTCTAGGGATTTCAAGGGCAAAACGAGAGCAAGAGAATATTTAGAATGTCCCCACCCACTGTGTGTTATCCCAGATGGACTAGGAAGTTGGCCCAAAGAGGTAAGGCCAAGATGACTTCATGGAGGCTGATGGTGGAGGGTGGAGGGCCAGGCAGGAAAGTAGAGCTTTCACCCTGGGGACTTACAGAGTTGCCCAGGTTTGCATTCCTTGCTGCCCTCTACCTACAGCCTTCAACTGGGAGTTTTTCAAAAGAGAGAATTATCAATTCTAAAAGGCACTACAACTGGTAGAGAGAGACTGATTATGACATAGAAACAATCATAATGAACTCGATAGAAAGATTTCCGTATCAACGGCAGACAAAAAAATTATTAGGTTTCATTGCTATAATTTTGGACTGCCATAGAAGTACTTTTCAATGGAGCTAGACATAAGGACTGGATATTTTAAAATATATTTTAGGCTGGAAAGGACAATAAAATATTGCAATCCATTGCATTCAATAAAATTACAGAGAAATAGCTGGTTCTACTGAGCTGAGTAACAAAAAAGACACCAGCCCATCTCTCTCTCTCTCTCTCACACACACACACACACACACACACACACACACACACACCCCATCACTATATATTTTAGCATTTCTCAAATTGGTATTCTAAGGAAAAATAAGAAATGTGGCTCAAAATCAACTGTTTTGTGCCCAAACAGGTTGTGGAAAGTGCAGGTTAGATAAAGTAAAACAGGTATTTTTACTATAAAATCTCAGCACTTTTACTATGCTTGATGCATTACACTCTCAACAGGAGATCTCTGCTATGAAGTATTTTTCAAATCTGTTGACCACCAAAGCCTGTAGTAAATGCACAAATTATAAATTCTCCCAAAGAAGGGTTTAATGGAACATAATTTGGGAAATACTGATTTATTTCATTTGTTGGCAAATTTAAATAACAACTTCATACATGAAGAATTTAAATTTGTGATTTTCTTAAATGCTGTAGCCATTTTGGTTATGAGAGTACCAGGCCACCTTTTCTTCCCTCCTTCTTTAAATGGAGGTTACTAGTTCTAGAAGCTACCACTGGTTCCATACCCAGTGAAATTCTCATGTTCTTTCTGTGAAAAACATTTTGAATATGATGAATTGCTTTGGATTTCCGAATCAGTGTTTTCTTTCCAGTTGAGTCTAGAATGAGTTAAAATATGCCTATCATATGGAATTTTCAATGCCAGGAGAAGTAATTACACAAAATTGTTGTCATAAAATTTATACTGAAGCGAGATAGAACACCTGGTTATTTATCAATTAATACCTTTTTATTATGTTCTGCCTGACTTTCCTCCTTCTTATGTGGGATGAAACTTAGGCTAAGGTTATTTATGATTTATAGGAAGGATGGCAATAAAGATTTATGCTTATAGGAAACGCTTTGCCTCTCTGCTCCATGTAGAATCACACAGTACAATGCTCCTTCTAATCACGCAGTGCGGAAGAGAGCCGAACCTCCATGAGAAAAAGAAAAATGAAAAAGAAAAATCTTGGGGAAGGGGATGAAAATGACATTGGAGATGCTGATTGAAGAGGAGAGCTCTAAAATGGAGACACTTTATTGAAATTAGGTAGGCAAGGGAGGCCAGGATTGGCTCCGGCAAAGGGCAGGCTGCCCTTCCTGGGAAAGGCTAGTCCCAGGATGGGCAGAAAGTGGTGTGACTATCAGGATTTTCTCAAGCTCTGGTTGGAATTCTTATCACTCTGTGCTCTTACATCAAGATAATTCTAGTAACAGTCCATCAAAGAGTGTCACAGTGCTCTGGGGATTAATTTATAAGATGCTACAATTCGTCCTTATGGGGAGATGGATGGTTTCCCAGGTTCAGAGAGCTGCAGAACACATTTCATGAGGCCTAAACACCTTTGAAACAAAAATGAGGCACAGGACCCAGTCCAAATGGCAATCTTGAGGATTCTGTGTCAAGAAATGGCATATTTACATCTTTTGTCTCTCCCATCAAGAACAAAATGTGGAATGCCCAGTGAGAAAATATCCATCATTGATGGTAGAATAAAATGCCCACATTTCTGGCAGCCAGTTCAAGGAAACTGGAGGACAATATGGCATTTTGACCGTGACACTGTCTACACTTACCTCTCCATATACATTACATATTGGAAGTTGTATGCTACACCTTGGGTTTGCTCCTTCAGCAAATTAAAACAAACTAGATAAATAAAGTAAACCAAAAAATGACCCAGACCTCTGCCAAGAGCCCAGTGTGGGCTGTTCAAAACTCTGGGGCTGGTAAGGCTCTGGCCATCCAAGTAGACATGACTTCCAGCACCCAGGGGAACATGCATGTTTTATGTGACTTTATAAAAGGAGTTGTACAATTCTGGGAGAGTCCCTAAATCTGGCTTTCTCTTGAATGTCCCCCACTCCACCTCCTACCACCAATTGAGGAGGCACTCAGTAGACTCTGCTTCTAATTTTTGCAATGAGATTCAGTATTATGTGAACCACATCCATGACTGCAGGGTCAGGCATTCTGGTGACAGGTACCTAACCATGTTTCCCAAAGTGTGTTTCATGGAAGATGAATATACAGGTGCTAAAAAGAATGGATCCCATGCATAGTCAAATCAGTTCCAAAATCATTGGCTTAAAGTCAACAGGTGTCTCCCTGCAGGACTTCTCAGCACCTTTGATACATTATAAACCTTCTAAAAGGGAAGATTTTGTAGCATTTCTTCAAGCATATTTCACCACAGAACCCTCTGTCTAGGGCAGCATTGGTCAATGGAAATATAACATGATCCCCAAGTGAGAGCCATGCATGTGATTTTAGATTTTAAGAAAGTCACCCTAGGCGTGCCCGGGTGGCTCAGTCATTAAGCGTGTACCTTTGGCTCAGGTCATGATCCTAGGGTCCTGGGATCGAGCCCCACATTGGGCTCCCTGCTCAGCGGGAAGCCTGCTTCTCCCTCTCCCACTCCCCCTGCTTGTGTTCCCTCTCTCACTGTGTCTCTCTGTCAGATAAATAAAATCTTTTTAAAAAAAAGTCACCCTAAACATGTAAAAAGAAGCAGGTGGAATTAATTTTAATAATATACTTCATTAACCCAGGATATCAAAACTGTTATCATTTCAACATGTAGTCTGTATAAAATATTATTAATGAGAACACTTACGTTATTTTTTGTTGGGGGATGTGGTATGTAGTTCACTCTTTGGGCACTCTCAGTTCAGACCAGCCCCATGTCCAGGGTCCAGCGCAACATCACATGCACCCATGGCCACCCCACTGGATGGTGCAAGTCCACAGTATCTTAGGAGACAATTATCTCATGGAATTGGTATAATGTGGGATGTATAGGTAAGCACTGTTTCTGGATTTAGGCTCATATGATGTTGACTCACTTAATAAATATTTATTAGATACCTACTGTGTGCAAGACACTGGGCTAGGTGCTATAGAAATAGCACCTAGAAGTGTTTTTAAAAACCCCTAGTCTAATGAGGATTTCATTCCAGTGAGGTATGCAAGTACCAGATTACATGATTAACTTTTAACACTGAGTACTAGGAAAGGACATGACAGAAGCCAGGGGTCAATGAAGGCTTCCTCAACCAAGTGACATTTAAATGGATACTGGAAGATACTTTGGCTTTAGCCAGACAATGTACAATGAGAAGAACATGAGGTGGGAAAAACCACTGTAGTTCAAGGAAATTCCAGAAAGTTGATGTATTAAAATAGAGACAGCAGAGCCTGGGAGAGCCGTGGTTAGATGAGCCTGATCGACAGAAACATACAGGGTGTTCCAAACCAGTACTGGATTTTATCTGAAAAGCATTGGGAAGCCTTGGAGGGTTTTAAGCCAGACTGGAAAGATCCATCGTATTTTTGTGAGGAATTAAAGATAGATATAAATTCTTTGCTGCACCTCCCACTGAGAGCTGGAGTCTAATTCCTCTCTTTGAATCCAGGTTGCCCTTAATGATCTGCTTAACCATGAGAATTTGGTGGATGTCAAGTTGTGGGATTTCCAAGGCCAGGTTATAAGAAGCCTTGTAAGCCTTGTAGCTTCAGCCTAGTCACTGGGCTTACTCTCTCTGGGAGCCCTGAACCACCACATTAAGAAGTCTAACTACTGCAAGAGAGCCAAGTCAAGAGCCATACCATGGGGAGAGGACCCAAGGCGATGAGCTAAAGAGAAAGAGGTCATCCTGTGCATGATAAAAGTCTCTGCTAGTTTCCAAATCAGCCTTGCCCCAAGGAGAGAGCAGATTTCCATCCTATTGGTCATTCATGCCATCACAGCTGAGGTCCACACATCTGGAGGAGAGGTGAGCTGTTCTACTGAGGCCTACCCAAAATCTCCTGCCCATAAACAAAGTAAATGGGTAGTTATTTTAAGCCACCAAGTTTGGAAATGTTGGTTTCACAGCAATGGATACTTTGAATGGTTTCTGATAATCCCTTTGCCTGCAGTGTGGAGGTGGCCTACAAGGGAACAGGGACATGTGGAAAATAGTCACCGAGCCAGAACTTTGCTGTAGACAAGGAGGGAAGAGGTCAGCAACACAGGTTATTGTCTTCATTTTAGCTTTCTCACCCGTAATTTTTTTCCCTAAAGATTTATTTATCTATTTTAGAGAGGGGAGGAGGGGGAGTGGGAGAGAGAGTCTTAACCAGACTCCCCACTGAGCACAGAGCCCAATACGGGGCTCAATCCCAGGACCCTGAGATCATGACCTAAGCTGAAATCAAGAGTCAGGCACTTAACCAACTGAGCCACCCAGGCGCCCCTCATCTGTAATTTTATTTACAGCACTGGAGAACTAAGATGAGGGTCTTTAATTTTCTTTCCTTTGCCACCTTTCCCTTATGTTTTTTTTTTGGGGGGTGGGGGTGGGTCTCAAGAGTGTCTGTGGCCCTGTGGCCATGAAAATAACTTAGATGTCACAGTAGATAAAATGCCTGTAATCCATCCTTGGAAAGAAGATGATTGGATTTACTGGAAACTGTACCTCCATGGTCAGGTGGCTTAAGAAATAAAATTAATCTAGAAAAAATTGAAAACATCTACCTTCACCCCATTGTAGCTAAGTAAAAACCATTACAATGTCTCTAAGTAGGAACAAGTATTACTAGTGGTCAAATGGCAAGAGCAAAGAGCCCCCAGCAACTGGCATCCCATTGGTTAAGTCTGCCTGGGGTTGGTGCCCCAATGCAACACCATCTCCTAGCGCCATTTTGGAAAATAAATGTAGTAGAATTTTGTTTAATTGGGTCATTTAACAGGGAAATTTTCATTTGTATTTATCTACAGTAGTTTTATATTCTCAATTCTTAAAGAAGCTGTTTTTATTGTGAAATCTAGGGCTCATGTAAATAAGAGATTTCTCGGATGTCTCTAAGAAAGCCTTCCGTGCATCAATAAAGGCCACAGTTTTTAATTCATCAGTGTATTGCAAATTAATTACAATCACATTTTTAAAGGGAAATTGTTAGAATAGAGATTGGGATGTAAAACTTGCCCTAGCATGCACACCGCTGAGAAGAGATATTACGGCCCACTTTTCCACTTCACATTTGGGGGATCCGTAGCTATTATTTCTTATTTAGGAAGTAAAATTGGCTGCACCTGGGCATATTATTAGCTGTTCACCACAGGGAACCTCATGCTGATGGGCTATAATTTAGCAGAGAAGAAAAAAAAAGCAAGCCAATTAAAATGAAGCACATCACTTGGTGCCCATTCACTGATTGTTTGTCAGAATTTATTATCTTATATTGAACAAATAAGGGATAATTAGAAAAGGAATAAGTGTGACATAATCAAAATCTGGAGGACAAATTATTTCTCCTGCACATGAAGAAAAAGTCTGAGTCCTGAAAATCAGTCCTGCCCAGGGAGAAAAGCACACCGACTGAGACGCCCCCCTCCCCACCCCGAGACTCATTGAGAACTTGAGAGACACCCCATCAACCAGAACCCAACCCCAGCCCCAGGAGCTGGCCATGTAGACCCTACCTAAAGCACGGCCCACACCTGGCCCACTCGGTGCCCACAGGACCCAGGCTTCCAGGAGGAGTAACTGAGCCCCAGTTACAAAAGTCTGGGAAGTTGGGTGATCATCAACAGCTCCTTTAGGGTCAAGAAACCATTTTGTTTTGTTTGCTTCTTCACATTATTTGGTAAATTTAAACAGGCTAACATCTTGATTAAAAGAAAAACCAATGAAGTTCATGTAAAGGTTTTCTGGTGGTTCCTTACTAGTGAAAAGAATTTTACATTTTAATTATAATGAGAAGCCATTTCTGCCACACATGTGCTAATCACTAAAATCGGTAAATTGATGAGAAAATGGGCCCTCCGTGAAATGTGGAACAACTTCTATGCAGGACAACTGGTCCTAAGTTTCAATTGGAAAATGTGCATATCCTTTAATTTAGAAATTCCCCCAATAAGAACATAATCTTGAGAGAATATCATATGGGAACGGAGATTTGATGGAAGATTGTCATCACAGCATGACATGTGACATAAAACATACAAACAGCTGTATGCCCAATACCAGGACTTCTAACTGTGACACAGCTGTGGGAGGAAGACTCATGAGGCCAGGTAACATTCTTCAACAATGTAGACGAATATATAATGTTGATACAGCGTCAACAAGACAAATGAAAAGCACGTCACATAAGGACATCAACAGGAACCAAATGACATAAATAATATATAAATTACAATTATATGGATGCATATTCCTAGGCATATATGTGTGTGTATACATACATATCCACACATAGCATCCCTCATCTACATGCCTTCAAAGTAGGTAGGAATATTATACACCAAAATTGTAGCAATTCTCTGAATAATGGAATTACAAATTATTTTTATGATCAACTTTACATTTTCCTGTGTCTTCATATTTTTAATAACTCTGAATTACTTTTGTAATCTGAAAAGAAGGGGGGAGAAGTATTTTCAGGGTAGTCTCCTCATCATCTTTAATGTCTTAGAAAGAGCGAGAGGAGCCTGGTATGGGAGAAAATCAGACAAATACTCCACAGCCATGGCCAAACATCTCATACTGAATTCTTTCAAGATTGCGAGTGGTAATACTGCTTTCCTCGGAGATTATGATCTGCACTATACACACAGTTAGTAAGCACATAAGAAAACCAGGATGCCTCAGACCACAGCAATGGCAGACCCAGACACAAGAGCTAAAGGCACCCCAAGGCCCAGCGCTGCACATCGACAAAGGTCTAAGTGTGATATGAGCAACCCCTGGGCAGGTCTGCTGGCTCTAGTCTATGAGGCACCTGGGTGGCTCAGTGGGTTAAACATCGACTCTTGGTTTTGGCTCAGATCGTGATCTCAAGGTCCTGAGATCGAGCCCTGTGTCAGGCTCCACTCAGTGGGGAGTCTGCTTGAGATTCTCTCTCTCTCCCTCTCCTTCTGCCCCTCCCCCACTCTCTCTCTAAAATAAATAAATCTTTAAAAAACAGATTCTCTCTCTCCCTCTGCCATTCCCCATGCCTGTGCTCTCTCTCCCTCTCTCTAAAAAAGAAAACAAAAGTATTTTAGGGCTGCCTGGGTGGCTTAGTTGGTTAAGTGTCTGCCTTCAGCTCAGGTCATGATCCCGGAGTCCCAGGATCGAGTCCTGTATCAGGCTCTCTGCTCACCAGGGAGTCTGCTTCTCCCTCTGCCCCTCATCCCACTCGTGCTCTCTCACTCTCTCTAATGAATAAATAGAACCTTTTTTAAAAAAAGTATTTTAAATACAAATTGTTAAAAGCCACAGGGAGGTAAATGGAATTCCCTATTTCACCCTCCCCATTGACTCATGTATGGTCTCCAGTGGAGCCTTCAAAAAGCTCACTTTTGATGGAAATGATAAAGATACCAGTTTGAAATCACACACACATACACACACAATCAACGCAAAGCACAGAAGTGGCCTTGGTTGTGATTTTTTGAATGACGTCATGCACAAGTCTGCTCCTGCTTGTCGGCTGCAAGCACCAGCAACCAAGCCTGTCGGATTTAAACACCAGGGCTTGGCTGAGAGGCCACCGATGACCGCAATGTGTGGTAAACAGAAGCCAGTGTCGCTCATCTCCCAGATCTTCCAGGGGACCTGCTTGCATAACTGACCTTGGCCTTTGCCCTTGGAATCTTCCTTGTGCTGCTTATTAATAAGGCTGTTTGTACACCAGGGGCCCAGAAACATGCTGCATAAGCTTACCTGGCTTGTCTGTATCATCAGTGTGATTGATGGTGATCACCGACTTGCCTCTGGTTGTGTGTGCCTATGTGACCACAACCCCCAAAAAGCCGTGGCCTCTGAGAGTCAAGCGGGCTGCCCCAGCTTGAGACACCACGCATCCATCACACAGGTCATGGCTGGGTGGGATGAGCGGGTCCTGAGCAATTACACGGGGAGGACTTTGGAAGCCAGTGCCCCATCTCCTCCAGACTTTTCCTGGTGCCTCTTCCCCCTTCAGTGACTCTGCTGGATTTATTTTCACCATAACAAACTGCCCCTGAGTCCTGAGTCCTTCCCATGAGTCACTACACCTGAGGGACATCACAGGATGCCAGAAACAGAGGGAGAAGGACCAACAGAAGTCAAGACCCAGAACAAAAGAAAGTCAGAGAACCAGTGCGGAGTGGACACCCCCACCAGTCCCAACTAACACCAGCACCGGACCCTGGAGACCCCGGGCCCCAACCCCATCACCGCCCAGGATACCCGGTGACCTGCCATCAGCACAGACCTGAGATCCCCGCTTCTTGACTTCACTGGCTCCCCAGTACTACAGGGCTTCTCGATCTCAGCACTGTAGACATTTGGGGCTGCATAATTCTTTGTTGTGGGGACATTTTGAGCATCACAGGATGTTAGCAGCACTCCTGTCCTCTCCACACCAGATGCCAATAGCTCGCTCCCTCCTGATCATGACCATCAAGGGTCCGCTGACATTGCCATGGGACTCCTGGGGGCAAAATTGCCCCTGGCTGGGAACCACTGGCTTAGAAGAAGCTAGGTCAGGGGTCCAGTGGTAGCTACAGGCACATCTGGAAACTGAGACTCTGCTGACTCAGCTTCTACTATTTCCTCCCTCCACCAAAACTCATATGGTAGACAAATCCCCAGACAGAAGAAGGGCATTTGGATGGGAGGCATCTGTCCACCTTGAAACCCCTTCAGGTCTTCATCAGTATGGCTGCCTTTGTTACAGAAAAGAGGCGAAAGCAATAGAAATGTTATGTCTGCTTTTGAAAGAACATTTTCCTTACTTTCTGGCTCCTGAATTAAGAGCTGTGTGGAACTGATTAAAATATGGCATTGCTTTAAGAAATTAAAGCATCGTGTTTCAATAAACATCTTTGATAAGAAGAAAATTGCTAGTTAGTGCACGTAAAATCAATAGGCTTCTCAATGCCTCTCAGAATGTGTGCTCCTTTTTCATAAAATCTAAATGAAGAGTGAATAAATGCATTTTAAAATGAAATCCACAGATACAAACTCTGCATGGTCTGTGCTCTGCCCTTAAAAAAAACTTGCACTAGACATGGTCTCAGGAAGGATGGGAGGAGGGTGGCAGGTCGGCAGCAGCCCCAGCATGATCAAGATGAACTCGGGCTGTACCTTAAAGCTCTCCTCTCCATGAGCACGCACCCCCCTTACCTTCACATTGGTGGCCTGGGGGTGGGCAGTGGGGGGGAAGACCATAAATCCACATTCTGGACATCTGGGTTCATTCTGCTGAAGGCTTTGCTGTGCATGTATGCTCCGTAAGATATAACCTACACAGCACTTAATTCTGGATGACTTAATTTGAATATTACAGATGAGTAAGTTACAATGGGCCAAGAACATCCCTCCAAGGTGGACAGACTCAAAAAAAAAAAAAAAAAAAGATCAGTGTCTTAGGGTAATATTATTTCAACAAAATACAATTCACTCTGATCTTATTGTTATGCAGTCCACATTTCTCCATTTTGTTCACAAGTCTGAAATACAATGTTCTATCTCTGAAATTATTTTAATATACAACTTAATTAACTCATCAGAAAGGAAGGAAATCGGGTCCCTTTGGCATAACTTATTTTTAGTGAAGGCTTCTGTTGATTACGACTTTATTTAACATCTACTCCTAAAGGATCTACAAAATAATCTGTCTCTAGAAGCATGCTTTCCCATCGCGTCCACAAGCATTGTAAATATGCCAATCCATAGTTGCTAGACTCAGTGCATTCTTGTTTTGTGAACAGTAAAATTTGAATGGGAAAACTTTAAAAAGGCCCAGTCAGAAGGTTTGAATAGATACTCCAATAAAGAAAATATACAAATAGTGAATAAGCAAATGGGGGGCGGGGAAGCTCCAATATATTAGTCACCATCATCGAGGAAATGCAATTTAAAACATGTGAGACAATACTCACACCTATTAGCATGGCAAAGCCAGAGGAGGAGGAAGGCAGGAGGGAGGGGAATCTGACAGTATTAAGTACTGGTGAGGATTTGAGGATAAGGGAGCAAGAGGGATTCTCCTATGTTGCTGGCAGGAATTCAAAATGAATTAGCCATTCTGGAAAACAATTTGACAGTTTTTCACAAAGCTAAACATTCACCTACACTACAACTCAGAAATGCTGCTCCTAGGTACTTACCCAAGTGAAATAACAACCTATGTTCACATAAAAGCCTATAAATGAATGTTTATAATGGCTGTGTTCATAATCTCCCATAACTAAAAAAACCCCAAATGTCCCTCAACAGGTGAGATCATAAACAAGCCCGTATATCCATACAGTGGAATGCTTCTCAACAATGTAGAATACTATTCAGCCTGCCCGGCTATACGTAGTAACGTAGACAAATCTCAAGTGAAAGAAACCAGGCTCAGAGGCCACCAGAGTTGGCAACTGCAGAGGACAAGGTGGGGTGGGGGTGCAGAGATGAGTACTGACTATAAGGTGATGCCAGGGTATTTGGGGGGCTTGATGCCAGTGTGATTATGGCAGTGATTATACGACTCGACGCATCTGTCAACACTTGCAGAACTGTACATTAAAAAGACTGACTTTTTGGGCGCCTGGGTGGCTCAGTCGTTAAGCGTCTGCCTTCGGCTCAGGTCATGATCCCAGGGTCCTGGGATCGAGTCCCACATCGGGCTCCCTGCTCGGCAAGAAGCCTGCTTCTCCCTCTCCCATTCCCCCTGCTTGTGTTCCTGCTCTCGCTGTCTCTCTCTGTCAAATAAATAAATAAAATATTTAAAAAAAAAAAAAAGACTGACTTTTTAATATGTAATTATATCTTCATAAAAAGAAAAAAAAAAAAAACCTAGCCAGTATGCAATAACAAAGCCAGCAATTTCGAGGCGAGGTGAGCTTAGGAATAGTGACTTGGGGTGCTCTCCTCACACCAGACACTCTTCTGGATCTCCTCTCCCACATTTCAGCCTTTGGGAGTCATGACTGGACTCCCCAGGAGCCTTTCATAAAGCCTGTCTTGGAGGTGAAGTCAACGTTCTGCCGCCTGGGGTGACATTTCATTCCGGGCCACAGAAGAAAACAGCAAGAAGATGGGCATCTTAGGAAAGTTACCATCCCCAGGACACCACTGGAAGGGGCGTGAGGATCCTGGAGTCAGAAGCTCTAATTTACAGAACAATGATCGCTGGGTCCCTGACCAGCAGGCACCAGGCCTTGGCCGCTGAGCTCTCTTTGTGTGGTTTAAGCTGACAGGGAGGGACGGCGATTGGGAATCAAGGGTATTTGGTAAATCTATTTGCAGGCAGCTTGCACAGAGATGGGCCCAAATGCCTATCCAACTGCGCAATTAGGGACTGCTTTTATGGAAAGTCGGGTGCACAGAGAGACAGAGGGATCAGAGTGGAAGTGAGGGCAGGTACTGAGTCACGGATCAGCCACATGGACAGTAGGAGAGACAGGAGAGAGGAATGGGGAAAGCCGACTTTACATCAATTATCACTGCAATAAAAAATCTCTAAGAGACAAAAGATGTTTCAATACTAAGTGGATGAGTTGCTTATTTTAGGCCGAATTTCTTTCACTCCCCACGATTATCACCTTCCTGCTCTTTTCTTACTCCTTGACCTTCAGCTAGTACCCCGAGTCAGGTGCTTTCCTAGTTTTAAAAGCCAAATAAAGGATTTGAGTATCAGCCACCCTGTCGGAGGTACCAGGAAAAAAAAAAAAAAAAAAAGTTGTGCTTCAGTGAAAAACTGCAAAATGTGCAGAGATTATTCTGGGCTATCATTACCTTGGAGCTATTTTACAATTCTGTGGTTTGTATGTAACCGATGGACACAAAGTCTGCTGTAGCTGGTAGGAGTCTAATGGACATCCCCCCCCTCTCCAGCCATCCCTCCCACCTCATCCCCGTGGGAAAGGCAGGTCTGACTGTATTGGCCCACTGATTTCAATATTCCTGGTGAATATCTGAACTGGTCACAACATCTTCTCTGCTCCCTTATTCAATAAGTTACATAAAATCTTTAACACGTGTTCACTCCTATACCTGCTCGAGGTATCTTTTGCAGACAGGTATGTGAGGGCCACTCCACCCTAACCCAACACCTGGGACGTCCCCTGTTCAGAGGAAGGCCTTGAGAGGTTCCTGATGCAGTAAAGCTCCTTTTAGCTCAGGAGTAGACTGGACCAAACCCTGCTCTGTCTTCCTGGTAGTGCTTTTCACCGAGCTGGCTCCGAGCTTGCCCTCAGGGAATATTTATTTTGAATTAAAAGCACTTACCACTGATTTGTATGTACCCTTTACAAAAACTAAAAAAAAAATAATAATAATAAGGGTGATACTGTGCTTACAACTTATCATATAAGTGGACCTAATAAAGAAACATCACAGTAGTTACCTAAATAAATTTCAATTTATTACTGAATTAATAGCTGCCCCCACATACATCAGATATTGTCCACACTCTCCTGGAAGCTGGTGCCATCCACAAATGTAACCAATTAAATAATTAATTGAAGTGAAATGACTCTTGTCCAACAGAAGGGACATTAGATGCCTTTCCTCACTCTATGAAATTCCCCTTTTTCTATGTTGCACCATTTTCTGAGAAGCAGGGCAGACGGTGGGCTCAGGCTGCCTCTCCCACCAAAGACTGCATGAAATATTTTTGAATATTTTGATTCAGAAGGATCGCGTTAAAAACAACTTTCGTGCCGGAGGTTAAGTGGCAGAAATCTTTCTAGAGAAAAGTCCCTCTGTGCTGTATGCTACTTCCTGAGTGCAGTGAACTTACTAAGCACTTTGATGTAGCAAAAATTGTGATGTGCATATGTACAAATGATCCAAACACAGCAAAAAGCAGCTAAAAAAAAAATCAATAAAGCGGCTTTAACAAATGCATTCCGAACTGGATCAAAGGGATAGCCTCCCAGCTACATGCTACTGATCTAACATTCTTTACATTTTCAATTCAAGGAAACATCTTTGGCAACAGAAAGGTGAATTCTGTCCGTAATGAGCTTCTTCTAAGGCAAGAGGAAAGCTTCTTTTCAAATAAGAGACAAATACAGGGCCGATGGAGGCTCTACAAACACAAGGCTGCAGAGGGCTTACCTCTGAAACACAGGCCGCTTGAAAGCAACCGCAGGTTCTCAGGGCAGCTCTGTAATCATTTGCTGCCTTGTTCCTCTCCCAGAAGAGAACCATACATGTGAATACGTACCTGGTTAAGAGAGACAGAGGGGCCGAGGCACAGTGGGTGTTTGGGTTTGGTTTTGTTGCTGTTGCTTAAGGTATGATCCAGCACTGCAACTATGTGCTCTGAGGAGCTCACCTCCGAAGGGCTTGATCATGACCTTCACCGCTCATCCTACAGCCCAAGGAATGGGCTCCTCCTGGAATTTTTAAGGCATGGGATTTTTCCAGTGAATTCACTCTTAGAGGGTTTGTTTGGTTTCATGTGGGACTAGGCCTTGACACTGATTTGGGGCTGTGTTCTGAACACACACACACACACACCCATTCCAAGTTATGCCGCCCAGGGGTGCCTGCCTACCCCGGGAGCACAGCACCCCGACAGAATGCTGGACTTGCTAGCTTTCTGTCCAAACCCTGCTTCCCCCCTCAGCCTCCCTACTCATCATCTGCCTCACTAACGTGGAAACTTGCCCTTGCCTCCACCATTGTGCTCACGGGGAACAAAACAGAAGTGGCTCTCAATTAGCTTCTGGTAATTTAAGTTAGAAATAGGTGAATACGGCACAGAGATCTAAAATCCTTTTTCAGGCCTGCCTTATCTGAACATCTATCTAGAATAATATGTCCCCAGCATTACCAGGAAATACTCGAATTTAAAAAAAGACCCACAAGATTTTCCATTTTTTCTCCCAGACCCTTAGAACGGAGGCAGAGGATTACAGAAAGTAGGGAGATAAAGCAGCCTTGTCTCCAGATGGGGCGATGGGCACCTGAACAGCATGGCTGCCCGGCAGATGCTCAGAGCAGGGTCTGCAGAACACGCTTGAGAGAAAAGGGAGAAGCACAGAGGAAGACAATCGTCAATGTTGGTGCCTTTTGTGTTCTTAAACATTGGCTTTTATTGACTCTAATAGGTAGTTATTCATTCCAAGGAAATGTTAGAGGCAATCTTTGCGGACGCATATGCATACACACACACACACACACACACACACGTGCACATGCATGCCAACTTTACAGGCAAATCCAAATTATAAAATATTTCAAATATATTTTGAAAAAATGAGACAGTAGAATTAATGGGACAATTTTCCCAATGCCTTATTCATAGCAATCATAGTAAAATAACCTTTGTTTGTATAAATTAAAATGAGCTTTCATAATCTAACAGTATGTTTATTATGTTAGTTGTTAATATTTTGATATATATTGTACAAATATATTCTTATTACAAAAGATGCAAATAATATATACATCTTGAAGTCAGGTAAAGTTTTACTTTAAATCTTTATTTTTTAGGTGTCCCAACTTGACAAAATGAACATTTACACAATGTCTGAGAGAGAAATGAGTGTCCTGGAAAAATGAGAAATGTTTATGAAACTCAACAGATATAAAACCCAAAATATGATTAACCTAGGAGTGGGGACACCACAGAGATAAACGTGGAGACCGATTTGTCCAGGTTCTCCAAAGGAAAATAAAAAATCGTGGGGAATAAGAGAAAGATTATATAAAGATGCACCACAATGCACAGTACAGCTACATTTAAATCCTGAAACCAGCTCTTCCAGAGCCTTCCTCACCTGAAGCAGTCACTCAACAGGGGTCCACAACCCTGTGTCTAGCAGGCTTCTTTCCACCTCCCTGAGACAGGATTTTCAGTTTCTCATCTCCACCTTCTCTCCTAAAAGCTCTCCCAAGGCCTTCCCCACCCTTTCTCGGGAACAGAAACCTCATCTTAAACTTCCTCAATTAGAATCTCCCTCAACTCTATACCCATCTCCAGTTTACCTCCCAAGGCAGATCCCTCTGCTGGAGCTCTAGGAGCCCCCACCTTATGGGCTTCTTGAGGACCTCAGTCCTTCTGTTTTCTTTCTTCCTTTGTAACTGCCTCTCACTATCCTATTCTCTATGAGATCACTGTGTTCATCATGCAAAGATGCTTGCTATTTGTTTTATGATAAACACTTAAACAAGTAACAACAATAAAACCAAATTCCCTTTGCTGGATTTTCTCTATTGCTACTCCACTATCCCCCTTTTTTTTTTCTTCTCATGCACAACCATGTTTTTCAGAGGAGTAGATCAAATATTCATCTTCATATCCTCACCAGCCATTTACCTTCAACCTCTTCAATATGGCTCCTGCCCCTGGCCCCAAGAAATTGGCCTTGTCTGGGTCTCTGATGATTTTGATGGTGTTAAATCTGGTGAATATTTCATGGATCTCATCTTGACCTCTCAGCAGCATCTGATACAGCCAGAGCCTCTCTACCATTATTCTTTTGATTGATGTCCATGACACCCCACATTCTTACATATCCTTCCAGTCCACTGGGTGTTCCCCTGAGATCTCTTCCCTCTTTGTCTGATCGCTAAATGTTAGTGTTCTTTAGGAATTCATCCCAGGCTCTCTTTTCTTCCCTCATAGAGCATCACATTCATACAATGGCTTTAGATACTATTATATATAGCTGATACCTCACAGATTTATGTGGCCAGATGAAATCCACATATCTAACTGCCAACCTGCCTCTTCTACATGAGTGTCTGTTATATTTAAAACCTAATCTGCTTAAAAGCATTCTTAATTTCCCCCCTACAACCTCTCACATTTCTTCTTCTTGGAGAAATGAACTACTATCCACCCAATCCCTCAACCCAAGAATCATTCTTGATTTCACCATCCTCCTGCCTTTGGGTTCCTTCTTTCCTCTCATCCTACCTCAACACATCCTTCAATAGAACCCATTCTATTTCCAAAATGTATCTCAGATCTCAGTCCATGTGCCTCTACTTCCAGTTCAGGTCAACATCTTCTCTTAGGTAAACATTTGTCACTCTGCATTCACACTTTCTCTTCTACAATTTATTTCTCCTTGTCTTCATTAGCGAGAGTGACCTCTTTAACCCAATATCAAATCACGTCATGCTCCTTGTCAAAATCCTTCACTGACTTCCCACTGAACTTAAAATAAAATCAAAACTTTTCCCATTGCCTTCCAGCCTCTGGGCAACCTAAATCACCTCTCCCTGTGACCATTTCTCCTTTTCAGTCTCACTCAGTTCCAGCCACACTGTCTCCTTGTATTCTCCATTGATGTCACCCTCTGCTCTTCATGTGGCTGGTCCTTTCTCATTCTGCAGGACATGGAGGGAACTTCCTGCTTCCCTAACTCAAAATAGGTGCTCTCCCACCCTGTGCCACCACTCTCTCTCTCTTCCTCCTCTGTTTCCTTTGGAACATTTATAACAGTCTATAATTATTTCACTTTTTTTCTGGAAGTAGCTCTTCTGGCTGTGAAGTCATGTCTTTTACCTTTGTATTTGGAAAACTGTATGATTTCTATTTATTCTGCCCTAGCTACAATAACCCTCTGAGTAATCCCCTTGCCTTGCCTTGTCTTTCTCCCTTCCAACTCATCCAGCACATTGATGGCATTATTTTCATTTATTATATGTTTCAGTTATTGGGATTTTTTTTCTTATCTTTGCTACTGGACTATAAGCTCCTTGAAGACAGGAGTTCATGACCAGAATTTGCCCTTGCTTTCCTAAAGTGACCATCACATAGTAGATGCTAAATAAGGATTTGCTGCTCAAATGATAAGGAATTTGGAAGCTAGTGGAAATAAAACTTCTCAGGGAGGTCAGAACAGGTCATACAAAGCCAAAGCTATCAAACTTGAAAACTTTATTCATAAAAAATACCTTGAGTTCTTAGATTCTCAGTTTATAGACCAGGAAAATAATAACTAGGATAAACTGGACATCTGGTTTCCAGATCCTGAGTAAAGTAGGAAAGTGCCTTTGTGCCAAGTCATTCCAATTCTAGCTGGGAAGAGAAAGGTGTACTGAGGACAGGAGTAATGTCTACTTCATATGTCATTACCTTCACTTCCCCGACAGCTAGCACATTGCCTGACCCAAAGCAGACAACTTCATATTTGTTGAATGAACAAACAAACAAATGTAACCCCTGGTAAACAGAGGTAACCTTGTAACCTCTCATAGATAGAGGCAATTACAAAGGACGAGGTAAGAACAGAAGAATCGGTGACATACATCCTTGGAGATTGTAACAACTGAGCAAGCCAAGTCTTACAAGTTATGAAGCACTAGAACAAGCCAAAAATGTAAAGAAAGCTGTCCACATAAGAGAAACCACAGGAGTGAAGCTGACAGCTTCTACCATTACGTATAGAAAAAGAGACTCTAGAGACACTGAACATTCTGACTCTTCTAGAAAATTGCTTGAGATTTAAAGAGTGAGTTGTTTTCCTTAAACAAGTATGAGCAACTTAGAATTAAATGACTCTCAGGCACCTGCGTGGTTCAGATGGTTGGGTGTCTGCCTTCGGCTCAGGTCATGATCCCAGGGTCCTGGGATCAAGTCCCGCATCGGGCTCCCTGCTAGGCTTCTCCCTCTGCCTCTGCCTCTCTCTCTCTCTCTTTCTCTCTCTCTGACTCTCATGAATAAATAAATAAAACATTAAAAAAAAAAAGAATTAAATGACTCTCAATTGCACTGAGTACATGGTTGCAACCTTCCCTCCATAAATGCAATCAACCTAGAAATACAACAAAAGTAAAACCATACCATGAAGACAACAAAGATGGTGAGGATTCCTTACATGTCTATGGAGAGTTATAATTCACCCAATATTTGCATTTACCTAAACTCCTCAATTATTCCCAGCACACAGGTAGGTAGATATCTTAGCTCCACTGTTCAGAAGAGAAAACAGATTTCGAGAAGCACTGAGCTTTGTACAGTCCCACGGCAGAAATACTGCTGGCCACTCACATTCAGCCCCTCCAACCTCAGTTGCTTCCCACAATGACTCTTCCTCACTCCTGGACGGAGTTCTTCTGTGGTGCTTTTACCTTTTATTCTACCTTTGTGGAGAGGCACCAGAAAGAAACGTGAAGGTCCCCTAAGCTGTGTGTATGTGTGTGGTGGAAAACATTCAGAGGGCACATTGTTACTGCTTTGTATATTTCCCAGTTTTGTGCCTAATGTGCTTGTGTTAACTAGAGCACACAACCCCAGCATGATGGAAGCTTGAATAACTTGTGGCTTCGTGTAGATAGCCAAAGGATCATCTATAAAAAGACCAAATTATTAAATACCTGGGAAGCCAACCCCTCTGTCTCTGCTCGACACTTCAACAGCTTATCTGAACCCACCAGAACAGTGAGCATTACAGAGAAGCAGCGCATTCCAATGGTTAAGAACGTGGGCCCCGGAGCCAGGCTGCCCCACCTTTAAGGCACCCAGTTACTAGCTGGGTGACTGCTTACAAACTACTATACTTTTATGAGTCTCCATTTATTTATCTATAAAATGAGAATGACAATAAGGTTGTCTAAAGGAAAAAATAAGCAAATACAGGGGTTGACAAACTATAGTCCAGGAGTCAAACCAGCTCACTGCCTGCTTCTGTTAGCAAATCTGTATTGGAACACAACCATACTCATCTGTTTACAGAGCGTTTGTATTGCTTTTGATCTACAATGGCAGAGTTACATAGTTAAGACATACATCTCATGGCCCCAAAGACTAAACTATTTAGTATCTGTCCCTTCACAGAAAATGTTTGTTAACTCTTGAGTTAATATATGTAAAGCACTTAGAACAGTCACTGGCATCTCATAAGCACTGTATCTATGTATCTATGTATCTATTATCTATTATCTATTTTCTATCTACTATCTATCTGCCTGCCTATCTGTGTGTGTGTGTGTGTGTGTGTGTGTGTGTGTGTGTAGTCTGTGGAAGGTACTATGGTATATGCAGAACTGCTTGCTCTCTGAGATTATTCAGTTCCTGCCCCCACACAGAGGCCCAGAGATTGGGAATCATGAATCAAACAGTCCTGGAATTGGATGAGATTATCCTTGTAAGTTTCCTTGAGCCCTTTGATTCCAGGGAAATCAAAATTAAATCAAAATAAAATTAACAGAATTGACTTCTTCAGAAGGATTAAGTCACGTGAAAATATATAATTGTGTACCTTTCGTGTGCAGACTGTATATCAAGCTAAATGACATCTAGCCAAACTCCTTTGAGGAAAGTCACATGCCCACAGTCTATTGACATCAGGACTGGCCACGTGACTTGGTTTGGCCAATAATGTGCTATCCCAAAATGGACAGATAATTATAACGTAATTTGATGTTTAACCAGGGCTCTTGAGGACATTCAGTTGAGCAATGTGGAGGACACAATCCTTGGTCTCCAACCATCTGCAGGAGGAGGAGAAGTCAGAGCTGTTGGGCCCTGGGGAACTGGGATGCCCAGGAAGTCAGACAAGAATGGGTTTTAGAGGCTGGCCAGGGAGACAAGCCCCCAAAGAGAACTCTGGTCAAGCAGCTAACAAAGGAAAGACCCCGGAAGTTAAAACATCTTTGTAGTAAATGTGGAGAGTGAAAGGACTATCATTTTCCAAAATTAGACAACATAACTTTTTCCCCATGCTTTTAAGCAGTTGCAACCATTAAATATGCCACGTTATTCAGTAGGAATTTTGTATACCAGTGTTAACTTGAACCCTCTGCACTTAAACATATCTACCAAGTCCCCTTGAACTGTTTTATAGGTATGCCTTTCTAGGGGAACCCCATGTCCTCTCTCACCTTCACCTCCGCGGGTCTGCAGGTCAGCTCTGCTAATGACACGCTTCCTGCACTACCTCATTTGTCTTCTTGGTTCTTTTTTTTTTTTTTTTTAAAGATTTTTATTTATTTGACAGGGAGAGAGTTAGCAAGAGCAGGAACACAAGCAGGGGGAGTGGGAGAGGGAGAAGCAGGCTTCCCGCTGAGCAGGGAGCCCGATGTGGGGCTTGATCCCAGGACCCTGGGATCATGACCTGAGCTGAAGGCAGACGTTTAATGACTGAGCCACCCAGGCACCCTGTCTTCTTGGTTCTTAAGTGACTCTTCTTGACAAACTGCTCCACCTGATACTTAAACCAGTTACTTACCTGCTCTACTAACTCACATTCCCTTCCCCAGCTTGCAGATCAGTTCTAGTAACTTGTTCCCACATCTAACTCATCAACCACTTTTGTTATTTCTTCTAAATGAAATCTGTCAGCTTTCCTGGGCATGGCCTTGGGGTGGGATCCCAGGCTCATGTGATGGTCATGTTGCTCGTGTGGGCCATTCACAGTTTTCCTCCAACTGGCTCTGCACCTTCGTGACCCCAAAATAATTTCACAGGATCATTTCTTTCTTTGTCCTCTCTCTCATGATCCATGATAATGGCAATGATGAGAAGGAGCCGAGACACTGGAATCTGTCATCTAAAGAGATAATCTCTGTTCACCTGCGAACAATGTAGGTGGTTTTCCATATTTACCTAAATGAAACTGGGTGATAGACTCTCAGAGCTGGGAGAGTCAGGGAAGTCTCAATTTATTATCTCTGTTCTAAACTAGGAATTTATGACAATGTGTGGTCATTCAGCCTTTGTTGACCTCCCTGTCCATGAGGCTTCCCAGTCCGACGTGAGACACAGGCTTATGGTGCCGAAGAAGGAAAAGGACTGATGGGGACAGTAGCCCCGGGCTGGAAACCAAGATATGACCCAGCCCTGCAACTGTGAGCGGGTTCCTCAAACTCTCTCCATCTCAATGCTTTGCTTGTAACACCGGGACAACTGCAATGCCTGCCTCCCTGCTTGCTGGAAGGCTCTATGAGTGTGGGCCTTTGGAAGCACGTGTTCATGCAGAGGAAGTGGGCATCCCTCTACAGGTTTGAGTGCAAGGGTAGCTCCAGCCACGCGCACCAGGCCTCCAAGGAGCTGTGCCAGCTTCCAGAACCACTGACACCAGTGCTGTTGGAAGTGCTCCTGGGTGAGGCCCTGGGACTGCAATAACCAGGCTTCAAAGGCCTTTTGGACACAGGAGGGCAGAAGCAATAACTGAAATCGCCCCCAAATGAGTCCAGCTACTCTAGCCCACTGTAGAATTTGCCCATGCCTGCTTGCATTAGTATTTCTCAGTCTCTATATAAATGAAGAGAGAGAAAGCAGTTCACAAGATTAAAAAGAAGTCAGGGGTGGGGAGAGAGAGAGAGGAAGGGAGGCAGAAAGGAGGGAGATGGAGGGAGGGATGGAAAGGAAGAGAGAGGTTGTCAGTGGGAGTGGGGCCCCAGATGCCGGAGCTCCCTCGAGGAAGTTGTCTAAGAAGGGGAGGAAAGCCAGGAACAGCTGAGTAGGTAGAATTAGTGAGGAACCCCTAAAAGAGCATGGTTCCAATGTGTGGGAACAGTATGTCTTCCCATACTTGGGAACATGTGCTGCTCCTGCCCAAAGCCCACCCAGGGACCAGACGCCCCTCCCGGTGCTCGGAAAGGGCTCCATTTGTCAGCACCTCCCACAGCAGCCATCCACTGGCCCAGAAGAAAGGCACTCTGTGCCACCCAATTGAGTCGGTCCATCTGGGTGCCCCTGTGGGCACCTCCTCACCTCATGGCTGCTGCTTCCCCCACCATGGCTGCCCTGTCCACTCATGGCCATCCTGAGCCACCCGAGAGCAACGATGGCCGTGGATACCCCGGGGGCACGTTGGTGCACTTGGCTCTCCTTGACTTGTCCCTGGCTTTGAAACTTGGCTGCTTTGCCTCAAAGCTAGAAGCTGCTTGGTGGTCTTTGTTGTTCTTTTAGTAGCACTTCTCAGGCAGTCTATTCACCATGTAGCCTTTCTCAATCTCAGGGCACCCCATCACAGGCATGGCAGGAAAGAGGGGCCCGGCCTGGCTTTCTACACATTCCTGCGTAGCAAGGTCTCTGCTAAGTGTCCCCTCACTCTCTGCGGCACTGCTAACCTTGTGACAAAGAAAGGGAAAGAAAAAAGGTGTGCAACAGTGTTGCTGCTGGTCTGAACAAAAAACTAAAGTCGGTGTTCTTTTCCCAAAGAGCACACTTTGATACACTTCAGACATTTCTAAATACCCCAGCCCTAACTCGGGTACACTTGAAACAAACATATTTAAATATTAAATTAGTGGTTTATAGGAAAACCAAGAAACCTGCGTGAAGGTAAATGGATCCTACAAAGTCTGAGATTCCATACTGAATCAAAATGCTTTTTAGAAGCACATTGGTTAAAGCACATTCTGATGTGACTTGTGAAAATGAATAAAGGGAAGCCTCACTAAAATGGAGTTAGAAGGCCAGAAGGGGAGGCCAGAGGGAAAGCTGCAGTACTCCACATCAATTACAGGAAGAACTGTCAATTACAGACTCCACAGAAGAATCCTCAAAAGGAAAGAATCATCCATTACTGGCCCCAACAGGGAAAGATGTGCACTGCATCTCCTACGAGCAACCGGCCACCCCTGTCACTCAGCCAACGAGAAACCATCATCACCCTGAACACTCACTTTTCTCCAAACGAGTTTCCCTCAAAGCAGCTTCCTCCTTCTTCTCCATAAAACAGAATTCCTCTCCTTTGTTGGACTTCTTTATGGTTTTGCCATAGTTTGCGTGTACCAAATTCCAATTCTCTGCTATTCCTGAGTAAACTCATTTTGCTAGTAAGATAACTGGCTGTTTCATTTTTTAAGGTTAATAGACCCAGTACTTCATTCCACAGACAAGCAATGTCAGGGTCTGGAGGTGAATGAATAAGGCAAAGTTCTAATGGAATTCATTTATACTAAAAATGTCAAGTGGCAGTGAGAATGGAACCCAGAAAGTGAGAGAGCTCAAGACTGTTACAAAGTTGTGGCAAAGAACAGAGATGTCAGAATCCAGTAGCAGGACTGTGGCAGAGATAAAAGGCCCAGAGCAATAGAGCATTTTTTTTCTTTTTTTTTTTAATTTATTTTATTTAAACTCAATTAGTTAACATATAGTGTATCATTAGTTTCAGATGCAGAGTTCAGTTATTCATCTATTACATATAACACCCAGTGCTCATTACATCACGTGCCCTCCTTAATGCCCATCACCCAGTTACCCCATCCTTCCACCCACCTCCACTGCAGCAAACCTACAGCATTTTCTGATGCCTTCCCTGCCTCTCCACAGGGGTGGAGGTGTGGCATCTGAGCTCCCCTCGTGGTTCACTCTCCTCCCCTCCCATACAAGTGACTTAGTACTTTATTTTACAGTTAGTGGGTGCATCTGTTTTTCTATCTACCTAATTCTGATCTCCTTGAAGACGAGGACTAAGTTGTATTCAACTTTGTCACCCAAGTAAGTTTAACACAAGGCCTTGCTGTACAAAGTGAGTGCTCAAAATTAGCTTTGAAACAAAGAATGAATAAATATGTCACTCTGCATACACTTCACATACATGGCCCCATGAATCTGCATAAAGCAGTGCTCCCACATTCCCAGTGTCCTTTCCTCTCTGTCCTTCCTGCTTAAAACCTTTTCATCAGTAAGAGCTGGGCTCAGCAGTCACAAATGGCCACGTTCACAGGGCCAGAACATTCATCACTGTGTGGTTGGAAGCAATTTATCTCCTAGACCAAAAGAACCATGAGGACCCCATCTCTGGACCCTGGAACAGACTCTCATGTAGCAGGCATTCAGTAAATGTTTACCCAGAGACACTGCATAGAATATGTAAGGACAGAAGAGTTTATAGCTATTTGTAGTTGAGTCAGAAAAATCACATTAAATATAGTATCTTTTAAATCTCATTTGGTGTACTGACTATATCACAAAAACATGATGAATAACAGAGACTGGAACTATTAAGCAAAGAATAGCCCTGAATCTCCTTCAGGAAGTGAAGGCCATCCTCAAGGTCCTGACCTGGGGTAGGAGTGCAGGATGCTGAGTGGCTGGAGGAGGTGGAACATGGCTCTTCTTTCTATCTCTTCATTAGGACCATCTTGGGAATACTTCTAAGCATTGATTAGATAGATAGCCACACTTAATTAGATACCTATAAATCATAATCAAAGAGAAAATCTACCCATTTACATAGTGGCCCATCAGAGTTGTCCATATAGAATGATAAAGTATGGTCCCTACAGGCTAGGGATCCCTGGTGCTCTCACGGGTCCCCGCCTGGTAGACATGGGCCCCCCAGCAAGTGGAGTTCCCATCTGCAAAATGGGAAGAGTAACAGTGGCTATTCATCAGGATCACTTCACACATACACACACACAGACTGCCTTACATGCACATATGTACATGCGTGCATGCATGCAAACATGAATACACATGCATGTGCATATATACCTAACAATGGGTTGTTATATACATACATATATAGAAAACACACGCACTCTATATACATACATATAGATAGCAGCGTTGTAGTAGAGTTGTCTTATATAGACACGTATATCAAAGGGTTGTTTCACACACACAAATACACACACTAAAGAGGTAAAACATATAAAGTGCCTAACAGTCCCTGTAGGTGTGCCAAAAATGTGGGATATTATAATCACCCTTAGTGTATCAGATACCAAGTCCGAAATGAAATCAGGTGCTGTGCCTATTGGGAGACACAATCTCAGTACAGCACTGAAACCGCTCACTTGGCATATGCAAGTGCTTTCACTCTCACTCATCCTTTATTTCTAAACCTGTAGTTTTTATTCAACCCTGACTTTGGACAGTAGTTTTAGAAAGAAGGAGCCATACACAACTGCACTGGACCAACAGGAAGCCCAGGAGCCTTGGAATTTAAAACGAGAATGTGACCAAGTGTGAACCCCCTTCAAAGGGGTGTGAATTCCATTTGCATATTCTAATCCACAAGTACTTAAATCATTTTAGGTACAATTACTTAGATCATTTGCATAAGGTTTTCACCCACATCACTTTTCCCTTCTATTTGTCCTAAGAGAATTTATTCCCAGGGATTTTGCAAAATAGCATGTAGAGGAGTTAATTATCCGTTTCCTAGTACTGCCAACATCCATCGTTCCATATCGATTTGTTATTCAAAACAGCCTTTAAACTGTTTATTGGTATCTTCCCAGTCTGCGGCTCTCTCTTATTTAATATATCACCAGAGAATTTTAAAAAATGCTGAATGGCAATTACGTTAATAGATTGCACCTCTGAATGTGATACTTGGTTTTGGAAGGAAAGAGCAACAGCCTGAAATGATTTTTTCTATAGCACCGATCACACGGTCACAGAGGAACACACAGCCTTCACCATCAAATGGCGGTGGCCCTGGGGGGCATGCAATGACCCCGCAAGATGAGACAGCAACACCTGCCTTCATGTCACTTCTGCGAGTGCAAAGACCCACAGCTCAGATGCAACAGGGCAACCATGATTTCAAACACATCACCCACTGTTCACTATTAATTGTCCTGGGAATAAAATAGCATCTAAATAAATTACATAAGCAATCAGTAAAATAAAATATGCACAAGCCAAATAAATAAATCTAAAACAATTTTTTCAAAAATCCCAGTGTCAAGTAATGTATTCATTTCACTATATTAGTTTGAAACCTTATACCTATCTTTATGAACTTAGCAAATACACATACGGATTCTTCCATTTGGGCAATTAAGTGAGTGGGAAGAAAGGAGGAAACTAGCTAGAAATTGGGGATGATATCATCACCCATAAAGGGCATCAGTTAGGACCATAGGGTAAGAACAATTTGATGGGGACACATAGAGTAAAACCACAAGGGCTGAATGAGTTGTGGTAGGGAATGTTCAGTAGAAGATCTTTGAGTGCATGAGAAACAGAGAACCGTATCTGGAAAACACAAGCTTATTTTCTCCAAAGGAAGGACATGATGGATTTGCCCTCTTTTTCTCGACCCAGGGACAAAGACTAATTAAAAAAAAAAGAAAACCAGCAGATATTTCTTCTCAAGTATATTGGGATACATTCTTTTAAAAAGGCCTCAAAGATAGAAAATGTGAGCTTCTCTATTTAAAGATGACTGAGCGATGGCTGTTCTCCTTGGTCTGTGCACCACCTGAGGGTCAGCTCTCTGCACTGTGCACAGAGCTGTCCCCCGCCTGTCTTTGCATGCGCGCTGGGACCTTGTGACTGCAGCGTGATGCTCTCATGTTCTTTGCTCCACAGCCACAGGGCCTTCTGTGATTTCTGCAATTGAAACGTGAGAGCACCAATTTTCCACTTTCTGCCTGCCCAGAAGACTCTTCCTCCAAATACACGCACACCCTTTCCCCGCACACCTGCCTAGATATTTGCCTCTCCAAGAGGCCTTCACTCAACATCCTACTGCAAGTGTGAAACAGTCTAAAGCTCTGATTACACTCCCTCAATCTGCTTCTACAGCACTGATCGGCAAGCATGCCACGGTCTATGTGTTCTTGCTCGTAGTGGTCGATCTTCTTCCCCCACTGGAAGGCAAGCACCCTGAGGACAGGAACTTTGTCCTTGGGGTTCTCTATTACATCTGCAGACCTCGGAACAACCCCTGGCACATGTGAGGGGTTCAGTATACATTTGGGTAATGAAAGAATGAATGCATTGGGGATGGCTCCTATAGAAGTGAGAGGTAAATGAGGCCAGGACACAGATGGGGTGCAGCCAGGGCAGGAGAATTGAGAGGAATCCCACTGAGGGAAGGAGCAACCCAGAAGATCAAGGGAGAGGATAGAAGTGAGCCAGGGAGGGAGGGCTCTCAGGAGGAGAAGGGTGGGACAGCAAACAAGGTCACTCACTCGACTGAGGTCCAGCAGCACTGCTACTTACTACTGGATCGCACAATTAAACAGGCATTGGTGACCATCAAATGAGAGGTTTCGGCACAACGGTCCATCTAGACCGCAAATTACTAAGAAGTTAAAGGGAAGATTTAGGAGACAGAGTTAATGAAAATAATCTGAGAAAGAGAGGGGGAGTGAGGGAGGCAGGCTGGCCAGCTGTCTTAGCAGCCCAGAATCTAGAAAGAAGGCTTACTGCCTTCAGAGCTGTGTACTGGGGTGGGGGTGGGGGGCTGTTAGGTGTGCGTATGTGCCAGTGTGTATCCGTATGTCTTGAGCGAGCAGGTGTGTCTGAGTGTGTGTTGGGGCGCATGTACAAGTGTGCACGTCTGAGTGTGCGTGTGGTAGGCGTGCCTGTGTGCTTGAGTGTGTGCCTGACTGACCGGGTGGTGGACAACCCAGGAGGAGTCCTTTCAGTTCCATTAAGAACTAACCTCCCAAAGGGAAGAATGAAGGGGGGGAATCGGAGGGGGAGACGGACCGGGAGAGACGATGGACTCTGAGAAACAGACTGAGGGTTCTAGAGGGGAGGGGGGTGGGAGGATGGGTTAGCCTGGTGATGGGTATTAAAGAGGGCACGTTCTGCATGGAGCACTGGGTGTTATGCACAAACAATGAATCATGGATCACTACATCAGAAACTAATGATGTAATGTATGGGGATTAACATAACATAATAAAAAAATAAAATAAAATAAAAAAACTAACCTCACCGAGTTTTCTTCTAAGGAAATGTGAGAAATTAACATGGAATTAAAATGCCATTGACACGGTGAATTTCGATTCCTCTATTTTGATTCCAGGAGATAAGATATCACAATGTCCGCACTTCAGTTTATTTAGGATCTTTTAGATAATAATTTTAAGACAGCTCAGAACTAAGTCTTCAGGTCAAAAGAATTTACCTAAAATGTGCTGTTGACTCAAACAAAAGAATAGTAGGAAGCAAAAAAGAAAGAAAGAAAGAGAAAGAAAAACCCTGCATAAAATATTAAAACAAATGAAAAACCCTATAGGACCAAAGACAGAGGCAAAATGAATTCTCTGAAGAGGAAAATACATTTTGTTATAATATTCTCTTAATAGATTTTTTTTAAACATGATAAGAAGATGGAAAGAAAGCTGAGAAACTCTGATAGATTATGCAAATACTCATTTCATTTCCCCACTTTTGGGTGAAGTATCAGCACCATTTTTAAGCTGTAAACCCCCAACATTCCCTATCTCTGCTCCCCAGCTGGCAAGCACAACCAAAGGATTATGCGTAATGCACTCGCGATCCAGCGGCAAAGACATTTATGCAGAGCTCAGAAGGATCTGGGATACTGCAGGTCTCGGGGGCTTAGAATGAAGATTGTTAAAATACAGTTCCATGATTTTTACCAGCTTATCTCAACCAAGAGGTTAAATATTCTCTCCCTTCTGCAGAGAGAGGTGGGGGATGGGGTGTGGGATTTGCTGCTCCTGAAGCCAGGAATGGAAATGACTTTGATTCTTTGATTTTACATTTTCTAATAACCCCTAAGGCCTTTCCTCATCTTCCCTCTTCCTGAAAGTATGAGGTTTACACCAGGGGACATTCCACACCAAATTTTACCATAGTGATTCTTTTTTTCAGAGTTGTATCTCTAACACAGAAAAATATGCCCTGCTATCTTTTTAGGCTAAGGGAAATGAAATGAATACAATGTGCTATATTTCCATTGTCTCTTCCTCTGTAACTGGAATGACTTGCTAAGAAAAGAAATATCACTCCAATCTGAAGATTTGTGTCTAGGAATCTCATGGTTTCTTTGCATAGCATCTCATTCAACAAATATTCCATGGTTTGAGAATATGCCCCTCAAATAAATGTTCCTGTCATCCCTGTTCTCAGAAGCACGCTGCAAAGTCAGGTTTCATTAAGAATGCCCCAAGACCTCAATGATCAATATAGATCAAGTCTATCTTCGCCACTCAAACACTGTCTTTGTCCGAAGGGAGTGATGGTGACTTTTAGACCGAAAGAGGGATCTGGATAGAATTAACACAGAAAAATCCACTCTTGCTACAATAGTCATAGGCAAAGGTATCTACAGACTTCCTCTTTCTCATGAGAACATAATTGAGCTTAGTCTTTCTTACGTGAACCTCAGAGATAAGACAATGTATTAGAAGAATAAATAAACCACACCTATATTTGCCTTTGTGCTCAATTTGTATTAAACAGAAATGATCGAAGAAGAATCTTCTTTCCTCTACGTGCCCTGCTACCTAATCTCTACTGTCAGGCGTTCCCACCCACGTGTAATCCTGAACCTTCAAATGGAATTTCCTCGATAACAAGATGGGACTCTAACCCTGTAATATAAATAAACTGTGTATAACTGTAACACACAGGATGCAAAGGGGGAAGTCGGCTTGGATCATTTCTAGCAACAATAACCTCATGAGTTTGTCACTGGAAACGGATTCAAGACGACTGGCCAAAAATAAATTGTAATTCGAAACAGAATGACAAGCACTGTGGTTTAATATTTGGGTGGCGAAGGAACCGGGGGTTTATCAAATTCAAATTAAACAGACAGTCACAATGCTATGCAAGCACTCAGGGTTAATTCAGGTCGTTTTCTCGGCTCTTGTGTTCCATGATTTGAAGCTCGGCAAAGCTGGGGTGTAATTAGGGAATGGGTAGTATTCACTGTACACAAGTTGGGTGTAAGCTTTAAACTAATAACTCAGCAATTACGAGAAAAATGAGCAGTAATTACACCCATTTTACTCGCGGCTAGACAGATGGAACATTCTCTCCTCATTATTGGCAAACTGTCACCACATTTATTTCATTTTTACTGTTTACTATTTGTTGTACTTTGATTAAGAGTAATTACAGGCTACAAAAATATGAAAAATATGAATGTTGGGTATTTTTTAAAAATAGAACGAGTACCTTCGTTCTGATCTATATGGATACAGCTCTCTTTTTAGATCCTATTGAAACGATGTAAGTATCCTTAAAATACTCGGAGGCAGCTTTCATTTCTGGGACCACTCTTCAGAAGGGGATTTCATGTGTGCTAATTATCCAGGTCCTCACAGATGCCACCTCCCTCCCACTCACTCCTAGTGTGGTCAGTGAACAAGTTACAGCAGAAATTCACCTGTGTCTGGAACAAAGCAAGTCATGCAAAACATATCATGGCTATTGTTTTCATGGATTTGAGGATGAAACATCTACTTCCCTCCCACCATTGCAAAATAATTTAATAGACATTGTCCAGTAGGTAATACTGAGTTCCTTACTCAAATTTCCCTCTGAAGCCCTTCAGCGTAAGTGACATCAATTTTAAGATCCCGTGATATTTACACTGCAGTTACTGACAAGGCATCGGCGGTATTGATTACGCCAGTGGGGAAATACACTTGAATTCATTTTCAGCAACCATGTTTCTAGCCGGCATTATTAGTTTTTAATTTATGCGGGCCAAAAAATGGTACTATTTTAAAAGGAATAGTAATGACAGAAGAGCCCATGCCGAATTATCGTCCCTTGAGTAGAGATTTTAGCTAATTTTAAAAACTATCTATTTTAGAGCAAGTACCCACGTGTAAAATAACGCGTTCTCCATGTATACAGTTTGTGTGTGTGTGTGTGTGTGTGTGTGTTTGTGCTGCTTTAAAAGCATGTTGTGAACCATGATTGCCAAGGGTGCTACTCCAAATTCTGAGCCCTGGATGATGACACAGTCCCAGGAGAAATAAAAGCCATCACGGTCCACAACTGGCCCACACAAAAGCATGATTTTGCAAGAAAAAAAAAATGCTTTCCCCTTCCTACAAGGCATACTAGAAAACATCTGAAAAGTTGTTTCTGGCTTCAGTTTTTCTTAATGGGAGAAAAAAGCCCCACACGGCTTGTTCTACATGGGCTCCATATTGATTCATGGAAATGCCATGTGTTAATGCACCCACTTGCTAATGGCTCTGCCCGTGTGGCGATCTGCTGTGCTGGTGCAGTGCACGGAATTGATTAGTTCCCTTAATGAGCTTCCAGTTGTGCTGCTAGCAGCTGCAGAATGCAAAGCGGGGGTGAGTGTGCAACTGGAGCAAACCTGCCTCTGAGCAGCCATCAGGAGAGAAGCCGAGAAATGCAAGTGGCAGAAGAATGTGGGAGGGGTGGGACGGAGAGCAGAGCTGGAAGCCAAGACGCCTTCTCTCTTTTGGGGGATGCTGCAGCTTGCTACGTCCCAGGCTTCCTCCCCGGGTGATGGGAAGACCCCACTCTGCAGCAGTCACCGTGAGCAGTTCCAGAATCAGCTGCAGTCCGATCAGATGGGGAGTCCACTCTGGTCTCTGCCCCCGAACCTCCCCTCCCCTCCCCGACCTGCAGCTTCCCACAGATGAGGGAAAGAGGGGAGTGATGTAGCCATCCCCATCTTCATTTGCGTATAAAGTGCATCATACAGTTTTAGCTAGAAACGTACTAGAGGAAGTAAATAACATAGAGCTATGAGGAAAGTCAGTTTGTTTCATGGCTAGCCCACAACTGATGAATGCATCAGTGGGAGCAATGGGGACTGGGTCTTCTAGGAAGCCAGTTGTTAAGGCAAAGGGGAGCCCAAGAAAGAAGGAAAAGAAGGTGTGGGTGGGAGAGATTGGTGTAGATACTTTTCATGTATGCAAGGACCCAATCGTTTGTTTAAATATCCAAGAAGCTTTACAGAGAAAGGAAGAAGGCAGAGAAAGAACAGATCAAATAGCTCCCCCTTTTCTCTGTCCCTGCTTCCCCTGCCTTTTCCACCTCAAAACACACCACACACACACACACGCCGCACACACACAAATACAGACACACCCCATATACACACATCATACACACACCACACACAACATACCCATCACACACACATCACACACACATCGCATACACACATTTCACATACTCACACACACTCTAGAAGAGGACATGTTGGATAAGCTGTTAAGAACTTCCACAATGTTTCCAAGTGGTATGTGAAAGCAATTTAGGAAAACATTTCCATTTCCTGAAAGAAGGAAAAACAGGCACTGTTAGCCACCCCACTGTGCTCACGTGGGAAGAGCAGGAGTGCAGGAAGCCCTAGGCTTGCGGAGGAGAGAAATCCCATCCTCACCAGGAATACGTGAGGGAACTCATGGCACAGAGTTGTGTATGTGTAAGTCAGTGTTTGGTTCTCCTCCCGCCTTTATTGAACATGAAAGTGTCTTCCTCATGAGATGAACAGAGGGTGTGGCATGTGGACAAGATGCATCCAGGAAGCCACGTTATGGTCTTGGTGGCTGCGTCAGTGTGGTCTGTGTGCTGGACATTTACGTTTATGTGACCACAATGCCCCAGGTGCCAGACACAGAGAAGGGAAGACAGGAAAGACACGGGAGCTACTTGGAGGAAAAGGTATCTTGATCAAGTATTCAAGGGTGCCTCCCCTTCCTCCAGATGCTCAAAAGGGGCTCATGTTTCATGTATTAACACCCACTGGACAGGTCATATTTAAGTCAAGGAGATGGTGTTTCATTTTGGCCATCAGAGGCCACTGGCTTTCCTTCCCTTCTTTTAAATATGTATCACAAAAGACTTAATACAAATTGAGAATATCTAGAAGTGAAGTTCTAGAACAATCTTAAGACTTCAGATAAGAGGGGCACCTGGGTGGCTCAGTCGTTAAGCATCTGCCTTCGGCTCAGGTCATGATCCCAGGGTCCCGGGATTGAGCCCCACATCGGGCTCCCTGCTCAGCCGGGAGCCTGCTTCTCCCTCTCCCACTCCCCCTGCTTGCGTTCCCTCTCTCGCTGTATCTCTCTGTCAAATAAATAAATAAAATCTTTAAAAAGACTTCAGATAAGAATTTATTTGGTTCTGGGGCACCTGGGTCGCTCAGTCAGTTACACGTCCTACTTGATTTCAGCTCAGGTCCTGGTCTCAGGGTCATGGGATCAAGCCCCACATGGGGCTCTGCACTCAGCATGGAGTCTGCTTGAGATTCTTTTCCCCTCTCCCTCCCCTTCTGCCCCTTCCCCTATTCTCTCTCTCTCAAATGAATGAATGAATGAATGAATACATACATACATACATACATAAAATCTTTAAAAAAAGGAATTTATTTCGTTCCAATTCAGTAGATTGCTCTGCTCTGAAACAGAGATACTTACAGATTGGTAAAATGTTGTACAAAGTTAAAATGGAGAGGTGAGCGCAACCTTGGGAATACACATTCCCAAATTCCCAATGCTAGCAATGCCATGTCAGACTCATTACGGTATGCTTTCAGGGTGAGTCCCTTTGATAATATATATTAACCATCTACTATGTGCCAAATGCTTTGCCACACGCTGTGAGAACAGAAACAAGGAAAATGCAAAGTTTCTCCTTTGAATGAATTTATAATGTACTTGGAGGAAAAAAGACCAACGTTTTGCAGGGGTTTTTTTTTAATGGTTCGCCTTCTTTTTTTTTTTTTTTTCCTTTTTTGTTAATCTTTGTTGTTGTTGTTCTAGTTCTTTTGACCCAGAGAATAACAGGAGGTAGCAAAATCCAATGCTGACACACACCATGGAAGAATGTACCATTTCCTGTGGGCTTGCTATGTGCCAACATTGCCCAGCATGATTTATAGATGTCCTCCCAGTTATCCTTATGGGGTCTTTACAATATAATGATTATTATTCACACCTGGGCTCTTGGATGGAAGAGCTGAGGCTCAGAGAGGTGAAGTAATTTGCCCAGGGTCACACAGCCTTGGAATGACACAGCTGAGCCCTGGCTGTTGGACTCCACAACCGAAAGGAACTCAGAGATGAAAATCTCTACATTGGCTTTAGCCACTGAGTGGGCTTCACAAGAGAGGAGAGGGCACTGCTGGTCTACAGGATGAAGAGATGTCCCAGGGAAAAGCACTGCAGTGGAGGCAGATGGTGGGGAAGGACTGCCCCAGGCCACGGTGGAAAGCTCCCATGAGAAGCCATGAGAGTTGAAATTGTAGACAGCCACAGTCTAGAACCCCAGTCTCCACCCTGACTCACAGGAGACACTGGTTCTGGAGATGAATGATGAGTCCCAGAGGAAGCCTTTTTTACAAGCTCTCCTGTGACCTTCGTACACCTGCCACGAGCCTGGGGGTCACGATGCCAGAAGCCCCCCAGAGAGCCAGCAAGGGTGTTGTATTTGCTCTGATAAGAGCCTGGAGCCTGGACCCTGGGTTCTGTGAATGCATAGATTAGGGCTATCTTGTGTTTCTGGAATGTAGCAAAATCTGGAGTAGAATAAAATGTTTTCCAGTGGATGGTGAGTAGATGGATGGGTAGATGGAGGACATGTAGGGATGAATATAATAAAATTCTTCTTAAATGCAGCTCATATCTATCTGAGTTGGATGTGCATGATGGCCACTGCATATAAAGAGTACTCAATATTTTTCAGTATCTTAAATTAAGTAAAAAAGTTGATATTCTCTCCCCTCACTCATACCTGGGTGGCCTTCTGTCAGGGGCCTGACTTCTTGTTTTATTTTTCTCTAACTTGGAGAGATAACATATTTTACAAGTGAGCAATGTGTTATCAATAGCAAGTTTGCAAACACTGGAGCCTCCTGCTCCAATAGCTTGAGATACTCTGGGTTCAATTCAGTTGCACAAGCCTCCCTGGGAGAAATTCTGAGAGCCTTAACAGAACCGGGAAGCTCTCGGGTGAAAAAACCATATCCATACACCATCTACTAGCATTCCACAGAGCAGATGAAAACACCAGCTAGGAATGTGGCCAATTCAGCCAAGGGCGGATGCTTCTGCCCTGTCATGGGCTGAACTGTGTCCACAATCCCCCATTCATACATCAACATCCTGACTCTAGTACCTAAGAATGTGACCGTATGTAAGGATCTAGACTTCAAAGAGTTTAGATAAAATGAGGCATTAGAGTTGGTCCTAATACAATCTGACCATGTCCTTGTAAGAAGAGGTAATTTGAGCATGTGGAGGGACGCCAGGGGCATGCACACAGAAAAAGGGGCACCAGGAAGGCAGTCGTCTACAAGCCAAGGAGAGAGCCCTCAGGAAGAACCAGTCCTGCCAACAACTTGATCTTGGATGTCCAGCCAGGAGACAATACACCTCAGTTGTTTAAGCCACCAAGTCTGTGCTTTGTTGTTCTGACAGCCCAAGCAAGCTAAAACATGCTCCCTTTGGTCCACATCCACTCTGCTGAGACTAGGAGGCTCATGGTACATACGCATCATTGTGGGAGTGACAGAAGGGGGGGACTCATGGGAGGTGGTCCACAGGTACAAACCCACAGTTACGACATAAATACGTGCTGGGGACACAATGCACAATGTGACGACTATGCTAACACACTTCACGACATACAGGAAAACTGTGGAGAGATCCCACCAGGTCCCATCACGAGGAGACAGCTTTTCTTTCTTTTCTTTCTACTGTATCTGTGTGAGGTGATGGATGTTCACAAAGACTACAGTCGTGATCATTTCACAATATACATCATCAAACCAACATGCTGTCCACCTTCAACCAAGACAGCGACATATGGCAATGATGTCTTAATCAAACTGGAAAAGAAATGAAGTAAAAAAAAATCATTGTGAACTTTGGACTTTGTTAAATTCCTAATTTCCCAAGGCCAAGCCCAGAGGTTCTGATTTGGCTGGTCCAAGACAGAGATTCAGAATGTGGGTGGTTGCAGAGGTCTCCTTTGACCTCACAGCCTGACAGAGGGAGAAAAGCCACCACATAGTACAAGCTCCAGGACTACTTTCTGGATGGATGAATGAACCAACTCATTCTGAGTATAAAGCCAAACCCAGATTATATGGCATTTCTCGCTGCGGTAAGTAGTGTTTGGGGCAAGACTGAGGTGATCCGTCTGTAGTTAAGACCCTGATGAGCACATGTATAAACATGAAAATCTAGGACTGAATAGGACATACAATTTACAATCTGAGGGGATTGATATTTTTTCACTCAAAAATAAAGGTTAAAAAACTTCAAGATTTGTCAAATTGTTTTTGAAGTAATGAAAAGCCAGGCCCTCACACTCTTTTATTACATTCTACAAATAAGGATATGCAGTGGGGGAGCTTCATTTTCTTCCATATCTGGCCACAGAAACGTACAGTGGGAGCTGTCAAACCAATGACATTTTCCTAGGATAACAGCATAATGGAGTCTTTCATGAAGAATTTAGGTACTCTCTTTCTACAACTATTCTCCCTAATATCTCTCCCCTTCTTTCCTCCTCTGGTGGGTCGTTTGATGTCCTGGAAGCTACAGCAATTAAGGAACCCATCACAATCCACATGGTTTCTCATGGTTTCGGTGATTTACTACTCTACACAGTCATGCGGAGCCACAAAGACACAGTTACTGAATATGGAGTCCCTGATAAAGAGCCGTGTAAATCATGCGCCAAGAGCAAAAGATTTTATTAGAGATGATGATACACAAAGATGAAATTTGGCTGGAGTGTAGAAGGCTGTTAGCTGAATTATGAGAAACAGTGAAGACGGAAGCAGATCTGTATTTATGGAATCCTGTGATGCTCCAATGTTGTCCATTGAAGGCACTCGCTCCATTAGTTTATACCCACCAGTAAAGCGAGAACAAGTAGGGGGGAGGAGCCCCCAAACCTCACAGCCACTGGGCAAGACCACAAAGGGCACCCCCCTCCTCTTTCATGTGGTAAATGTGTAGCCTTTCTCCGGGCAAAACGTGGTCACATTTGGTGGTATTGGGTCAAGGGCCTAAACACCGTGTAGTTATCGCATAGGTAATTTATCCCATTCACTTTTACATCCAACTCAATTTAGCTTTTAAAAAAAGGAACCATCTAACGTGAAAGTGTATTCATCGTGGAATCTTGGTAAACTAAAGGTAATTCATGGAGAAGGAGGAGGGGTGGAGAGAGGAAGGAAAGAAAATGCCACTCAAACTAAAAAATATGTTGTTTTGTTCATGGGATAGTCCAAAGCAATGGATTATCTGAGCAGCCTTGTGACACAAAAGATCTATCCTCCACCGAGTGTAACGGGTCCGGAGTGGATGATGCGTAATGAAAACTGCATGTCTGTTACAACCGTGTATGCTCCAGGCCATGAAATTCACTGTGTTAACCACAGAGAGACCCTTGTCAGGAAGGAAGCCGGGGATCCGGTGCTTTTGTGGCTGGCAAAAGCATCACGACTGAAGAGAGAGACATTTGGCCAGAGCACAAGGCCAGAACTTAACTATCCTGCAAATCACCAAAGAAGCAGGTGTTCACCTGATACCTGACTTCTGATTTCTTGTTCTCAAAGAGAAATAATGAGTCATTGGCTTGGTCTAGAGTCAGTTCTGTGCCCACTAAACTTCCTCCAAACTCTGCTTCTTTCCTCTGAGTTCACCCTGGTTTTTCTTCCTTGGATGAAATATTTAGAGATGACAGAAATAGTGACCTCAAGTGTAAACTATCCATGAGAAAAGACGAGGAAGCAGAAAGGATTACAGGAAAAATGGAACAGAAAATAAACACAGTACATGGCGAGCTAGCAGGTGGCTGGATTTCAGGGGGGCGAACATGCCCACTCTGAAGGCCAGAGAGCATGAAAACTTTGATTCTTCCTTCCAGACTCTCCAGGTAAAACTGGACTGTCCCCTAGGCTCCACCAGAGCTTCTGAGCAGTTCAGGGCCCCCTCCCCACTACATGCAGGCATGCATCCGGGCACATGCGAGTGATAGGAGGCTGCACTCCCTCCCAGCCCCTGGGTCTTCTTCCAAAGCTTCTCTTTGCTCTTAGCTATGTGCATTCTCACTGAGAATCTAGAACACTTTAAAGACACAACGTTGTTTAAATTTTGCTCTGGCTTTTAAAGGAGGAAAAGTTCAGCCATTGAATATTCACTGAGCAATGCTAATTTATCATTGTGAAGGTAAGTTTTCCAATCCTATAATTATCACTTTATTGGTTTCTGCAGTGTAGGAGTTGTTAAAATTCACAAGACTGACATCGGCCAAAAGTTACTGAAAAGATGTATACACTGTAATTATAGCTTAGGAAGGCCAATCAGTTTGCTCCTAAATTATAAATGCAACAATCTTTGACTTAGTCCTTATGCGTACTATTCCTCTGATAATCATACCCTTACTTCTGCAAAGTGACTTTGAATCTTGTTTCTCTATCAGACATATTTAAGAAAATAGCCATAAGTAGCCCATTAAATGTTTCCAGCCTAACAATTCAAAAAACTCTGATCCAACATCAGTTTTAGATTAAGAATACAAAGTAACACGTGACATATTATGGTGAATTTTATGTAAGCTTTTGTTATTGCTAAATAAATTTGACTGCCCTCCAAGAAATCCCATCATGTTGTCCAAGGTCTGGTTTCCTTACCTAAAATGGTAACATTGCAAGGGACAGGATAAAGAATTAATAGTGCCAGCTTAGTTATAACACAGAACCTTTGGTATAGTGAGAATGTCAACTATATGTCACTTAACAAATCATGCCCATTGAAAATAATTCTTCTGAAACTTTTTACTTTCAAAACTCATCAGATTACACTAAGGGACAGCTATTTTTTATTTCATGACTCAGAAACCCTAGGACTTTCAACCCAACCCAAAATGTGGCTGGTTTATGTGATCTCACACATCTGCATGAAGAATAAGACACTGAGCATCATCCAGCTGTATGTAAATGCCCAGATGCCCTGGAACGATCCACCCATGTGTCTTGCACATTTAAAGTGCCAGACAGTGATGCTGAGCGGGCACTAATGTCCTACATAAGGGGAGGGAAAGACGTCGACGTTACCTAGAGAAATAAGATGAGTTAGGTTGGTACGTGCAAGAGAACAGGTTCAGATCAAGAAAAAAAGAAACAGAAAAACAGCAATGTCAAATGTGGTATATTTCCCATCCTTGCAACAATAAAAAAAAAAAAAAAAAGGATTTTGAAAAAGGAGAGCGGGAGAGTCAGTAATGACTACACAGATTTCCAGGGGTGATATTAATACATTCAACAACCGGTCCAACTACACAATTCATTAATTAAATGATGTAATTCAACACTTTCCCCCCACCTCATTTTCCTGACTATATGTCTGCATACCCTGGCTCACAAGCCACAGCCACCCGGCTGGTCACCAAAACTGTAGCACCACCTGGTTACCAAAGTGTTCCTAGACTTCGGATTTCAGAAATTGCTGGTGTTAGAGTCTGTTTGCCGCTTCTGTCGCAGCCGAATGATGAGCCGTGATTTAGCATCAGACACTTTCCTGACCTCCGCACGGGGCGGACAGTCTCTGGGCCCCTGCCCCTGGTCGCAGAGGAGGTATCTGGGCGGGGCGTGCCCTGGGTGCCTGCAGTTTCCTCGTGGACTGGACTTCACGGAGCCGTGTCTTGACCCCAATCCCAGTTCCACTTCATGCCTTCAGCCCCTCACCTGTTCGCTGTCTCCACTGTCTCTGCACCAGCCCTGAGCAGCAGGGGCATCACACGTACCCCTGCCCCTAACCTCTACCCCGTCCACATCTAAAACATCCCCACTGCCATGTCTGCATCACCTCCACGGCCTCCACAGGGCAATGTCATCAGATCCTTTGTACTCTTAATAAGTAGACTATTTTCTGTTTACTAAATGGTCCAGAAGACTTCTGGTTCAGTTTTCCCTCCCTTCCCCTACGATCCTCTGCGCTGTTTCTTATATTCCACATATGAGTGAAACCATATGATAATTGTCTTTCTCTGACTGACTTATTTCACTCCACATAATACCCTCCAGTTCCATCCACTCGATGCAAATGGCAAGATTTCATTTTTTGATGGCTGCATAATCTTCCATTGTATATATATACCACATCTTCTTTATCCATTCATCTGTCAATGGACATCTGGGCTCTTTCCACAGTTTGGCTATTGTGGACATTGCTGCTATGAACATTGGGGTGCACGTACCCCTTCGGATCCCTACATTTGTATCTTTGGGGTTAATACCCAGTAGTGCAATTGCTGGGTCGTAGGGTAGCTCTATTTTCAGCTTCTTGAGGAACCTCCATACTGTTCTCCAGAGTGGCTGCACCAGCTTGCATTCCCACCAACAGTGTAGGAGGGTTCCCCTTTCTCCACAAATTAAAAATAAGTAAATAAATAAAATAAAATAAATAAAAACAAATGGTACAAAAGAATTTTTAAAAATATATTTTAGGGGCACCTGGGTGGCTCAGTTGGTTAAGCATCCAACTCTTGATCTCAGCTCAAGTCTTGATCTCAGGGTTGTGAAACCAAGCCCTGCACTGAGCTCCACACTGGGCATGGAGCTTACTTAATGAAAAATAAAACTAATTTCAAAAATTAAAAAAAATAAATATATATTTATATGGACAAATAAATATAACAACAGATAATGTCCCGTGGTTGTATATCAGCTGAATGCCTACTTGAAATATACAGTCCCTTTGGCCCTGGCAAGGAAACCCCAAAAGAACCATCTGGAAATGAGAATGATGGCACGCAAACAATGCTAAGTAGTGGCAGAAAAACACGTGGCCCGGAAGCTCCACATGAGAGGTGGTCTAGAAAGGATTCCAACAGGTGGCCACCACCATGATGTCTCCAAAGAGAGCTGCTGCTGAGCCCAGGGCACCAGAGGCCAGGCTGGACGCTCTCTGGAGGAATGGGCGTGGGTTCTGCCTTGCGCCTCACTTTGCCTCCCCTGTCCTGCCTGATGGCACTGCCTTCCCGAGAGAGTGCTGGAGAGGGAGACGCCGTTTGCTCACGTGCACACCTAGAGACTGCCAAGCTGGCCTTTGTCACTTCCAGCGGTCCAGGCTCCAACAGCAGGGATGAGCCGCCCAGAGGAGAAAGAACACAACTGACTGGGGCCCGGAGAAGGGGAGAGATGAGGAAGCATTTTACGTGGTGCCACAAAATCAGGGCTGGAGACCTTCCCTTCTTTTGACTGGAACTGCTTTCTGAGGTCAAATACGGAAAACAAACCTTTCCTTTGGGGGAGGCCATATTTTCATCCGAGCATCTCTGAGCATTTACCGCGCACCCATCACATTTTGCATGATGCTAGAGGCCACATTTCCACTCCTCATCACCCAAGTGCTTTGGCTAGATGCCTGAGGAGGCTTACCGCCTTTTTGGGGTGAAGGTACTTAGGCGAGGTTTACCCTCATCATGCCCTGCCCCCAAACAGAAAGCCCCACGTGCTCCAGACTCAGTACACACATAAAGAGATGCTCGTTTTTTGACACAATCACCTGGACAGTAATCCTAAGGTTGGTAAAGATCGTTTTGTTTTTCCTTACAAATCGCATAGGCTATCAGGAGAGTGAACAAACACAAACACGGTATGCAAGACAGAGCCCCGTTTAACAGCTGCAATAGACATGGGTTTCCAGACGGAGTCCGTGGGGGCGTGTTTTTGTCTTTCCAGCGTGGGTGTGGGGTCAAGGGCAGCATCTCCCCACATCGCTCCCCTCCCATTCCACCTCGGTTGCTCACTGTATTTATTAGCTTCCTGTGGCGGCTGAAACAAATCACCATAAACTTGGTGGCTTAAAACAACACAAATTTACTTTCTTATGGAATTAGAGATCAGGCTCGTAAATGGGTCTCACCGGCTAAAATCAAGGTGTTGGCAGGGTTGTTCCTTCTGGAGGCTCCCTGGAAAAGTCTGTTCCCTGCGTTTCCCAACCTCAAGAGGCTGTCCACATTCCTTGGCTCGTGGCCCCTTCCTCCATCTTCAGAGCCAGCAATGGTGAGTAGAGTCCTTCCCACCTTGGATGCCTCTGAGTCTGACCCCGCCGCCCCCTCTCTCCCTGGACCCTTGTGATTATACAGGACCTGCCGAGATAATCCAGTTCCCCATCTCGAGAGCCTTAATTTCATCCTCAAAGTCCTTTTTAGCGTGTAAGCTAACACTGGCCCAGGTTCTGGAAATGAGGACGTGGGCATTTCTGGGACCAATTACTCTGTGGACCACATTTAGTAAGGACCAGAATCTGGTCCAGGGGTTAAGACGCAACCTTAGGAATGAAGTCATCATCTCTGCCATCAAGGTACTCAGTCCAGACAGGGAGGTAACCACGGGAATCGGTGTTTATACTCTGATCACTGGTTTAAGCAGGTTCTGAAGCAGCCGGAGGAGAACAGAGACTCTGGTTCCTCCTTTATGCAGTGCACAGCCCCAGACACCCCACATGCCCGTCGACATCCTGCCAGAAACCAGACATTTAAGGATGATGCCTCTTGCTTGTTCCCTTCGTCAGGAAAGTAAAAATATCACTCTCATTTCATTTGTCCCCTTTACCCCCTTTTAAAGGCTACCTTCTATCCTTTTTCAGAGTTTCTATTTTTTTTTTTTACGCACAAACCTGGCTTCCAGGTTCCTCCCAAGTCCCTTGAAGTAGGATCCTAAGGTGAAAACTTCCCATCTGTTTTGGCACGCCTCGTCACCAAGCCCCGTTGAGCCTGAGTGAAAGCTCTTGTCATTTGCTCCGTTAGAAGCTGCGCTGTCACAAGGGCTCTGTGTGTTCCTTCTCGCCCCGGCCTCAGGTTGGCAGGGAAAGCCGAAACGCGCTGCTAGATGCTTCCATACAAAGAGCATTTGTCGGCACAAGCATGCGGTGGCGCAAGATGGATCGTTCTGGGCGCTATCCCTGCCACGTTTCTGGGCACTTCGGTTGAGGCTTTCACCTCGAGACAATGAAGAGGCGAGAATATAATTTTTCTTCCTAGCTGTCTTTGAGGTTGACAATTTAAAGGCTGGAGTTTAATTATTTGTGACATGGGGACAAAACGACAAGCCTGGTCATCCCACACCCACAGTGAGAAAAGCAGGTGATAGACACCAACGGGACCCTTTCAGCTCAGTTTAAGTAAGGCTGTGAGGATGGGATGTCCCTTATGTTATCTTATCTTAGCTAATGTAGATCCAAGTCGATAGTACTATGTGCCAACTGCCTAGGAAATGCTGCTCTACATAACCCCTTAATGCAAGTATGGCATCCCCCCCAGATGTAATGTCTATCAAAGAAAATAAGTCACCATTTAAAAAATTAAATAAAATCTTATTAGTAAAATTTTGCATTGCTTAACAAAACATTTTAAAGGTTTCCGAATGACTCTATTTTAGCCAAATCTTGCATTATAAGGAAGTTTTGTGCAGGAGTGAGTCGATTTGCTATCTACACATGGGTGGTCATCTTTCTAAACCACTGCAGAGGGTAAAAATCACCTTAGCATGATCTTGGGTGGACCGAAGCCTACAGAGTCAAGAGAAGCAGGGATGCTCCATCTCATCTTCTATCCCCAGAGGATACTTTCGGGCTGACATGAGGAATACATCCATAATTAGCCCTTAAGATGCAATTCTCTGTCGGCCTAATTATTCAGGCCATTTTCGCAGACAATAAAAGCAAAGAAACCAGAGTACAACTCTTTTTAAAATGTAAGAGATGTTAAAAGCAACATCAGGGGGCGAGTTCAAGTGCCTTTCAAACAGTAAGAAAAAAAAGTGAAATGGATGAAGTCCAGGGTTTTATTTTTGGCTGGGAATAGGAAAGATGCAAAGAAGCAGCTGAGGACTTATCTTCAAACAACACAGCCACGATTTCCTGGAGATCCCAAGGACAGACAGAAAGATGCCTTCTAGAATGTGGCAGTTAGATTAGGGAGTGCTCCTCCAGAGATCCCATGCCATGCTGATGGGTAAACATTAGTGGGACAAAGCAATACTTTTGTATTTGTTTATGTAAGCATGGGGAATATCTGGAAGGACAGAAAACCTATGAATGGGAATGACAATGGGTACCTACTTGAGGGTGGGGTATGCATACCTGGGAGTTAGGGTGAGGGTCTGCAGTGGGACTAGAATTGCCTCTAGATATGTTTTAAAATACTTCTTGAGTTTGGGATTATGAATGTATCACCTATTTGCAAAGTAAATAAAATAACAAGAACAAGCCAGCAGTGATCTCCAATTCAGAAGATGCTACTTCGTGGGAACAAAGTGGTCAGGCGGGGCTTTCCTGCCCAGAGCTGTCACAAAAGAGCCATCCAAAAGGAAGAAGCAGCTCATTGCAGTCCCGGAGAAGTTGGCTCATTCTGAGATTTTGCAGGGACAAAGAAAACATAACACAGGCCATTCCGCAAATGCCACCTCCTCCCATGTCCATAACTATAGCATTTAATTTCCGAATATCCCTGGATCTGTGAAGACATTGATCTTCCCTGTTTTTTTGTTTTTGGGGTTTTTTTGTGGTTTTTTGTGGGTTTTTTCTGTCAAGCCCTCTGAACAAATGTGCCTCTCTGACCGCTTCTGCCAAGGTTTAAAAATGATCTAATATGTGGTGTGCCCTTCCTAGGAGTAAACATCATGCTGCCACTGAGCCAACTGACACTCTAATAAGGCACAGTGAGCCGAGAAGGAATCTTACTGCAAATCCGCACCATGGGGCATCGTGGGAATTCTACAAGAATCTTCATATTCATGAAGCTTAATTATAGCAAAATTGCCAATCTGTAAAATACGGCTGCATTTTTGAATACTACTTTCAAGTCTGAAACAGGAACAAGGAGACGCCAGTCCCCCCGAGACACCCCGGCAGTGTGCGCACAGAGGCACCAGGGAAAGGGAATTCGGGGGGAAAGAGAAGACAACTGAGAACACATCAAGAGGCACTCTACTTACCCAGAAAAATGAAAATGCCAATCACAGAAAGGGTCTTATTATGTACTTGTAATCAACCATAACATTCAAATTGGCAAATAAAGAATCAAATAAAATCACAAATTTAAGACATTAGTCCTAAAGATAATACAGATTTTAGTTACAGAGATGACTACGAAGTTGCCGAGGCTGCACGCACACCCCATCTGTTCGACAATAGGCCAAACAAGGCTCTGTCTTTAAGCCCCTGCAATAACCAGCTTGAAATCCTAAGTGCTCCTCTGGAGAGGAGGGGAAATATCTTGAAATAACAGAGACTGGGTGGGGGCGGGGCGGGGGGAGGCTTCAGCAAGAGAGGAACAGAGCCGTCAGCAGGAAGGAAGGAAAGGGAAGGGAAGGGGGAAGGAAGGAAGGGGAGGGAGTGAGGGAAAGGGGGAGGAAGGGAGGGAGGAAGGGAGGGGGAAGGAGGGAAGGAAGGAAGGAAGGAAGGAAGGAAGGAAGGAAGGAAGGAAGGAAGGAAGGAAGGAAGGAAGGAAGGAAGGGAGAAGGGGAAAGGAAGGAAAGAAGGGGAGGGATTGAGGGAAAGGGGAAAGAAGGAAGGGAGGGAAGGAGGGGGGAGAGGAGGGGA